>NW_024609883.1:44065675-44563969 GCF_016920785.2 Ixodes scapularis | reverse complement strand
ATAGCTTATATCGTACATTTCGGCAAGATTATAGCTGTAGTAGGAACTCTACACTCTTTAGTTCGATTAGTAAATTTGGTGAAGAAAAAGAAAAACGCGTCGAATATAAAACATGGCATACTGAAACTTTAACGGAGAAACTTATATGAACAATTCAACATCACTGGAGAGAGGGGGGGGGGGGGGGGAAGGGAGGGGAACGATTAAATCTGAAAACAAAAAATCGCGAATTACATGCATTGTTTTTTTTAAATGTAATACGTAATAGTAATGAATCATCACCTTTTGGCAACTAGCAATACTATAGTTTTGATAATATTTCTAACTCAAAAATGTGTTAATTGTGATTACTTTGCATGTTAAATGTAAATGACAAAAGTACAGCTTATTCACAAAAATATACGAAACACGCACACACACACACACACACACCTACCCCCGTCTACACATGTACGAACACACCCACATTTGCGTTCGCCCCTTCCCCCCTCCGCCACCCAAACAGTCAAATGCGCCAATCAAAATTGCATTGAGTATTATTTTCAGGAGCTCTCTGATACCGATTGCTATGAATCCCTGTGAACCAGATATTTTGGCTAGTGTAGTCATATTTTAGTAATACAGTAATAAAGATCCAACAGTCGTTGTTCAATAAAACGCTGTAAAAAATTAACAGCATATCTTGTTAACATATTCAGTACGCATACCAATACTATGTAAAGCAACTACACACGTATAATGAATATAACTGCAACATGTCATAATACTAAGGAATATAGTTTAAAGGGATACTACAACGAAATTTCGGCGCTAATTTTTTTGGTCTATATGTGTACAAAGGAGCCGCATCACATCGAACATACCAATATCTTGTTAAAAAAGTCACGAAAAGGAATTTTAAAACAAATTAAACGATTAGCAAAGAGCACCTGGTGGATGTCGCTAACGCCTCGCTTGTAATGCCCGTCTAGGAACCTTGACAGCTAGTGACGGTGAGTGTCTCGCGTCCGGCCACGACGAGAGAAGAGGGGCAGGAGGAACTCCCCTCTTTCCGAGAATGTCTTTTGTGTGTCGCAGAAATCGCTATTGTCCCCCTACAAGATTACAGAAGATTAACCCGTCACTCAAAATTCGTACAAAAGCAGCCGCTTCGGTGGCTGGAACGACTAGGCCATCCCCTCGACGTCAGCCTCGCCGTAGCTTTGCTAGTCCTGAGACGATCTACGTCACGATTGCGTTGGATGTCACGTGGTCTCCGCTGGGCCTTCTCCGAGCGCTTGCCAGAGTGGGCCGTTTATAACGAAAAATACAGCCACCAGGCTCAAAATACAAACGTGCGATTGTCATTTCCGGATATTGTGGATCATATTCAACCTATTTTTGAACACGACGGGAATATTTCAAATATTGTTGAAGTATCCCTTTAAAAGGCAAGTGAGGCATAAAAAATGACTTATAGTTCATTGCAAAAAACATATATGGCGATTTAGGCAGCTTTTATAGTTGGCTATATTTAGGAGTCAAGATGATGAAGTATGCCAGATTTTAGTACCTCATGATTGTGCTAGTCGTTCGCCGTATACGTTGCAAGACCCGCGTTTCTTAATCGACTGCACTAATTTAAAACGGCTGTTGAGCATTGATTATTTGACTTTAGTATATTATTTATTATGCCAGCACTTTCCTATTTTAATATTTCGTAAAATGAAAGTTAAATGATAAGCTTAAAGACGAACAAAAAAGTCTACACAAATAAGATCCCCCCAACACAAACACAGAGACACAATGCACATTCGCGGTGAAGACACATCGACAACAGAACGCGATTATTTACTCCGTTTCACTATAACATATATAGATATCGGCGACAGCTACAACTCCAACGAACCTGTCAGAACGTCGAAACGGGGCCAGTGACAATGGATCGTTACTTGCTTCCTTGTTCCGTTGCTCTGATTGGCTCTCTACCCCAATGCTCAGAATAAACGCCCACCCAAAGTAGAGAAATAAAAGGGGAAGAATTTGAGGTGGGCGATCTTTTGGGATTGGGCGTTTATTCGGGACCAGGCATTATCAACTAAAGCCTGGTTAACATATTTGCGTTTGACTGTGTTTGAGTGCGTTGCTTTTCCTTGTATCCGCTTATGACACGAGAGTGCACTGGCGCCATCTATTAGGGTGACTTGGAACCCTGAACCCTTTCAGGCAGTGAACATATTTCTAAAATATCTTACGCGTCATTCTTTCACCGTGGACTTGAAATAGTTTTGACAGTGTTATAAGCGACCATTTCTCACGAATGGCGCGTTTATTTGACCTCTCAAATAATGAAATACCTTCAGTCTAGTTCAATTAACGCTGGTCTAGTTATACGAAGTTCCAGGGCTACCTTATAGATGGCGCTAGTCTGTTCTCTCGCACACTCCAACGCCAAATACGTGAAGCGGCTTTGCGGCGAGAAAGGAGTAGACGGAAAGAAAGTTTCGGGGGTGGGCTTGCCTCCGTTGTGCTTGAGGATGAAGTCGAGGATGTTGACCTTGTTGTGGGCGGCGGCATGGTGGACGGCGGCGCGACCCCGGCTGTCACGGAACTGGAGCCGCTTCTCGTCGGCCGTGAACAGGCGCTCGAACTCGCGCAGGTTCCCCTTCTCCGCAGCCTGCGCAGAGAAAATTTCGAGAATTTAAGAGACTGTCCGCACAGAACGCGGCGTCCCCATCCGCTTTTTTTAACTTCTCACAACCACAAAAGAGTCGTAACAAGGTTTGCATATGCGCGTATTGCGGAAGCTTTTTTTAGGGCGCAGCTCTTAGGCGCCTGTTTCCGACTTGAGCGGTGTCGTCGTCGGCGTCGCCGTCGGCGTCACCGCGCGGTGCATTATGGGAAATGTCCCATAATTCACCGCGCAAGGCCCCCCCTCCCCGGGGTCATGTGACCGGGGGGGTCACGTGACCTCTCCGAGGTTACGTGACCCCCCGAGGTCACGTGACCCCCCCCCCCTCCCGAGGTCACGCGACCCCCCACCTTTCCCAGGTCAGGTGACCCCCACCCCCGAGGTCACGTGACCCCCCTCCCCGGAGGAGATTCAAGAATGAGGGGAGGAGGAGGATAAGGAGGTGAGGAGGAGGGAGGAGGGGTATGCCCTCCCCTCACTACCCTTCCATCCTCCTCCTCAAGAGCTGCGCTCTAATTCGGCGTTACAGAATGTTGTAAACGGCTTTAACTTTTTTTTCTTTCACGGCATTGTTGGGGTGCCCCTTCACAAGCCACACCATTGAAGGGCTTCTGGCACGTCCAAGCGAAGGACTTGGAATGAGTCTGGTAGAAACACTGACAGGTTAAGAAAACGCAGGCCTATTATGCTTATGCTTTTCGCTTCGTTCTTCCTCGGTCTTATGGGCTAATGGCGTAATGTCTTCGGCAGCGGATTGATGATAAGACGCACGTTACCGCGTGAGAGGTGTCAGGCCCCACCAGGAAGCGCGACGTGCGTCAGGGCCTGCCCGGTCACATGAAGTCACGTTGGAGCGTCGTGGTGACACGTGACTCACTGTGCAAAGTTTTGTCACGCGGCGTCAGTGTCAACAACGTTAGAGTAACATCGAGTTCAAAGTCGTAGCGTGACGTAACGTCATGCGACACTGCCACGTGACGTGATGTGACACCCCGAGTTGACAACGTCACGTCACACTGCCCAGTTTTGCGTATAGTATATGGCTAAAGTAAGGAAGAAACAAAAACGCCTTATTTTATTAATCTTTTTTTTTTGCCACAGGGAAGGGCCGCTTTATTGCCACTTCCAGTTGCCAGCTTTATTCTAGAAAGCCTATCAATTCCATGACGGAGCCCTTGAGCGCGCGGTCGCCGGAAAAAGGCGAGGAGCAGCGCCGAACGGTGTCCCATATCGTAGCGCAGAGCGATTTCAGGGGTAACACTTTAGCCAGCGTCAACAATACGCGCGGTGGCCTCTTCTCGATATAACAACAAACTGCAACGGAGAAAAGAGAAAGGAGGGTACCGGCCCGTGGATAAACGGGAGAGGGGCGGAATAGAGGGGGGTCGATGCAAAATGTTCTCCTCTCGTGAAAAAATAAAAAGGAGTACGTTCGTGCTAACGGAATTTACCGCTGGGGCATTGTTTGGCGCTGCCGGAGAGATCTCCTGAGCGAAACCTCGTTTCTAATTTCCTTTCCCCTTTACAGCGACAACATTCTTTCGAAATCTGACAGGCTTTCTAGAAAAAAATGAGGCTATGTTTCTGTTTTTTTACCATGAATTATGCATAGTGCTCAAGCACGTAAGGTAAAATTTGGCCCACGAAACGAATACTAGCACGGCGTCATTTCGAGTAAGCTCTGTCAAAAAAAAACTAATCGTCGGCGAAATTCCCGAGCTTTTTTTCCTTCGATAGCAGTTTGGTGTACAAAACTTTTCATGGAATCCAGTAGAATGAGCGCCTCCAGCGGGAGACCTGAGGCGGAGATTCTATTGAAGGTCTTCCGTTGCAAAAAGTATCTAGAAACCCAGCATACGCCCTGGATTTTGGGAATTTTGTTATAATTGCCAAGTGAAATTTGATTTTGCTTGTAATTATACAAAGGGTAATAAGAAAGCAGCAATATAGGGAAATATTTTTGAAAGGGGCCACGCAGTATTTGTTACCTAGCTGGTGTTTATTTTGATGTGTGAACAGTTTTGACGCAAAAATGATAGAAAGGCACCAGATGCCAAAGTTTTAAAACCAACCCTTATCTCACTGAAAAGCCCCGTCGACCGCTATTTACCCACTGAAAATTTCAGGAAATCACGTAACTTCTGAATCAAATTAAAGTTAGTTCCGAAACTTTTGCATTTGATTCAGACCGCTAGCGCTACATTTAGGCTTAGAGGAGCGTTCGGCGATACAAAATTTATTTTTCCAGAGAAAAAACAAAAAACAAAAAAACAAAACAAAACAACAGCTGTGTACATATATATATATATATATATTTTTTTTTTTGGGGGGGGGGGGGGGGGGGGGGTGGGGGGGAGGAGGGCACTTTGAACATGAGTTGCCCGTGACATCATTTTGCAGTGCTCCTGGTAATTTCTATCTGTCGCTCGCTTCGAAGTATCATCTTGCACTGACGCCCCATCAGTACCCATTGTGTGGCCTCGCCGCTGAACGCTCACCTTCTGCAGTGTACATTTTGTACCACTGAATGTGTCTTCTTTATCTAGAATAATATGTCCCAGTGAGAGCTTTTATGGTACGACGGCGACACGCGCAAGTCATGTATAGGTCACCAGCATGGCGGACTAAATCACGCCAGTGTAAGCGATCGATTGTTGCTATATTAGGCGTTTACCAATGTCACTTCCTGCCGGGCAACATTGCTCGAGGCTTCGCGCCAACAGAAACAAAATCCAGCTCGGCGAAAACGTTTTACCCAAGTGGCCACCTATTTCCGGTTAGAGTGGGACAACATACATTCGAAGCACGTATACCCAGCCAGCAAAGGGCTTGACGTGATCCGCAAAGCAGGAAAAATTGGGATGTTTTACAGGCGCGGCAGGGTGCGGGCTGTTTACAAAGACGTCGAAGGACGAGGCAAACCTAAGAAAGTTTTTGTTTCATTTTTTTTTTTTGCTCGAAGCGAACATTAGAGGTTCGTAAAAATACGTTCGATGTATCTAAACAAAGACGAAAAACAAAAACAAAAAAAAGTTTGCAAGATGATTCGAAAACAACAATGAAGATAAATCGCGAATTTAGGATGTGGAAATAGAAATGCAGCTACTAGACTTATTATTTTTTATTTGTTAAAAACAATTATATGTGATACACGCATTTTGCCCGAAAGTCATTTACTGGGGTGAAGGGACTGCAGATTTCATTGTTTGTTTTTTTGTTTTGTTTTTTGTGGCTCATTAAGAATGTCTCGGTTCCTCTTTTTTAGCCTCCTCCCCACAGCGTGTGACGTTTGAGCATGGCATTGGGTTCGTACAATATTACATAGAATACAAGGTCTGCGTATGACGCATGACGCTAAGAATATCGGCACACCATCCATCAAATATCTCGTGGACGCCGCCATCCTGGTGTTTAGTTCAGAGCGGGTGTATAGACCCCTTTCTAACGTCCATCGAGCAACATTGGCGGTCGCCATTGTTTAGGCTAGGTGGCACAAGCTCTTGCCCGTTACGAACATCCATCCATCCAACATCCATCCGTGGACAGGAAGCGCGTGATTGGATCCGAATCCTCGCCGAATGCTGACGCTGCGCTCGCTTCCAATACGTGCTGAGAAACGTGATCAAGCGATATGGTGCACAGGCGTTTGGCGCGGACTTTTGAAAATGGCCTATTGGTGATCGTATTCAAGTTCAAACGGCGATTTTTCGAGCTTCTTTTAATACGATGTTGGGAAGAGCGAACGATGTCATTTTAACGCGATAACATGATAGCGTTAAGGAGCTCGTATTGCAGAAAAGACGATGTCGGTGACGTGACGGTAAAATGCTGATTGGTAGATATAATCATGACGTCTCAGCCACATGACTTCGCGCGGGAACTTTAAACAACCCTCGTTTGTCACCTCCCGCCCTTCGTCCTCGTCTTTGCTGCGCAGGTGTGCGCAGCGCACAACCCACATCACGCGTAGAGTGAAAGTGATGAAAACTTAGCATGTTATGCGAATTAAAGGTCGCCGCACGTCTCAAATGGTATCATTTTATAAATTAATTGATTTGCCTTAAAATAAAAATACTGAAGAGTTTTAGGCGGGATTCGAACCCAAGACCCTTCGGTCGCGAGAGATACACTGTACTGACTAGGCCACGCGACGCGCTTGTACGGCGAATGAAAAGGCGATGCAAACGGGACCCAATAAGGCTATCGCGTTCCACTCTTAAAGGCGAAGCTTAAGCGTCCTCCATGTTTTATCCACGTCGTTGACTCTTTTAAAGGGACAATGAAGGCGATTTCAGATATTTCTTTGCCGATTGAACTGGGTTCCAGGCACGTTCCAGGCAACGTTGCCCAAATTTCAGCCGAATCCGGCGCTTGTGTGCCGCGCCAATCAATTAAAGGGGCGATGCAACCATTTTTGTACTTTGCGCAAATACCGCTTAAAACGGATTATGAAACACGCGTTTGTTTTTCACCCCACGCAATAGAAGTCTGAGAAAAGAATTAAAGAAAGAAGAGCACATTTCACCCCCTCAACTCGCAGCCAGAACAAGCGGCCACGTGATCTGGAGCCGAATGTATGCCGCCAGTCTTGATCATAGCCACGCGCTGGGGTTGGCAAAGCACAGGACACGCGCTGAGCTCCAGACATTGTTATGGCTCGGCTATTGTCGTCGTTGGAGCGATTGGACACGGGCCACTACCCGAATGCATGTCGAGACATCGATTGTCACGAGCTCAGATCGAATGCGTACGCAGACTTCGCGTCCACTGTGTGAGCAGCATTTGAATACCGTCACCGCAAAGCTCGATGACGCATTCCCAGGGATCGTACTGTTGCCATTGTCCCCACAGCTCCGTCATCAAATTTCGCGAAGGAGCAAAAGGCGGATTTGGAAGGAGACTGAAAGAAAAGCTCCGCTTTCATCCTTTGAATTCCGCCGCGACGAAGACGTTTCTTGGTCAGTGGTGTTGCGTTCGAGTATTTTTGGGTCCCACTGGTGCCAGGAAGCTGGTGTGAAGTAAGAAATATTCCTACCTAATGTCGTTGCACAGCCCCTTTAAACAGTCGAGGTAACAATCGTACCGGGATCGATTGCAGCGACGCCCCGAGAGTTGCGGGAGAAGCCAGGAGTCACGTTTTGGTTCGCGATTTTTATGAACACTGTTCCAATTTCCGCCTTGAATAACTATGAAAAGTATAAATCGGACCAAAAATAATTACTAAACCGTAAAAAAAAAAGCATAATTATTTATCTTTTTTGCTACGCTGGACGCGAAACGGGCAATGAGCAACTATGGGCAAACAAAATAAACAAATAAAAAAAAGAACGCAGTGCGGGAACACGCGGGAGACGTTTGGTTTTGGTTTTAGATGTCGATGTCGTGTTTATTTTGAGAATGACCGCTCCACCGCGCTGCTACAACCCACCCCGGTAACCAGAGTCTCGATCTCGTAAATGCTACCGATACAGACTACTCACACTTGACGTCACTCTCTACGTCACCTACGTTTTCGGAGACCCAGAAATGAGAATGAAGACCGTTCAGTTTCGGTTTCTTCAGTTCTTTCGTAGGCACAGCAATACGCGTCACAAATGTCTATAAAAAATTAGGCAGTCTGTTAGGTTCCCAAAAAACCTAAAAACACAATCTAAAAAAAAAAATTAATTCGAATCGTCTTCATCGCCCCTTTAACGTGTCTGGAGCACGGAAAGGCGTTTCCTGCGATTTCAAGAATAAAGCGTCGTACAACTGGAAACAGTAGGGAGTTTTCGTAGATCGTTTTCTCCTTCCCGCAACGCCCTCCGCCACCCCCTACGATACCCAGAACTCTACAGTCAAGACTATCGACGCGCAGGCGCACTAGCAACTTCTTTGTTGCGGAGGGCTTAGAGGAGGGGGAAACGCGGTCTACGAAAACTCCCTAATGATTTTAAGCACCCTAATGTGTAGAGTGATATATGTATGCTCTCTGAGCGGAAGTCAGACGCCCGTCTACTCCTGCTGAGTGCGTTAGCGCGCCGCAACTCTGAGGAAATAAGGCGAAAACTCACGTTGCGTAAACCAGGCAGCCTGGTTTTTATCCTAACCCATGCCCGTTACGGTCTGGATGGTCGTTGCGTACCGGCGTGCGGTCGTGTATCACTGCCGCGTGATGAACGTTAAAGACCCCAGGCTAGAGGGAGTTCGTGCACTGGCTAAATTTCTCATTTACATCGTGTAACAGTGTCGCCATACACCAGCCGACTAACCTCACCAACGTCTAATTAACTTGGTTTTTCTTCGCACAACCTCTGCAAACAAACAAGTAAACAAAAACTTTGTAACGCTTTGAATTTGGGAGAAACTTAAAACAAATAGCATTTTAAAGGCCCACAAGTACTGGGGAATTTTAAACAAATTAAAATATGTAAATTACGGTGGCAAGTCACAATTCCAGGAGGTAAATACTTCGTGAGTTGAAATAAATAAGGACAAGGAACGATAAGCAACAGAGCTGCTGCAGCGCTAACTGTTACCTAGTTCGGGAAGTAAAATGTAACTTAGTACGGTCAATTACAATTACATATCAAACTCACATAAGTATCGGCATAAGCAAATTCACATTGATTTAGTGTCAACACGAGCTCTACGTATTCTTTGAGCTTTTAACTTTGGCGTGAGAAAAAGGTCTGATTTTGCTTCGCTTGAAAACTGATGCGTAGGTTAGCAGTGACAACACATGTAGAAACGATGGCTGGACGTGGAATAAAAGTTTCAACCCGATTATTCGCTACGTTTTAGTCTATTTGATTGTTCGATTAGTCGGTTCTGTTGACATTATAGTATGAGTTCCTTGAAAGTGACTATTCCTTTTTTTACTATATGTCAAACTTGACGTAAAACTTGACGCTTACCGCCCACGAAGGAAGGAAAAAAGAACACACAAATACGGTAATGCAATTTCAGTGGTGGTTTACGTGAGACCAGGATTTTATTTTCGATCCTAAATTGTTTTAAAATAGAAAACATCACTACCTCCTAAACGGAACATAAGAGCGCCAACTAATAAAGCAATCCCTTTTCATTTACACAATTTTTTTCAATCTCTATCAAGTCAATTATTTGGCTAAAAAAATGAATTGTGACTAAAGCAGTAACGAATTAATCCGAAGGTTTCTTCATCAGTTGTCCAGCCCCGGATCCTGAACGTCACGGCATACTGTTTTATGACTTATGTGAGATATGTTTGTTATTAGCTGTAATTGCTACTCGTAGCAAAATGGAACTGCGTTTCCCGGCTATTTTCCGCACAACGTGTATATCCGCCGAAGCAAATTCTGACCGAAAAATAAAACCTTTTTTTTTTCTTAGATGTTCTCCACCTAGTGCGCATTCCAATTCACGTAAACGATTTTTATACACAGCACACCTTCAAACGGGCCGGCTTTATTAGGGCCCAAAAGAACCTTGTGTAACACAGAAATCATCATTAATATGATCTGTCATTAACAATATCTGTCATGTTCCCTCATAAAAAACAATCTTGGAAAAACAATTCTCGTATAGTCTGCACACGAAGGTAGTCCGCATTTTTCGAAAACTTAAACTTTTAAAAACATCCATGGCCAACTCACTAAAGTCCTGAAAATACAAAACCTCCGTCGGCCAGCAATGTGAGCATATCTGAACGTCATGATGTATACCTGTTTTATAAGACGTACAACGGGTTTTTACGCGTCACAGTGACTGTTAATCTTTGAAAAACTCTAACTACAACTTAAGTATTTTTTTAAAGACTATCGGTTTTCTACAACTTCAGTTCCTTCGCCATAAAGAACGGCGTCTATTTTTGATACAAGGAGTCACAGTAACTGTTAATCTTAAAAAAAAAATCTCACTACAACTTAAGTAATTTGTTTTTAAGACTATCGTTTTTTACAACTTCGGTTCCTTCGCGTTAAAGAACGGCGTCTATTTTTATACAAGGAGTCACAGTAACTGTTAATCTTTAAAAAAAAACTACAACTTAACTAACTTGTTTTTAACACTACCGTTTTTTTTACAACTCCGGTTCCTTGGCCTTAAAGAACGGCGTCTATTTTTGATACGATGAGTTCGTCGCTCGTATCCTTCCATCCTCCGAGGCCAACTGCGGCCCATTCCGCTTCGCAACAGAGGCTCGCAATCCAGTGCAGGGGGCAGTGTCTATTCTTCCTCGGTCCTTTATGCGCAATTGAAGATGCACTTAGAGCGCGGTTAGCTTTTGTGTTTGCTCTGCGCCAGCCGCAGTGTCGGACGCAGCCGTCTTGAGCGTATGGAGAAAGTCGATAGGGCAATTACATATTCCACAGACGCCCGGCAGGGCACAGCCGTTCCAGAGTGAGCGAGAGTTGATTGGATGGGCCACGCAAAGCCCCGAGCGTCTGCGCCGGACGGGCCATGACGGAACGGTTTTGGGACGTCTTCGACATTTGTAGATATGCGTTGTGGGGTCTTCTTTTTAACGCGGATCGTGTTTTATCAGCTAATTTCCATGGATTTCTGTAACGCTAGTTTGTGAACGCGAGCTCTAAAATTCGGTTGTGACGAAAAGCCGACACCAAAAAGCGTTACGACCCATAGGGGACCCGTATATGTATATATAAAAAAAAAACAGTCCCCGAAGGGGGATTTCAATTTTGAACTTGCCACATAAAGATTGTGAGACAAGTGCTTTGCCGACTCCGCTGTCCAGGGCTTCCTTTTTTTTTTTTTTACTTTTTTTATATTATGTCTTTACAGCATAATCATTTGCGTTAAATTATGTACATGCAACTTATTATGGTGAGTGAAGGAACAAAGTTTAATACAAGGAACATTTACAAAGTTCACAAAAAATCAGCACTTTTCTCAAAAGACTTTACAAAGAGGTTTCACTGAAACTTTCATTTGGCTTGAACCTCTTCAACTCAAGATATCATAGAATATATTATATCAGGCCAACGACTGAGGTTAATTATTTCCTAATAACTTCCATTCATTACCTTCATTACATGTGGAAAATATGCTTTGATTTAGATGATTTGCAACTCTTTTTTTATACTATCAAAGGGCTTCGCAGCACGTGCTTTTGTGTCTAATACCACGTTCTGACAGACTGTGAAGATCTAGTACTAAAATGTCTCCAATTGTGTCAAGGTGGCCAGCAAAATGCATGTAGCGAACGTTTGCCTCTTCCTCTTCAAAATCCTTTTTGAGTGCTCTTTTGAAAGCATTCCAAAATGACACAGTGCCAACACAAATAACAAAGGCATGATTGAGCGTTTTGGTTATCTGGCAAATTCAACAATCACTGCTTTCATATGTCTCAATGCAATGATTCTATCTAACTCTTTAACAGGTGTGGTACGATAATAAAATATGTAAAAAAAAGTTTTACACTTCGGGGGTATCAGCATTGCTTAACTCGTTTTAACACATCAATTATGCATGTCAGAGTTGGAGGGGGAGGCGGAAAGGGGGGGGGGGGGGGGGGTGAAAGGGTACATGCGAAACACTGGTTCTGGGAACAATGAAATCAGAAATTGAGTAACTAGCTTCTTTTTATTTCATAAAGCCAAAAAGGACTTGTTAAATCCTGCACTTAGGAATTCTAATATGTAGGCGACTTTATAGAATCCCGGAAATTTGTTATACCAATCGTGATTGTTACACCCTTCACCTAAAGGTACCATATATATATTTCTTTCAAAAATAGTTATTCGCTCAGCTCTAAAAGAGATACTCCTGTGTAAAAAAATATTCTGTCTAGCAATTACCTGTCTTGCAAATATATACCTCCGTCCTCCGTCGTGCATTTGTCGAAGAAAGATTGATCTTCCCATTGACTCGTATGGTGACCTCAAGATAAATGTCGCAGTACATTAACTGTTAGCCTTGAGCAACGCATAACCTGCAGATGATACGTTAATTTTGACAAAAGAAAAATGTTGCACACAGCTACTCTCCCAAAAGTAGAACGATGGAGCAAGCGCCACATATTAGCCGTGGTTTAAAGGGATACTACAACGAAATTTCGGCGCTCATTTTTTGGTCTATATGTGTTCAAAAGAGCAGTATCACATCGAACATACCAATATCTTGTTAAAAAAGTCTCGAAAAGGAATTTTAAAACGAATTAAACGATTAGCAAAGAGCACCTGGTGGATGTCGCTAACGCCTCGTTTGTAATGCTCGTCTAGGAACCTTGACAGCTAGTGACGGAGGTTGTCTCGTCTTCGGCCACGACGAGAGAAGGGGGGAAGGAGGAACTCCCCTCTTCCCGAGAATCCCTTTTGTGTGTCGCAGAAGTCGCTATTGTCCCCCCAGAAGATTATAGAAGATTAACCCGTCACTCAAAATTCGTACAAAAGCAGCCGCTTCGGTGGCTGGAACGACTAGGCCATCCTCTCGACGTCAGCCTCGCCGTAGCTTCGCTCGTCTTGAGACGACCTACGTCACGATTGCGTTGGATGTCACGTGCTCTAAGCTGGGCCTTCTCCGAGCGCTTACCAGAGTGGGCCGTTTATAACGAAAAATACAGCCACCAGGATCAAAATACAAACGTGCGATTGTCATTTACGGATATTGTGGATCATATTCAACCTATTTTTGAACACGACGGGAATATTTCAAATTTCGTTGATGTATCCCTTTAAGGTTTTTCTTTACAGCGTACCACATAAGCTAGGGATTGTCCATTGCGCTAAACGGCATGTTCCGTTCTTAATTTCTCTTATGTGTAGTTCAACTTCAGTCACGTCAATGGGTTTGTCTAGTGTTTCTAACATTTCTGTTTTAAGAGCGATTCCTGCATTTGGGATGTTACAGAGAGCGGACTTCAACTTTCGCTTCTTTATTTATTTTCGCTTCTTTTTCGCTTTTATTTTCACTTCTTTATTTATTCTCGCTCCGCGTTAAGTTATTTTTTCTTTTATTGTTGGTTGCTTTCCCCCTATCCTTTCCAGAGCACCCGTTCAGACAGCGGCGACTTCACAGCGTATTTTATAGTGTTCCTGAGTTTGATTCCTTGAATTCTTTATTTCATTTTTATATTTTCCGGGCTCTTGGCGCTCCAGACAATACAGGTGGCGAATGTCATTGTTCAGGTGCTTTCCTTGTAATTTTTCGCATTACGCGGCAGTTGGTGACATTTCTATCGTTATTTTCCTTACGTTTAGTTTCCTGGTGCATTGAAGAATGTCTAAGGCTGATTCTACGACTCGTTTAAATTCGTAACTTTCCAATAGCCTCTAATTCATTTTGCAAAGTGACCAGCACTGTGGTTTTCTATTTTTTGTGTGTTTTTATACTTACATGAACTTGCACCATGCAGTGATCAGAAAATAAGGCAAGGATCACAAAGTAGTTGTGATCCTTGCCATATTTTCTCTCAGCGCGGTACTAACTCAGACATGTATTTCCGATCTAAATGTTCATGACACGATCCTTGAATGGGTGTGAAAGAGCGCGATTTGCTGCTGAGTTTATCAAGTCAGTCTCAAAGCAGTGACCTTAAAACTTTTGCACTTGGATCTACAAATTTTGTTGATGGAGCCTTGCCTTTCTTATTCAAAACACAATTAAAGTAGCCAAATAGAATGCTATTACATCTTGTGTTGGCGTCAATTCTGGCTTGACAGAAAAGGCTTTCCCTATTCACATACAAAAACTATGCGCCAGGGCTGGTCTTCCAATGAAACATTAGCTACCATGAGGCGACCATCGTCAGTCCCTTCGAGAATACTGCGCACTTTGCACTTCGTATCTTTTTTAAACAGAATTGCGTACCCCACTGAGTGGTCGACAGCGGGGCACAGTAACACATCGTAGGAATCCATCCATAAGATACATTCAGAAAATAAGTTGTTTGTTCGGACACTTTGGTTACTTGGAGGATCACAATATCAGTCATATGTCTTTACAAAACAAAACAAAAAATGGTATCGTTTTTTTCTCGAATTTATTCCTGGCAGATTTATGGTGGAGATCAACCCCAAGATTCTGGGACAAGGTCTACTTGCGCCCTCTCTTGGTAGGTGTGCAATATCGCTGAAAAACAGTCCAATCAAGCGATCCGAATAAAATCACGCAAAGTTCCCCCGGAATTATTGAGATCATTGTGATTGACAACTTCAGGAAAATTTGCACCACTTCGTCACTCTTTCTCTAGGTTCCCAGGAAATAAGAGTGATTTCCCCCATAGACTGCCATTGAAATCTCGCTTTATTTTTCATGTTCAGTGAGTTAATAAAGCAACCCCTCAATATTTCAATAAGTTCCCGCAGGTATATATTCTAGAAGATTTATGCTATCGAAATATTAAAGCAGTTTTCATGTATATTAATTATCCCAGGTTCCCAGCGAGATGATTAATTACACCTGTAGCTTCCGCCGCGTAAAGGCATCTTTCCAACAAGAAGAGTGCTACGGGAAAGACTACTTTACACTCGTCAGCAAAGGCGCATTTTTTGGCGATGTGCGCCTTTGCTGGGAACCTACAGAAAATACCTCAGACGTTTGAAAGTTTTTAAAACATGTACACTGGTAACTGTTCAATAGGATTCCCGGGGAACTTTGCGAGATGTGTCCTGGTTGCCGAGATACGTAGCGCTGAAGTAGGCTCCTTTGACAAGATCTCTCCCCGAAACAGTGAACCGCGCATTTTTTGGCGAAGCGCGCCTCCGCTGGGAACCTACAGAGAACGCCTCAGGCGTCTGAAAATTCTTAAAAGATGTACCCTGGTAACTGTTCAATATGATTCCCGGGGAACTTTTCGAGATAACTCTTGGTTGCCGAGATACGTAGCGCTGAAGTAGGCTCCTTTGACAAGATCTCTCGCCGAAGCTGTGAACCGCGCATTTTTTGGCGAAGTGCGCCTCCGCTGGGAACCTACAGAAAACGCCTCAGACGTCTGGAAATTCTTAAAAGATGTACCCTGGTAACTGTTCAATATGCTTCCCGGGGAACTTTGCGAGATGCGTCTTGGTTGCCGAGATACGTAGCGCTGAAGTAGGCTCCTTTGACAAGATCTCTCCCCGAAACAGTGAACCGCGCATTTTTTGGCGAAGCGCGCCTCCGCTGGGAACCTACAGAGAACGCCTCAGACGTCTGAAAATTCTTAAAACATGTACCCTGGTAACTGTTCAATAGGATTCCCGGGGAACTTTGCGAGATGCGTCTTGGTTGCCGAGATACTTAGCGCTGAAATAGGCTCCTTTGACAAAATCTCTCCCCGAACCAGTGAACCGCGCATTTTTTGGCGAAGTGCGCCTCCACTGGGAACCTACAGAGAACGCCTCAGACGTCTGAAAATTCTTAAAAGATGTACCCTGGTAACTGTTCAATAGGATTCCCGGGGAACTTTGCGAGGTAACTCTTGGTTGCCGAGATACGTAGCGCTGAAGGAGGCTCCTTTGACAAAATCTCTCCCCGAAGCAGTGAACCGCGCATTTTTTGGCGAAGTGCGCCTCCGCTGGGAACCTACAGAGAACGCCTCAGACGTCTGAAAATTCTTAAAAGATGCACCCTGGTAACTGTTCAATAGGATTCCCGGGGAACTTTGCGAGGTAACTCTTGGTTGCCGAGATACGTAGCGCTGAAGGAGGCTCCTTTGACAAAATCTCTCCCCGAAGCAGTGAACCGCGCATTTTTTGGCGATGTGCGCCTCCACTGGGAACCTACAGAGAACGCCTCAGACGTCTGAAAATTCTTAAAACATGTACCCTGGTAACTGTTCAAAATGATTCCCGGGGAACTTTGCGAGGTAACTCTTGGTTGCCGAGATACGTAGCGCTGAAATAGGCTCCTTTGACAAAATCTCTCCCCGAACCAGTGAACCGCGCATTTTTTGGCGAAGTGCGCCTCCGCTGGGAACCTACAGAGAACGCCTCAGACGTCTGAAAATTCTTAAAACTTGTACCCTGGTAACTGTTCAATATGATTCCCGGGGGACTTTGCGAGATACGTCTTGGTTGCCGAAATACGTAGCGCTGAAGTAGGCTCCTTTGACAAGATCTCTCCCCGAAGCAGTGAACCGCGCATTTTTTGGCGAAGTGCGCCTCCGCTGGGAACCTACAGAGAACGCCTCAGACGTCTGAAAGTTCTTAAAACTTGTACCCTGCTAACTGTTCAATATGATTCCCGGGGAACGTTTTGAGATACGTCTTGGTTGCCGAGATACGTAGCGCTGAAGTAGGCTCCTTTGACAAAATCTCTCCCCGAAGCAGTGCACCGCGTATTTTTGGCGAAGTGCGCCTCCCCTGGGAACCTACAGAGAACGCCTCAGACTTCCGAAAATTCTTAAAACATGTACCCTGGTAACTGTTCAATATGATTCCCGGGGAACTTTGCGAGATACGTCTTGGTTGCTGAGGTACGTGACACTGAAGTTGCCTACGTTTATGGAAATGATCAAACCGCTGAGTGTTTTGCCAAGGTACGGCTTAGCTGGGAACCTGTGGAAAAATTTGCAAAGTCTTGGTCATGGTGACAAAGCTGAAGGACACAGAATGTTCGTGCGCAAAGATTGGCGAAGATTGACATATGATGTGTCAATGGACGCAGAAATACGGGTTCGAGAGTAAATGGATCTTTCGCCCTTTCTCTCTTCGTGCTGGCCGAGAGGAGAGGGACGAAGGCTTCTTTGTATTTACCTCAGGGCGAAAGATAATCGTAAAGATAAACAAAAGTGGTTTAGAGGGAGCTTGATCTAGGTCACCTCGACACAATAGTCTATTCACTTGCTGAGTCAGCGCCCACAAACATGGCCGCCACACGATAAAGCAACGCTTTTATTCGAGAGCTCTGTAAAAAATAAAAGAAGGCAAAGCAAACTCGCCAATCGGATAACCGCTTTTGCCTTCAGCGGTCATGCTTGTGTGTAGTGACTCGACATTAAAAGACGCAGTGGACATGCCTCCGGCCAGGGGACGCTCGTCTCCTAGCCATGTACTCTCGAACCGATATTTCTGCGTCCATTGTTGTGTAAGCTTTGCGTGGTAGGACGTCATGCTTTGCGTTGTTGGCGTTAAGTATTGCGTGGTGGGATTTTATGCTTTATTTGGTACTTTATGCTTTTAAGGTGTAGTATTATTATCTAGTGTGGGGGGTCCGATGTTTCTCTGCAACTGCATACAAAAATAAAATGTCAATCTTTGCCAATCTTTGCGCGCACACATTTTATGCCGTTCAGCTCCGTCAGCATGACCAAGACTTTGCAATTTTTTTTTTCCGCTCTCGGCATGTTCGTACACGTTCCGCGTTGGTTTGAGGTGCTGGAACTGGCGGAGGCCCCCCCTTCCTGCTGTTCCCTCTCAAGCTTCTTCCGTCTGCTCTACTTCCACATACATTCGGCATTCGTTTCTGCTCTACTTCCACATACATTCGGCATTCGGCATAGGAGCCCCAGCAGTGGAACGTATTGGACTCCAGCTGCTCTTTATATAGGCTGAAAGGTCGGAGCACTGCAGTCGATTTTGCCTTATATTGCCGCGCGCTCGGTTACTCGGTTCTAGAAGATTCGCGTCTATAGGGTCTATTCACTTGCTGAGTCATCACCCACAAACATGGCCGCCGAGCGATAAAGCGGAACTTTTATTCGTGAGCTTGGTGAAAAATAAAAGAAGGCAAAGCAAACTCGCTTATCGGCAAACCGCTATGGTTTTCGGCAGCCATGCTTGTGTGTAGTGACTCGACATTAAAAGGCGGTCTGACGTCATGGGAATAGACTCTTTCTCCGCGCGTGGCGTCCATCATTTCGTTCCCTTTCCTGGTTCTGGAAAGTTCCAACTCATTCTCACCCCGCACGCCCGACGCTCCAAGCTTCCGCGCCGAATGTTCGAGATGGCGTTGTCACGCTTGATAAGGAGCCGCGCGTGACCTCGTCGAGCCAGTCTTGCTCTCACTCGCTCTGACGCCGCAACTCGCCGCCGCGTAACCGCGTACTGCTGTTCCGACGCCCGTTATTTCTTTCGTTTTGGTTGGCACAAGTTCGCCACACTTTCAGTTTAAACGTGACCTTCGCCGCCTCATCGTTTGTCCTTCGCGACAATATGGTGATAACGTGATATCAGGCGACATGTGGCCTGATTCAACGCTTTAACATATAGAGTGCATTCATATGACGTCAGACTGTCTTTTAATGTCCAGTCACTACACACAAGCATGGCCGCCGAAGGCAAAAGCGGTTACCCGATTGGCGGGTTTGCTTTGCCGTTTTTATTTATCTCAAAGCTCACTGCTAGCTTTATCGTTTGGTGGCCATGTTTTTGGGCGATGACTCAGCACGTGAATAGACCCTATACACATGACGTCCTACATCGTCCATCTATTGAAACGTCTGGCGAAGGGACCGCCGATGGCTGTGCCAATAGCTCAGTTAGTAAAGTGCTTGGCTAGCGATATCTTGATCCTGGGTTCGAATCCCTTTGGGGTGGGACTACAATAACCAGTATTTATTTTCAATTTATTATTATTCATGCATTTTTATTTGACTCTGAGCTGTGTAACGGTCAAACGTTACAACCCTGCGTTCCAATTTTCCATTACATTCTAGCGTTAGATTTTTCATGTGAACCAGCCCTAAACCACATTCGGTGTTAAAAACCTTCAGTGTGTTTAAAGTTAAGAATGCATGTAATCACGCATGCGACCTGGTTGCAAGAATAATAAGTGACACAAACAACCGCCCGTATCAAATATATGCAAGACAAACAAAGTTCAAAATATTTCATCTTTATTAGAGGCCGTCGATGTACCGCAGTTTGTGATTACACTGATTAATTACCTACCACAATACCTAGCTGTACATCAAATATACAAATTGACAAATTAAGGAATAGGGTTTTGACAAACAAACGTAAGTTCAAAGTTTCGACGTGTTCAAAGAATTAATTTCAAAGATAGACTCACTAAAAGCTTGAAGTTTAATATATTCACATATTTACAAACTTGACAAAAGAGGTTTTCACGCCGCGTGCATACTACTCTCTGCTTAGTAGCGTGGCACTAAATTGCTGACGTGAACAATTGCAAATGTTGGATAAAATCTCAGTAAATCATCATATGCGAAGATCAAAGCTGACGTAACTTACGCCGTGTTCTGCGGTAAACACACATGGCCAAGATATGAGACGCACGGTCTAGGTAACTGTAAACAGTACATAAAAGGAACTGTACTTCAGAATCTTGGGGTGTTCAGTGCTCTGGAGCCTTAACTCAAGAATCCATAAGACAGAGCAAAGTTGCTGTATTAATCTTTAGCGGAGCTGGAGACGATCTAGCGGAGACGCTCAGTAAATCCGTGCCGGACGCCAGTCATCTTCACGCGCTGAAGCCCACCACGGTCATCGCAGCGCTTGGATCGATTTCCGCTTCCGCGGTTACGTCACCTGTGAGACACCTACAAAGGGAGCTGCCACAACATTTCATCTTCAGTGGGCACGGCGATTGTCGAGCAAGCATGTCGCCTAACCTCTGCCGGCTCTTCCTACAGGTTGGTTATTCATTCAGATCGTTTAGAAGTGATGATATTACGATTGTAGTTGTGCCGTGCCCACGGACTTTGTGTCACATTGCGCATGACTGTTTGTTAGTATGTACGCTTCTTTTGTGTGGGGATGTGGAGTCAAACCCGGGGCCTACAACTGAAGAAATGTTTCAGACAATCATTGATGGCCAAATCGCGATTAAAAGTGAAATATCTGAGCTCAGGGCTCGATACGATCGTAATGACAAAAAAATTGAAGACCTAACGTCTAAATGCACGGGAATCGAGAGAACTCTGAGCGATCTACAAATAAAGACTATGCAGATTGATTCCCTAAAGCAAACTGTAACTGCTCTTGAGCAAATTATATTGAAACAAAATGCAAAAATTACTGATCTGGAAGACAGAAGTCGCCGTTCAAACCTTGTAATCCATGGCATCCCCGAAACTCCCAATGAAACCGACGACCAATTAAAAAGAACAGTACTCGTTGAACTTTTTCAAGATAAACTGGGCGTTGCGTGTTCGTCCGTGGCGCGTGCTCACAGGCTTGGTAAACATGGCTCCAAAAGACCGATTATTTTATACTTTCAGGATTACAATGAAAAAACGGAAATCCTTCGTAATGCTAAAAAACTTAAAGGCTCGAAAGTGTTTATAAACAATGATTACTCGCAGGCTACACTCATGAAAAGAAAAATGCTGTGGGAGAGTGCCAGAAACGATAAAGATAAAGGCGCCCGTGTTTATCTATTTAATGATAAGCTTCACGTGAATGACGATGTATTTGTATGGGACGAAAACAAAAATACACGCGCAAGTATTTCAACCCAGATGAAAACCACCCGTTCTGACTGACTTGTACCTAATCGTAAACAGTTTCGACTTTTGAACTTAAATGCACAAAGTGTCGTCAACAAATCACACGCACTTGAATCTATCCTTCTTACGCATGACCCGCATGTTTGTGTTATAACCGAAACCTGGCTTACTGATTACATTAGTGACGGAGAGGTATTTCCCGATCAGTACAATGTATTTCGCAGGGATCGTGATGGATTGGGTGGCGGACTGGCTGTTTTACTTAAACCAGGCATTGAAGCGGTCCTGGAAACCCAAATAGAAAACCATGAAAGCTTGTTTCTACGCCTTAACTGTTGGGGCAACACTGTTATCCTTGGAACTGTTTATCGACCCCCCTCTGCTACTCCTGACTACTTGTGCAGGTTATTTGACCACTTGTTTAAATTTAGCAGCCATAAAATAATCCTGGATGGTGACTTTAATACCCCGTCCGTTGACTGGCCGAATATGTGTGGTTCTTCTTCTGCAACTGAAATTATTTTTGATATGATGTTCGCTTTTGATCTGACGCAGTTAGTTCAGGATCCAACCAGAGTACATGGTACAAGTCACTCAATTCTTGATCTTGTTTTCGTAAACAATTCGCTTAGTGATTGCACCATATCTGTTGAACAGGGTATATCTGATCACTATTTGGTCCTCTTGACTTGTTTACTTGAGCGCTTTTCACCTACAAAAAGAGTTATATATTCACCTTTCAAAGACTACTCGCGAGCTGACGATACTAGCATACTCGATTATCTTGACATAAATCTTGATAATTTCACTGATACAAATGTTGATACCCTTTGGCTAAAATTTAAGAACTTATGTGAATACTGCCTTGACAAATTTGTACCTACAAAATACAAGCGTATTAATCGTAATAATCCGTGGATTAACAGAAAAATAATACATCTCAAACGCAGGATAAAACGAGCGAAGAAATCAAGGCCAGTTAACTGTGATGTCACCAATCAGCAGAGCGATCTTCGTAGCCTAATTGCAGTGGCTAGAAACAACTACTTCTCCGGTACGCTTCTAAACTATCTTAAACATGACCCCCAAAAGTTTTAGCGCTACTTGACTGAAACAAATAAGCCTGTTGAGCAAATCGTGGTGAATGACACTGTCTCAACTGATCCTGGTGTTATAGCGTGCCATTTCAATGAGTATTTTTAGTCGGTTTTTTCCGATATCCGTAACCATGATTATGTGATTTCCACCAGATCAAACTATCACTCTGAGTTCATAACTTATTACGGCATAGTTTCTTTGCTGTTGTCACTGAAAACGAAAACAAGTGCTGGTCCCGATAAGATTCCGAACACGTTTTTACGACGGTACGCTGAGTCCCTAGCCCATTATCTTCTAATTATTTTTCGTGCATCATACTCAAACAGCTCGCTGCCAGATAATTGGCGCACTGCCATAGTGGTACCTGTGCACAAAAAAGGGGATCGCCTAGCAGTTGAGAACTACCGTCCAATTTCCTTGACTTCTTCTTCGTGTAAATTAATAGAGCATATCATCTGCAGCCAAATCAATGAACTGCTGGACAGTCGTAATTTTCTAACAGAATTTCAACATGGCTTTCGCAAAGGCTTGTCAACTACGACCCAACTCGTCACTACCATCCATGAGTTTGCGCAAATCTGCCTCATGAACAACTGCTTTGTAGACTTGAACAGCTTGGTCTTCCACATGGTCTTGTTAACTGGATTGCTGCATACTTGTCACATCGCACACAGTCTGTTTCCATCGGAGGTTGCATCTCTCCAGTTCTGCCTGTAACGTCAGGGGTCCCCCAAGGGAGCGTTTTAGGTCCTCTTTTGTTCTTAGTGTACATAAATGATATTGTTTCAATCATTGACGCAGGTGTCCATATACGTCTTTTTGCCGACGATTGCATTATTTTTAAAGAAATAACTTCGAGCTCGGATCAGTTATTGCTAGATCATAGTTTGCATTCCGTTGTATCATGGTGTGATACGTGGAAAATGAAGCTTAACTCTGCTAAATCAACACTTTTACGTATTACAAAAAAGAAGCAACCCTTTGAATACATTTATAATATCGCGGACACCCCGGTTACTGTGGAGCGAGAATGTAAATATCTTGGTTTAATTATATCGGACACACTTTCTTGGTCTCCTCATATAAAACATATATGTACTTCGGCATCCAGGAAGTTGGGTTTCATTAAAAGAAAGTTGAACGACGCTCCGATTCAGGTTAAGCTAAGTACATGCGTATTATTCATTAGTCAGATCCAAGTTGGAGTATGCAAATATCGTTTGGGATCCATTCACTCAGAAAGATATCCGGAAGTTGGAGATGGTGCAACGTCGAGCGGTTCGGTTTATTTACGGAAAGTATAGAAGGCTGGATTCACCATCTCAACTTATGCAGGCTAACGGAATACAGACTCTTCAGGCCAGAAGGAAACTAGCGCGGTTGAAATTCTTGTTTCATCTTCAGCAAGGACAGACTCGCATAGACCCATTGCAATATATTTCCCCTTTAGCGTCAAGAGCTACGCGGCACAGACATCAGTTTTCACTAACACCCATTTTTGCGCGTACTAATATGTTTAAGTTTAGCTTTTTCCCTCGCACTATTAGCGACTGGAACGGTTTACCTCTCGAACTATTTATCGACACCAACTTTGTAGAAGGTCTCGAGCGTCTTGATAACTAACATGTTTTGCTTTGTACATTGCTGCACCTTCATCTTTTTCGCATGGACATTAGGATTGTATAAACCTTCATACTACATCTGGATAGGTCATTTTGTATTAGTGCATGATGGAATTACATACTGCTTGATGCTTGCTTTCCCCCCCTCCCCTTTTTTTTTAAATAATATATCCTGTATATTTGCTAGTTAGTTGTAAACCTTTTAATGTCGTGTTATTTGCTTTCGTTTTATGTGTGAATGTATATGTTGTATCCCACACCTACTTGGGCCTTCGATGGCTTGTAGTATCCTCTAAATAAAATAAATAAAAAAAAAAAAAAACATGGTGCGTAGTTTCTTCACTGTTGTGTTGACTACACGATGTAAAATTATCGCCCTCCTAACGTTAATATTAGAGGAGGAAACTTTGAACTCCGTAGCAATAATTTGTCGCTAATTATCGAATTAAATAATCTAGCTATGACTATTACATTGCTTCCTCAAATGCCCAAGAACAGCGGAAAGATGTTTGCGTAGCAACTTTTGATTCCCCTTTACGTTGCTTTTAATAAATTAAAAACTGTTCTCTTGCCTTTCAAGATGGCCGCGGTGGGACCGCAGCCTTAATGGATGCTACGCACATGGAAACGCCAGGGCTTGCACATTTGAATTTTGACACCATCATACTACAACCGGGCTAACGCACAGATTGAACAGGAGTGCTCAGCGTTGTGCATGGCTTGGTTGGGACTCGTGCTCACTCAGTGCGCGGACGTCAGGGTCGGGCTCAGTCGCTAAGTTGATAACGTCGGAGTGTGGTGACTTCCATTAACAAAGAGGGGACACTTAACAGGCTTTAATTAGAGCCTGGGTGGTGTTTGCTCGACGCTCTATCTATAGACCTTTCCAATAAACGCCGTCTGCGAGCTGCCATTTTTCTTTGCTGGGCTGTGGAACGCCTTCTGAGCACGCGCAATAGCTCCCTTTGCGGAATATCGTACGCTGCGGCTGCGTCCACAGCGCAGTGACTCGGCATTTTTCGCCCGGGTGATAAGCGATGGAAAGGTGTATACTCATTATCACTAAAACCGTGCAGTGACGCCAAAGCTGCAGCCTCGTATGCCAACCAGAAAATCAAACGGCACTCTGCACTATCACTCTGCGGCGCACGAATCCGCGTTGGCGGTGTCCGCTCACATGAGCAAAAAGCAGACGATGTTCGATCTTCTGATTCGCTTACGACGGCTGTAACTTTGGCTGTATTGCGCGGGTTTAGTGAGACGGAGTGCAGTTATATAACAGCTGAATTATGGAACTGATAGCGCATGGGCGATATTTTTGATGGCCGTTAATTTCTTGTCGCTTCCCTCTTGACCAATCTTTGCTGAGTCGGCGTTGTTATCGACGACGAGTTTAGATTACGGTGGCAGCTTTCCGGCACAAAAGGCTGGAGCGATCGCGGCTAATACAATCGGGTCTTCAATGCTTGTGCGTTCGGAGGCAAAGTCGCGGGACAGGATCCGGACTTCAGTGAATTTTTATGAAGCGGTATGATGGCATAACCAGTTTGTGCCCATGAGCTATGCTAAAAATATTACTTTCCTTAGAACGAAGAGTTCGAGCAGTTTGTATTCCCATTGACAGAAATTGACAATTCCGACGTTATTTTGTTTTTTTTCTTTGTGTCATGTTTGAGAAAATGCCTAATTCATAAATTACGCTGGCGCATTCGCAGTCAATACACTCCACAATAGAGACAACCTCCACCGGTTTAACTATTTAACTAGCATTTTGATTAATGCCTCCCCAATTAGCGTCGAAATTGTCGTTGACTGAGTCATAGTAGGGAATCCGGGTGGAGAGCTGGCTGAAAAAAATAGATCAGCCGCTGGAATGCCGTTCGCATAGACATAATCTTATTGCGGCTGTGAGTTTTTTTCTGTTTAGACACGATAGGCGCCTTTAAACCCACGTACTCGCTGTGTTTGTATCGTCCCTCATTTTTTCCCCAGTCTCGGGGTTTTGTCTAAAATGTTACTCGCTTAGTTTCATTTTATTGCTCGCGATTACAGCGTAGTTACTTTACTACTGCTTTGATATTTATGTAGTGAAATATCTTGAATTTTAATGAATAAAAGCCTAATTTACAACTCTGTATTGATCTTCTATTCCAAAAAAAAAATAGCTACTTCCAGTAGTTACATGTCAAATGAAGATTGGTTAGGCATGCGCCCTTTTTTCGAGATATGGTTTTCGAGGTTATATATGTTTGCTCAACGTATTAACATAAATATGTATATTCTTTTACGTTGTGTTGTCGCCCGCGGTTCCAGTATTTGTGGTACAATGTTAAAATTTGCGGAGTAGCAACACCCTAAAAGACAGACATAGAATTTTTACATATACTTTCATGCTGGCAGTAATCCAGGCACAGATTAAGCAAGAATGAATACAGTCGTGCATGTAACATAGTACGCTGGATGGGATACATAAGATCTAATGGAAAGGAGAACGACCTAGATGGGGCGCTTTCTCGAGTTTGTTGTCCATCTGTGATTGTTTTGAGATAAGTCGTAGTACAAAAGCATTTGCTGTTTCCCTGTAGTAGTAGTAGTACAATATGTATGTATCGCTTCTCAGAAAACGATTCATGTCATCTTTTCTTGGTTAACGCCATCTGGGGTGAAAGGGAAGGAAGGGGGAGGGAAAAAGGTAGCCACATATGCTTCGCCAGCCCTCATAGACGGTGAAACTCTAATATATTCCACTATGTGTTTTCTAAGAGAGTTTCCCATATTCGGGAGGGCCCATCCTTCGTATGATGTGGGCCTAGTTTCCTCTTCGGGAGAGCTTATGCCACGCTTCGCGATATCGCGAGACCCCGGCCCAGTCCCTTACGAAGTGCGAACATATCGCCAGGGCCCTACAGTGTTCAATGTTGGGGACGATTCATAGGTCGTCTGGGTCCGTAGGTCTGCAAAACCTTGTCTGCCAGAAAGGAGTGATTATGGGTGATAGCCGTCTTGGTCTGATGCCGCCTGACAATCACCTGTTCCCACCGGCTCTAGCCCGGTGAAATTGGGTGAGAATCTGGTGGGAGGGGGGAGATTAGCCTGAGTTTGCAGGCTAACAGATCATCTCTGTATGCCTCGTCTGAGACCGCGCTATGCCGGGCCTATCTTCTCGCGGTTCGAGGAACCGCGAGTGAGTGGGTACATCCGTACTGCTGCGCAATCGCGGTGTTGTTCAACCTTTTGTTTCCCGGATTGCCTTCGTCACCCGAGATCCAGTCTATGACGACTCGGTTATTTCACGAAGCTTCGAATTCGAAGTGTGACGCCGCCCTGCCAATAGAAAAGTGTGCATTTTCTGAAGGCTTCTAGCGAATCGGTGCACATGAGTGATTTGGGTCGCTGGTGACTGATGGTGGCTTCCCTGGCCACCTGGCAAAGCGGACGGCAAAGCCAGCCGCTTTGCCGTCTTCGGGATGCTCGCCTTGTGTGTTTCTCCTCTCCTCGTTTGACCGCGGGTAGGATGGTCCCGACTCTCAAGGGATGCACGTTCAGGCTCGTTTGTGTCCGCGTCGGTTTAGGGAACGTCAGTGTCATCTTTGACTTGATGAAGCTTCTTTATGTGATCCTCGCTACTGTATTGGCGCTCCTTTCTCTGGTCTTTGCCTTGGTTCGTGGAGATCGGCTTGCTTGTAGAGACGTCCCTCGTTTTCCATGGCGACTGTTGCGTCACCACGATTGTCCTTTTCAATTTTACGCAGAATAAGAACAATGGTTGCGGTACACACAACAAAAGAATTAAAACCACATTCCACTGTGTGGGCTCGAGCTCGTCGCTCCAACCCCTATTTTGGTCACGCAAGAACTTGGACACAAATTTATTTCCTACGCTTCGCGCATCGTGAATAATCGCCTTCGGCTTCTCGGACCAATAATAAACAAGCAATTTTTGTTTGTTGCCCCCACGCATGAAGCAGCGTGGCTGTTCGATCTTGTCTCCACGACATTTTGGTTGCACGTCAAAATACCCCTAGGTTTTCTGAATAAATCATCAATCCTTCGCTGGGGTGTGCTATACTTAGTTTCACCTTCAGTCCGAGCGCAGTGGATGATACGCGCCGTCCCAGCCAATCCAGCGCCGGGGGAGTATCGCGTGATCTCGAGCTCCGCGTGTCGCTCCGCCCAACCACAAGGTCACGTCATACTCTCCCGGCCCTGGATTGGCTGGGATGGCTCGTAGCGTCCGCTGCGCTCGGACTGAAGGTGAAACGAAGTATAGATGCTCTGCGTTGGTTTGGCATGTAAACACAAAATAATAAGGTTCCTTAAAACAGGGCCGGCTTGCTCGAACTAAGGCACCCTAGATCGAACCATTGTCTGAGATGAGAGTGTCTGAAAGAAAGCACGGCAGTTTGATACTTTAGACCCGCACTGCCAAAGCTAGCGCATGAGCGGAGTGGCGCGTGAAGTCGCGTCTCAAATGCTCATGCGCCCCATGTTTGGCAGGCTTTCTTTCCTTCAAATGGTCTCATCTCAGACGCTGGTTCCAGCAAGCCGGCCCTGATGTTTCAAGGCACATTCATTGGTTTTTCCTCGCCAACACTCCTAAGCTGACAGTGTGGTGGAAGCTACGTACTTGCAGGACCAGTCACCTGTCGTTCTTGCCACACGTGATCACACTCTGGGTGAAGCGATAACAGACAGTCGATTGATTCGTCCGATGAACATGTAGTTTACATCGCATTGTCAGCTTAGGGGTGAACCCGAGTGTAGGTAAAATGTCATAGACATTTATGCGCGCTCACAATCAACTGACGACTGGGTGTTGTTTTCCTATCACGCAACCAGCGGAGTGAACAAACTGATACCCGGCACCACCGTGCAGGGATATGATAAATGTATGCCCTTACTCGGTTTGTTTTGCTTTATTGCAAAAGGGCTGCGACGGCTTAAAAGTACACTTCCTTGCCGCGGAATAATGCCTTGTCGTCTTTCGGCGCGACTTCATGTGAATAGAATCAGCTCCCAGGGTGTTTTAACGCGATAGCGTTAATGAGCTCGTGTCGCAGAAAAGCTGACGTCGGTGGCGTGACGCGAAAGCCCGGGATTGGTCAACTGGGTGATGACGTCACAGCCACATGACCTTGCGCGGAAATTTCAAACAACCCACAACGCTCACGTGAAAAGTGACGTCACGCGTGGAATGAAAGTGATAAAAAGATTACATGTAATGCGATTTAAAGATCGCCTCCGGAATTAAAAACAGCGCGGAAAGACGAGGACCAGACAAAGAAGTGACACGGATGTAGCGTTAACTTACAACTGAGTTTATTGAACGCAAAATCGCAATATATATTTGCGGTGTCACGAACAAAAGAACAGAAAAAATTCAGCCCATGTGATGTATCACCAATAAAAATAAAACAATGATAAAAAACAATGAAAGAAAACGATAAAAAAAACCATGACACAGCCGTATAGAGTATGTGCTAAAACACGAGCAAGTCACGGAACCAGAAAATTCATCTCTTTGCCTGATAGGGCCACAGAAGGACTGCTTACACATGCTGCACCCAACCTCGCTATCTCGACAGCCTCTAGAATTTCCCGAGTAAGCTGGTCCCTATGACGCTTAACAACCTCACACCGTTGGAAGTCGGGTAGGCAACCACAGTCGCGGCAATGAATGCCCAGATGACCAGACACGGTTGTGGAGACACTGTAAGCGTGCTCTCTTAACGTGTCGTTGAGACAGCGGCCCGTCTGGCCAACGTAGCGCCTGCCACACGTCAGAGGGAGAGAATAAACAACCCCCTCCGAACACGGGACGAAGGGTTCGTACCCGCATGTCTCATGTGGGTTCGTACCCGCATGTCTCAAATGATTTCACTTTATGAAGTAGTTCATTTTCTACGAAGAAAAATTTGAAGAATTTCAGGCGGGATTTGAACCCACGTCCTTTCGGTTGCGCGCCAGCACGCTACTCACTACGCCACGTAAGGCAGCTTGCACGGCTTGGGAACGAAGAGTGTTGTGCCATGAGAACTAGGTCGTTGCGTGACTCAAGAGCATGAAAAGCGAATGAGAAGGCGATGCGAACGGGGCCCGATAACGCAATCGCGTTCCACTCTTAAAGGCGAAGCTTAAGTGTCCTCCAAGTTTCTCTTTTTTGCGTCATTGCCGTGAGAGAGAGAGAGGTGACGCTTTACTAAAATATTTGGGCGGACTTAGCCTTGCCGATTAGGCCGGCATTGTCCCGCCCAGAAATGAAAATGAAATAATAAAATGAATAAAACTAACTGAAATAAATGATGATTGAAGAAGAAAAGAACACACTCACACACGCCCACAAAAAAAATTAGTGTTTGTCTTGTTTCGAAGATAAGTCACAAGTCCAGTCACGCACACTTCCGGTCTTTCAAGTGTTGATGGCACTCAGTAGTTCATTCTATAGTCGTGCTTGTAGTCCAGTCGCCTGGAGGAAGTTTAGGAAAAGGGTCTGTAGTAGTTTTCTTCGAGCTCTTCTTCCAGTTGGATATATTAAATCTGTAATGTCGTTGATCTTGAAGTTATGCCTGTTAAGTTCTTGAGCGAAGTCCTTTCGATGACTCTCGAATTTATTACAATCACAAAGTAGGTGATTTAAATCTTCTGTAACACCACAACTGTCGCAGGAGGCTGAAGTTACCTTACCCCATTTGTGCAAAAGTTGTCTGGTGCGAGCGGTTCCGGTGCGAAGTCGGTAAAGTAGAGTTGCCTCCTAGCGGCGTAGGCTTCCACTGAGACAGGGCTGATGTTGGCTATTTTTTGCCTCCGACAAAGAGCCGAGATGTTCTTTGACACGTATGCGGAAAGCTTTCGGGTCGTCAGGTGTGTGTATTGTTCGCTCTTTATTGTGTGCGTTCGTAGCAAGGTTGTCCGCTCTTTCATTTCCGGCGAGCCCAACGTGGGCGGGAATCCATTGAAAACATATTTTGAAACCGGAGTCCTCAAGGGATTCTGTCGCGGACCGAGCAGCCACCGCGATTTCCGATGTTCCTTGTATATGTTTTAGCTGTTACAGTGCACACCGAGAGTCTGTGAGCACAACTACTTTTTGCGGTGTAAATCTCTTAAGAGTATGGAGTGCTTTCACAATTGCTATTATTTCTGCGGTCGTGGAGGACACCATTTGGTCGATACGGCCGCTCCACTGAAGGTTATAGGCTGGGACATTATAGGCGGCTGTGCTACTTCTTTTATGACGATTTACAGAACCATCCGTGTAAACTTGCAAAAAATCTTTAAATGTTGTTTCAATGTACTCCTTCGCTGTCATTTTCAGCACCACTTCGTTTGATATTTTCTTGTTTGGTATACCCGGGATCTTCTCATTGCATTTTGGGATGTATGCCTCCCATGGGGGCTTAGGTTGGTAGTCAAAACTATCTGGTCGCGCTTCTGATTGCCACCCTAGGTGTTTCAGAGTCTGTAAAGAAATGTGAAAGCGCGAACTCGTCCTTTTCGCTAGTCGTTGGAGTAGGCTCCTTCCAGTAGCTGTTTCGTGCAAGCGGAGCTTCTGTAGGAGTAGGCGTTGCGTTGCCAAAAGAGGCAGTGGCAGAGCTTGTGCCTCTATGTACACCAGGTCATTTCTGGTAGAACTGGGGACACCAAGGCTTGTACGAAGTCCTCGTCTGTGGATGCGTTCGAGAAGTTCAGAGTCGGACCGTGATAACTTCATATAAGGGAGAACGTATAAGATGCGGGAAACTACTAATGCTGAATGGAGACGTAGCATAGACCTTGGAGAGTTCCCCCACGACTGTCCTGCCACCCTCCTAATGGCATTTCTCACTACTACTGTGGACTTTGCCGTAGTCATTGCCTGTGAGTGCCAATTCAGCCGAGAATTGATGGAGAAGCCTAGAAATCGATGCTGCCGGACACGACGAATCGGAGTTCCGTTTACCTGAAGATCTATTCGTGTGCTGTTTCGATCTTTTCCGGGAAAAAGAACGAACGCCGTCTTCTCTGGTGAAAACTGGAGTCCGCACTCAGCTAAGTACTTGCTCGAGGCTTTAATCGCAGCTTGAGCAGCATTTCGTAGACCATGATGCCTGAAGCCTGAAGTCCAAATACAAATATCATCCGCGTAAATTGACATACTAGTAGGAAGAGTGTACTTGGGGAGTGCTTCTGGTAACTTTGACAAAAGAATATTAAAAAGTATCGGCGATAGTACACTTCCTTGGGGCAGGCCACAAAGGGATTTACGCTGCGAGCTCACTGCTCGTCCCAGCCGAACTTGGAGCGTTCGTCCAGCGAAAAAATTCTTTAGGAAGACCTGTAAATGACCCGTCATTCCAAGTTGTGTTAGCTTCCTCAGAACTGCGGAATGCTGTACATTGTCATAAGCCTGGCTGATGTCAAAGAATATTGCCAGAGTTGAGTTCTTGTTGTAGTGATTATGCTCAACAGCACTCAATAGGTCAATCACACTATCCGCTGTTGAGAGCCCTTTTCTGAATCCGGTCATCTCTTTGGGTAATAGTTGATATTTCTCAAGCCACCACGAGACACGGGAATGGATCATTCGCTCCATAAGTTTCGCTACGCATGACGTTAGCGATATAGGTCGATATGAAGATGATGATGTTCTCGGTTTTCCCGGCTTGTGTATGGGAACAACCCATGCTGTTCGCCAAGTTTGTGGTATGTTTCCCGTTGTCCATATGATATTGAAGGAATTCAGAAGTTCCTCTAGTCGTCCGTCAGGTAAATTTTGGAGCATCTGATTTGTGATCCCGTCAGGACCTGGTGCACTTTTTCTGCGACACATTTTTAGTGCAGCGGCTAGTTCGCCTGCGGTGAAGAGAGCGTCAAGAGGTGATTTCTTTTTTACCGCGTAGCTTTCCGCTCCAACATCACTTTGAGGCGTCGAAAAATAATCCGCAAAGCTTTCTTGTGTGTCTTTTAGATTTTCGCCCAGACGAAGTGCCATTGAAGCTTAAGATGTATGCGTCTCGTTTTTCCCCGTAAAGCAGTTCAAAATTCGCCAAATGTGCGTTCCAGGCTTGTTAGCATCGGCCGACGCTGTGCTGTCATCCCACTGCTTGCGCTTGGTCTTTTTTGCATATCGACGAATGATTGCATTTATTCTATTTAGCAGGGTTTTTACTTCACGTGTATAGATTCGCTGAAGTTTTCTTTCTACCGGTCTACGTCGCGCAAAAAGCTTAAATAGTGTCAAGTCGGGCTCGGGATAATGGCTTGGAAGGCGCATTCTGATTGTGGCTCTTTCAGCACTAATCACTATCGCCTGGTCTAGGGGTTCCGGTGATGCTGTGAGATCTTTTCTGTAATTGTCCCAGTGAATGAAGTGTCCAATGCGTTGCTGTGTTGAGCAAACGCCTGCTAACTCTATAAATATGGGATAGTGATCACTGCCCATTGTATCTGGATAGGTTCTCCATTGTATGCTGAGGTCTGATGAGTATGCCGTGATGTCTATTGCACTGTATGTGTTAGGTGATCTAAAAAATGTCGGACTTCCGTCATTTGCTATAGCCAAATCACAATCCTCAAAAGCCTGAGCCAGTGCTTTCCCTCTAGCATCATCTTTTGCACTCCCCCAGAGGCTGTGATGCGCGTTCCAGTCACCGCATAGCACAATAGGGTCTGAGCAGCGTTTGCACAGTTCGGCAACCGCATTCGCGACAGTAGCTTTGCCCTTCCCCGGACGCACATAGGCTGAGCCGATGCATAGTGGACGTCCACCTACGACTACATGCGCTGCTATCAGTTCGAGATGTTCTGTGCACAGGTCACTTGTGTCAATCCTATGTTGGGGAAGCTTTTTTCGTATAAATAACGCCGCAGATCCGTGGGGAAATCCTTTCATTGTGGGATTTTTGTAGCATGTGTATCCGGAAATATTACCATTATTTGGTAGTCCTGCTTCACTAAATGCTAAGATTGGTATTTGGTAAGTTTGTAAATATAAGGACAGTGCCGCCAATCTTACTGGGAGGCTCGCACAGTTCCATTGCATTATTAATGGCACATTTCTTTGTTTAGGGGGCACTGTTGATTGATGTTTTGGATCCTGGGCCATAACTACATCCATTTTCGGATCATATCAGTAATTGTCACTTCGAAAACCATAATTCCTTGTAGTACCATTTTTAGATGGCCTGTAGGTAGTTGGGCAATGAAGCCTCGTATGGCAGAGAAAAGCAAACTTACTATGTCGTTGACATTTGATGTCCCAGGCAGATCAGTTTCTCTCTTTGGGTGTGGCGGGACATTTTCTGTCGCTCTACTATAGAGGCGTGTACCCGTCGACGAAGCCCGGTGAGCTTGGGACACGTTGGGGTCTTGCGATTCTCTGGAAGGTAACGGAGGAAACTCCTCCTCGAGTAGCGTCTGTTTCTCTGTTAGATTCTTACTGGCGCTGTTCGTTTTCCTATATTTTCGTCGCCCCTCCTGTGGTTTCATGCCAGATGTTGTTTGGCTGTCTGTAGATTTTGACATCGCAACTGGTGCAACAGGTGATTTCTGCGATGCGGCCGTATCGTTGACCTCCACGGTCTCCACTGGCTTCAAAGCCTGTCGTGGTCCATTGACAAAAGCCTTGCTTCTTGCGAGTGCTCCGAGGCGCACTTTGCAGTTGACGTAGCTTGCGGGATGGTCCCCACCGCAGTTTGCACACTTCACGGGGTCTTCTCCCTTGCAGTCTTTGGTTGCGTGTGGTCCTGCGCACTTTTTGCACTTGACAGCGTTCTTGCAGTATTTGGCTATGTGTCCGAGTGCCTGGCGGTTGAAACATCCGGAGGGGGCTTCAACATAATCGCAGACCTCATGTATGGTGAACCCAAGGCTCACTCTTACTGGGCGCTCTGTGTTTGGCCGGAAAGTTAGAACAACTCGGTCAGTCGGTTTAGGCACTTCGCCAACCTTTGCGCGACGTTGGTAGAGTCGGCGGGCTGCGATCACACCAGCCGGTTCCAGGAATTCCGTTAGCTCGCTGTCCGAGTACCAATCAGGTACCCCTGTCACGAGGCCGTTGTTCCGCATGTAGGTCTTCGGTATGGTTGCTTGGGCCGCAACTCCACAGAGAGAACGAACCTTCAGCAGCTTGTTCACGGTAGCAGCGTCTGCAACATCTACAAGGAGACCTCCCCGAGCAGTGAAATGATGTCTCACAAGAGGGGCGTCTGCCGCTGCCGCTATTTCTTCGCTTAGTTTGAGCGGATTCTGTTTTTGGAGTCGTTGGTCATCTTTGACTGGGGTCAGTAAAACTGGCACACCAGTTGTTCGCTGACGTCGGTGTGTAACAAGTATGAATCCCTCCAGGTCACTTTTCTCCTCGTCGACGTGCATGGTAGAGTCTGATGTTACTTCAGACGCTCCTATATCCTCATCTTGGTCGTCATCGTCAGGTTCGTCGTCATTTTCTCCTTTGCGTCGCTTGACACCCTTGAGCGCTTGACCTGATGTTCTCTCTTGGCCTGGCTGGCCGGCTTGATCTTTCGCTAATGCCGTCACCGAAGGGCCTGATTCAGGTTTTCCATCTGATGAAGGCTCTCCATCGGAGTTTTCCATGATGGAAAATCCGGGAGTACCTTGGTAGGACCCAGATTTAAAGGGTCCACGTAGCTGGCGGCCTTCAGGAGTATGATTTGTAGGTCCGGGTATAAAAGAGGCTTACTTCTTTCGTAGCGAAGGAACAGATCAGGCTCTAATCCAGAGGCGTCGGCAATTTTTCAAAAATAATGTGGAACGCAGAAAAAGGATCGACCATCTACGAGGTGCTTCTTCTTCTTTTTCCCGTCATTGCCGTGCAACCTTAAGCAGAACGCGACATTCTACATGCTTTAAAAAGAAAAAGATAAAGATTAGTTTTGTGTTTTGGTGGAATGAGTTATCTGCAAACTAGCAAGGTCCCAGGCAGTCTTGTACACGTTACTAAAAAAAGTAATCGATTACAATTACTATTGCTCTTGGCTAAAAAGTATTCGATTAGATTACTTGATTAATCGACGGCCAAAGTAATTGGACATTACTTATAGAAGTAATCGCTACTTTTCCGATTACTTTATTGTGTAAAGACACATCTTTAGCGCTCATAACAAAGAACTACTTCCAACCTATATTTCACATTTGCACAAGTATTGAAGAAGAAAACCTGGCTCCCTCTTCGCACCTTCACAATGCGGACACAAGCAGAGAATTCGTTTGAAGACGTTTAGTGATTTGGGCGTTCGCCATTGTGTGTGTGGGGAGGGGGGGGGGGAGGGGAGAGCAGAGGGGGTTCTAGATCTTGTTAAGCTTGAGCAAGGTTTGTCGCTCAAAGTTTGCGTCGCTCATTTTATTATTCAGATGTTGATGAGCTCGCATGTTATACAAAAGAGCAACAGCTTGTCACAAAGACCACGTAGGGGAAATGGGGAAATATTTCAACTGCCTTTGTTATATTTTGCATCCGCTTTAGGCATTCTTCGGTTCTAGTTCTTCTACAGGCTGCGAAACCCTAAGCAGGATTTTTTTTATTTTTTTATTTCTGTGTGTATGTGCGTGAGGGGGCTAGTTTGAACGAAGGAGTCACAAAGCTACATTCTGCTTCCTCAAACTTCGCCCTGAATGGCCTTTGTCACGCCCTGTGGCTTCCCTGGGGCTTCCCACTCTCAGTCCCAGCTCGAAAAAAAAACGGACATTCTACAGAAACTGTACATAGAAAGAGATTGACCTCGTTTCCTACAGCTTCGCAAAAATCTTTCTTTTTTCCGTTCGAAAAAAAAAAAGCAAATTTTATTTGTGTCATTTCATAGAAAAAGGCGTGTGCCGGGGGGGGGGGGGGGGGGGGGGTCCCGTGGACAAATTATAACGGTTACAAGTAATTTTATTACTTCAAAACGTAATCAGATTACTTTTGTGAAGACTGCCTAATACAACTAATCAACTGATTACAAAGTTACTCCAAAAAGTAATCGATTACAAGTAATTTGATTACTTGTAATGCGTACGGTACAAGTCTGGTCCCAGGCCCCAACGGGGCGTGTGTTTGTGAACTAGGCTTCTTACGCTGTGCTGGGCTTTCTAGAGCGGCGTGCCAGTCTTGTACCTGGTCTGAGGTGCGAATAACGATCCGTAGCCTTGTTCGCATGATAGACCGTCATTACAAATCGGACCGCCAGGCGTTCAGTTTTTCCACTGAACTATTCAAATTTTACACTGTGCATCGACATGCTTATACATCATATAAAGGGCAGTTTGACACTCTCGACATCCATTCCACGATGTTCTGTGCGTCTTGACAACCCTCTTCGTCCAATTTCCCAATATATTCAATATTGTGTTTTAAATCATGTGCGTGGAAGTTCCACTTGTAAAACAAATAGAATTGGCGAATTTTCTTAAAAACCATTTTGAATAGTGTTACTTACAGCCAGCGCCAACACAGATTAAAGGGGCACTAAAGTGAATTCTTAGTTTGCAGTTGACGATGGATATTTTTTGTGAGCATCTTGCCAGAAGCACTGATTTCAATCACGCGTCTAGGACGGACTTCTATTCTCAAGTTCGTCGTCACAGCGGGAGAACATATCAAATGGGTTCAGCAATATAACGTCAACCGTGATGCTGAACACAAGTAAGCTATTTTTCTAATATTGATTGAAAGGTCAAGGAGTTAACAGACATTTCGAAAAATTACCCAATCATCAAGAAGCAAGTTGTGTTTGTAGGTACAGCTGCAACGGAAAAAGAGTAGCACAAGTGAGCGATCAACGGAGCGGCAAAATCGCGACACGCGGCGCTATTGCTCCCGATCGCGCCGATAGCGAGAGTGCCAGTCACGTTCCATATCTCAACGCGGGGGCGGCCGGCAGAAAATTGAGGGATAATATAGCTTTCAAATATCCGGGTTTTAGGGTTTTAGGATGGGCTGCTTTCTGATAGCCACTCGCGCGTCAAGACATGGAACGTGACTGGCACTCTCGCTATCGGTGCGCTCGAGAACAATAGCGCCGCGTATCGCGATTTTTCCGCTCCGGTCGTCGGTCACTTGCGTTATTCTTTTTCCGTTGCAGCTGTACACGCGCTCTGCATGCTGCCGTCTGGAGCGGTAATTTTGAAACCAAAAGTTTTAAGCAAATGGCACGTTGCCCGCGCGTCCATCAGTGTGTGCACGTCACAACGCACTGGTGCATGTCGCGTCAAATTACACTGTAGCATGCTCCTTGGGCTTGGATAATTTCAAGAAACATCTATACTTTGTTTCACATTATCTGCGAACGAAGCCCAAGGTACAAGTACAAGCAGGCTGCCTTGAATAATGCTTGCAATCCACAGGCACACGTGCGAAACAGGAACACTCAGAGCGCTGGGCTCGCACTTCTAGCTTTGACTTCGCTCGCGCATAAGGCGATACGAAATATATTTGCAACTTGTGGACGGCCTTGAGACACACGACTGAGGTGTTTGAAGCATGGTAGGCTTAGGGTTCCTAGGTAGGCTTTGCTTGCTTATTTTTTTCCGGGCTAAAAAGAACGCACGTGAAATATAAAAGTACCACGAGACAACGCGCCCTCGTGCCGCGATTGGTGGGCTCGTTGTCACGTGGTCGAGCGTCCGACACTTCTTCGCTAGAATAATCTAGTGTGGGTTCGCGTATAGTACCAGCTGAGGTGAATACAGCACTGACTCTACAATAGTAGGTAACACTTCCCCCCCAAACCTCGCCTTTCTCCGACCGATAGGCTTCTACGCCTGTGACGCGTGATGAAGCGTTTTCTTCCAAAATGCGGTCGCTGGGCAAAAAGATGAAAGGGTGTGAGGGGGAACGAGCTATACGAGAGGAGGTTAAGATAGCGGTGGACCGACGCACCGGCGTTTCAGAGTCCGTTCAAGGTTGATACGCCACGTGGCGTGAAAGCCAGGAACTAGGCCGGCATGTCCCAGAAAGCTGGCCACGAGTGAAGGGACGTATTTGGGTGGTCGTGTTAGTGCGCCTATTCCTGCTTTGTGTAAAGTTCAGATGCTGCCGGACAGGTAGTTTTCCGGTCTTTGGATTTGGGCTTCAACCGAGGCACTTTTGGCTTCAGTCGAATTTGTGGGTTTGCTGAGTGCACTGAGATTTTAGTGGCTTCAAGCTCCTCCGTCAAGTTCTCTCTGATCTGAACTTTGGCTCTTTTGTAGTGTCGTCTTTCCTTCTTGCCAACCTCGGCCGACTTCTTGGTGTGTGTGGATTGCTTTCTTGTTTCTTTTCTTTGTTCAGTGAAGCCTCTTCCTACTCTGATTCTGGTGTTAGGGTGATGTCTACGTCGGACCGGTGTTCTCTGTCGAACTTTCCTTAGAACTGTTGGAAGGCTCTTCGTTCAGGATTGTTGGATCATTCCCCACCTGCGTCGGTTCAATTGCTTCATTGCACACTTCTTATCCGTCCATTATGTGGTCGCTATGATCAGCTTCCGGTGTTATGATCCCTTGGAGCTTGGAAGCGTATGTCACTGCGCATTCTTTGTCTGACCGAATCTCCAGCGCTGCGTGCACCGAGGAGTGCCGCATTGTCGACGGATGTGCCCGATCCGGGGATGATGACGAGCGTGTTGGAGCCGAGCACATTTAAGAGGCGCGGAATCCTGTCGACTGTCAGGTCCTGCTTCAGGACGACTGTCACTTCTCGGGTTGTTGTTCTGAGATCTCCAAGTAATGAGAATTTCCATGTTTCTCTCTTCATCTCATTGATTGTCCCAAAAGGCTCTAGACCCGTCCTGACCTCGGAGTCGGGCATCGGGATTGGAAGCCATAAAAGCTTTAGCTTGATATCCTCTTTGCACAGATCAATGATAAAGCATTTCTTTCCTTTGATGAGAAACTCTTTGCACGCCTTGATCTTTAGCTTGGCAGCAGTATCTCCGCAGGTCACCGTCCATACGTGGCTCATTTGGTATGGGCTTGAACCCAGGACGTACGATCAACGACAGAAATGATCGCTTCCTTGAAGTCGCTTGCCTTGCAAGGCTTTCTAGTGATGTGAAAATGTAGAAAGAAAAAATATTGTGACAAGTATACCTTATGGTAGTCTTGGTGAAATAACCTTATTGTGTGAAGACACCAATGTCTTCTTAAAAACCCGACCATCAAATGCCGTCAAACGTCTCCCGCTGGAGCTCGTCTCTTTTCTCGTAAACGACGTTGCCGTCTCAAAATACCGTCTTGGCAAACAGGGTCGCCCGGGAAGAACCCGGGCCCCTGTTATTGAAATAACTTGTAGACCGGCAAAACATCGCTTCTACTCACAATCCGAGCTATCCGGGGCCAGTGGTATGAACCACGCAAAAGCGAGCTCATTCGCGCGGCCCAGAATGAGCTCGTACGCTTCGCGGCCTTTCCAGTCATGTATTGACATTTCACGGCGCGTGTCAAAGAGGAAAGTGAATCTTTGGTAGGCGGTGCCATCCAGACGCCCTATCGCCCTAGGGCCTATCGCACCATTCTGTGCTCACCAGTCTTTGTCAGCATGATCAAGCTTGTATAATTTTTGTACTCCGCATCAAAATCATAAAGTACTCGGTCAGATGCCATGAGCACGCGTATAAAACAAACGTGGCTGTGCTTCTGGGGTACTTCCCTGCCGCCTTTGTCGATATGATGTAGCATTGTTTGTCTTTTAGGGAACCCATGCACCTGTCCAGCGCCTATCGCCCTTGCGCGGCATCTGATAACCTACAGAAAAGAGCTACTGCGCATCCGCAGGGCGTGTTCCACAGTCCAATAAATAATGATGGCTGCGCCCAGAAGGCGGCTACCGGAATTCTCTGTACATTCGTGTGTCTTCTTGGAACATTGCTCACTAATGACACTCAGCACGTCGCCACTTTTCTTCAGCCATCTCCTCTTCGGTACGCTCATTCTTCTTGCGAATCAATGAGAAGGCTGCCGCGCTCCCCCTATAAGTTTTTGAAGGTAAACTTTGTTTTAATAAAATCATTGATAGACACCAGCCAAAAGTTTAGTTGTTGGTGACATAGTAAATCGTGACAATCAATGACATAGTCAACGAAATAGATCTGGGAAACGTTTCGACATTAACGTCATATTTCAGCAGACCCCCCACCCCCTTCCACCCCCACTCCCACCAGCCGAATGTCTACCGCTCCGCCCCCCCCCCCCCCCCCCCCCCCCCGCCCCTCACCAGGACTGACCCAAAAATCCGCCCTTGGGTGCGGCGTGATCACGTGGCAAAAGCTCGACGTATGACTGGCCTTACGAGCACGTAGCCTCCACCGCCTTGTCAGCGTAGTGGTGAAGGGAGTATAGTTCAAACTCAGTTGGCAAACTGCCACTGAGACGGAGGCACTTCTCGACGTACGTTATAACCTCATCTATCATCTTTTATGACTTCAAGTCGTCATTATCTCAACACTGCCCCATATTTTTTTTTTCGCTTCATTGTTTTAGATACTCGTGGCAAAAGTAAAAAGGTCATTTTATGGTCCCTTTGAGAGAGAATTCGATGTGTCATATTTTTTACTTCTGAAATGCGTGTAAAACTAGACAAGATAAAAGAAACGCGCCGGGAGTGAAGTATAAAATTCAAAACAAGCTGACAGAAGCAGCGTAAGTTATAACGGTCTTTGTGCCATTAAAAAAGAAAGTTTAACAACGAACTGGCTAAGTAAAAAATACAAGACAAAAAGCAGGGATAAAAGTCGAGGAACAAAGCTCAACAAATGCAAGTCAAGTATAAGCATGTATTGAAAAAAGACTTAACTCGCAAGAAGAAAGAAGTGACTGTAGTCAAAAGGAGATTTATCAAACTTGAAAGGCAATATTGCAACAAAAAAAAAGTAAAGTAAACGGTTTTTAATCTAAAACACGTTTTGAAGCAGCTTACGGTAATTGAGCAATCTTCAAGCGCATGGTATCCTGATCTCTGAACACGAGAATCTGATTGAACGACCCCGTAACGTCGCTGAAGGATGGTTCTGACATCTGCGTTTAAGTACGAAATGACTGCGTTGAGTGGAGTAAAGAATGCGCATGCCCAGCTTTGGTGAGCCCCCAAGATGCACAAGCGCACGTGCTCTCATAACTTTAAAGGCATAGCCACAGAAAGTGGTCTAGTACAGGTATAGAAGCAGTTATAGTTTGACTGATCACCTGAACACAACGACGCTCGAAAAAGTAAGGAGGTATTTTCATCAAATTACCTTCAGAAGCAACGGATTACATGCCTGTAATCTACTTACGGCAGTATCATTATAGCCACTTGCTTCTGCAAATAAGGGTCTATGGGAGTTTGCCAATTTGCAAGAAGCAAATGTGAAGTTAAAAAAAAAACACAAAAGAAAAAACAAAGCAAAAAAAAATTACCAGACTGGCTCTGAAACGTTCGGATTCTTTAAAACCGTCTTATATATATATATATATATATATAAAAAAGTTGCTTTTTGCAAGCATTAGGGTCACTGGATGTAGTATATAGAACAACTATTTAAAGAAAGCATTTTTTTAAATATTTCCATCCAACAAGACGATTAAAAATAAAAAGAAGCACAAGCGTTTGGCGAAAGCTTTCTTTTTTTTTCAACAAAGACGGTTCTTAGGAAGTCGGATTTTCTATCGTCAGCACGGCGGTCGTGTAGCGTGATAAACAACAAAATTTAATTAGCTGGCACATGGTTGATCAAGAAAACTAAACTCACTAAAAAACAAAACAACAGATAGAAGAGAGACACGACAGCCCGCTCTCTGTTGCGTTGCTTTGTCCTTGGCTTTTGACGAGTTTAGTTTTGTTGATATGCTTTTAGTTTTTTTTTTTGTCACGGTCTTTAAAGTATTTTTTTTTTAATTGTGTTTGCTTTTTGAATTTTTCTGCGCCCCCGCTAAGTTTAGCTGGGAAATTGTCTAGTGACCTGGCGTCAAGTGGCCTATACAGCAACCGTCTCCACTTTCACATTTCGCGAGGAAATTGACATCACGTGACAGTTAAACAAAGTCAGTTGCCCCACTAAGTTTAGGAGAAAATATGACGTCGCGTAGACTACATATTTAAAGTTTTGTTAATCCGAAAGTTTATACAAATTATGGGAAAAAAATACGCCGCTTCCGAAATTCAGTTTGGCAACTTTGGTAGGTACCATCATCTCAGTGTATGGCAGCCAACGTTACTAAACCACTCAGTTGGGTAACTGACATAGAGACCGCTTTGAAAGAGTGGCCCCGATTCGTCTTCGTGCACCGAGCTAATGACGAACACAACGCCACCATTATTCCCGCAGCGGCCATTCGAGGAAGCGCACGTTTCTTCTATTTTGGCTTTCATCGGCCATTTTGGCGCCGAAAGAGATAGAAGGGGCTACAGGGGTGCCACTCCCGTCGCCCCGGCGGACGTGCCGCGTTTTACTACCGAATTTAAAATGCACCTAGGTCGGGACGCGCTACCTGAAAGCACCGCTGAGGCATGGTTGTATAAAAACAATATTAATTGTGCCGCAAAACCTTGCAAACTAAAGATTTTAAAAACATCATGCTCCCTTCATTTTGTACTAAACTCCAATAAATTTTATACAAAAAGAGTCTTTTCCGTTTGTCTTTACGCAAAAACAGGCTTTCTAAAAGCTCAAGGTGACCACAGTACAGACAAATGACAAAGAGTGGCGCTGTTGTCGTATTTAGCTCGGTCTCGGTGGACGCCAGCGGCCCAGGTTTCGACGGCGAGTTTCCCAACTGAGTGTCTTAGTAACGTTGATGGCAACTGTGTCGACTAATATGGCATTCTTCTTGAGTTTGATGAGAAAGAAGTTGAAAACTTTACCAAAGGGAGGAAATCCGAGGCCTCTACGTTCGAGGCGTCGGTACAACAAGACCCACAAATTGGCTAAAACGATTTCGAAAGCGTTTACTTCGGAGTATAGTTCAATGAGCATGTTGGCGCATGTTCGGCTCTAAAGCCTTTTGATGACAAAAGTTTAATCGAGGATCTTATGGGTCGCCGCTTTGTACTGGTGAAGTCTTATGGTCGCATAATAAAAACTAAAATAAAAACAAGAAAACAATTTGGGTTGTTTTTTGTTTTTGTTTTTATCAGATGGTGCTAAAATTTTTAAAAGGGTCTATTGCCCGAAATCTCAGTTTCGCTAAACCGTTGAGCGCTGAAAAGATTCGCCGTGTGAATAAAGAATTAGTAATTTCCTACTTTGATGCAAAGTTGGAAAGTAATCCGTTACAAGTAAGGAATTACTTGTAATTCGTTAATTTTTCAAGTAATTTTGTAATTGACACGCTACTTCTTTGGGAAGTAATTTGTAATATAATTTCGTCACAAAACATTGGTAACGGATTACTTAAGTTACTCGTTACTTTTAAAAAAAATATGAGAATATTACAGTAGCTGGAGCAATACGAGCATAGCATTCAGCAACATAAAGAGAGCGACTTCAACGAGATAGAAAACATCAGGAAGAGGAAAATAGCCGAAGAGAAGACACGATTTCTTGTAACCGGTCACTAGAACCACTAGAAAGACGGGCAAGGCATGTTCAAATACACGAAAGACAAAGATCAAGTAAGACAACGCCGAGTAGGCTCTTCGTCGCCATCCATCGTGTTTTTCTTCTTCTCCCGGGCAGGAGAAAGCTCTTCCTGTTTAGTTGTCTTCGTCTTTTAGACCTTTTAACCCCTTCCAAGTTCTTCGACGTCTCCCGCCACCTGCACAGACATCAAACGCGGGTCCGTACCCCCTCGATTCGCGGGTTCACAACTTGCGTAAGAAACGATGTAGCCTCGCACGAGGGGGTCAAATTGCCTTTGTCTTTGATGTGCGCTACTGTATTCTAGCGCGCTTTTGACTCACGGCTGGAAAGCGCCCGGCGCGAGGCTAGGAGCATCGTCTTCAAAGGTACGGATGATACTTTTTTTGGTTTACTTGTCTGGGCATGGTGGTCGAGTCCACTGCTCACTTTACAGTCAGCTGTCAACATAAAAGGGGGGGGGGGGGGGGTTATAGTCTATCTAAGGAGTGCTGACATAGAGAGAGAGAAAGAACGCTTATAAGTGGTTTCATCCTCTGTTGTTTTGTGAGACCGATTGCCATGCTTATCTCGCTCTCTATGCCCTCCCCTCCCCTGGCCTCCACAAATATTGGTATGAAAGTGAGAACCAATGACCGATCGATATCCCGTAACCGCCAGTTTTTTTCTGACTGGTCGAGCTTTCGGTCATGGAGTCTCCGTCGTCTCCATGGCCATCTCTTAATGAGATATTCAAAATTCCGGGCATTAAGGAGAACGGAAACCTAGAGTTTTAGTGTATACTATGCTTGCCAAAAAACACACATTGTTATCATCAGGAAAAACAAACTCTAATCTACGGAAACACATCAAGCTAAGCTGGGACACCTGCATTCTGCATCGGCTATACATTGTAAATGCGAAAATGCTACAAAAATCGGCTGAATTCATGAGTAAAAAGGTTTACTCCGACTTAATACAACAAATGATTAAAAAAACAGGTGCAGACGTTTCGCCACCAATGCATGTGGCATCGTCAGTATACACTGGCACAAATAAGGCGAGGTCGACCAGTCGACTTATCACACACGTCCCCGTAAACGTCCGGCAAGGGGCCATGGTTGGTGTTGCACAGCAATGCGTCACGACTCACGACGGATGAACCAGGATTTGGTTCATCTGTGAACCTGCATTCGTGGCGAAACGTATGTACCTTTTTGTTATTAATTTGTTATGTTAAGTCGGAGTAAACTTTTTTAATTATACATTGTAACGTTAGAACTACTGTTTTCGTTTCTTGTGAAAAACAGGGAGCCTTCGTAGATCTCTTCTTAAGCTCCGAATCTCGTAGCGGAGGTAGACGCTGATGCTCAGCATGCGCACCGCTAGCTTTGTCTGCACAATTCCAGGGATCATTTCCGGAGGCCGTAAGCTACCGGGATGGCAGGTGTGGTTGCAGCTTTCGCTGCCTTGTCAGCTTACAGGTGTACAGAATTCACCTACACTCTTTGTCTTAAATACAATAGTTTATTTTTACAAGGACTACCATAATACGGACGTATGAAAAATGAAAAATAGTGTGGAAGAACATTTTTGAAAAATATCATAAATTGTTTTTATTGTTTTCTGGATAAGTGTATGAAAAAAGTAAACGTCAGAGTGATTTGTAACGTACCGAGTAGAGTAATCCGTTACTTTTCAGCAAAACTAATTAGTAACGGTATTCCATTTCATTCGAGGCTCGGTCATTAGTAATTGTAATCCATTACATTTTTCTAGTAACGAGCACAAGTCTGCTTTTATGCAGTTAAGATTGATCCTAAACCGGGCTTGACGCTGATGAATGTGACGTCTTCAGTGACTTTTTTTTTTGTCGAGTTGCGACCAATCAGTGACCCTAGTGATTGCGTCACGTAGGTTAAATCCATTATGTATAATCGGCCTTAAAATAACAATCTCTCTTGTTGTTTTTTTCGCGTAAATAAAGTGAGCCCGCATCGCGTTATTTTCTTCTTCTCAATCCAGTTATCTGAATTCCCTAATATAATTAGTTATTCAATTAGATTACGACCTTGCTAAGACGGGGGTTCCCGGTACTATATAGTTAGAATACAAGCGCATTAATCAGAAAATATTTTGAATTTGTGAACACCGCTGTTAACTTGATTCACCCGGAGCATTGGGTTGAAAGGTCAATGTTTGCTTAACGCAAACACAGTCGTCTACGGGCATGCATAAAAAAAAAGTTACTTCGATCTTTTTAATCTGATTCATTAGGGTTCACTCTCTTCGTTCAGACACGTGCCGCAAATAAAAATTGAATACACTTCAGCCTCGTCGAATGTCACACGATTTTGGAGTAACTTCCTACGAAGACATCAGTTAAGCTCCAAGAAGAACCTACCGAATTTCATGGCATGGAAGGGGGAACTGCAAGCGTGAGTTAGTCCGTGCTTCTTGTTTTGAGTTGTTCTTTCTTTCTGTTTTAGCTTGACCACTCGATTTGCAAAAAGGTGTTTTGAAACTTCAATTTTGCTCCTGCAGCATAGATTATCTGCCCTGTAAGCTTAAATAGACACCAAACACTCAAACAACTTTTTTTTTAGTTGCCTGCATAGGTCACGTCAGCGCGCAAATCGTAAAATGAACTCTCGCCAAAAACAAATAGCGCGAAATTTAAGTCGCTACGCTTAATTGAGGAATTCCGAAACATAGATGACCTTCTAAATCAGTGTCAAATCTAAAATCGTAAGCCTGTTTCAGAAATGTTCCCAACTCACAGTAAATTCCACAACGTAAATATCGAGCAAATTTTGATTTTCATGAAAAGCTCATCGTGTATCTAAGCGTCCTGTCAAGGAAATTGAAAAATGTTTTTTTTTTTATAAGCATTTTACGTCGTTGTCTTCTATAAGGCAGGGGACGTTGTAGCAATTTTGAAATGGAACTCACAAGATTACTGCCACCAGAGACATCTCAATGTATGTCTAACTGATCAGCAGCCGATTACGACACGAAAGGGATATGTACGTACCAACTACGCTCGATCAAATTAATTAACCTCTGCTTATGTCCGCGCTTTTTGACTTTCCCCAAAGAGAATCGTCAAGTGCTCAGCAATTCCTGGATACAATCTTATCGGTGTCGTATTAAAGGGACCATGAAATTACCTTTTTACGTTTCCCAAATTACTTTTACACCATTGTTAAACCCGAGAGTTGAAAGTTGAAAGTTCACCAGCTCGCCTGCATCTTTCATCAGCTCACTTGCAACTTTTCTATAATTTCTAACTTTTACATGAAACCTACAAAGCTTACTTAACGCCGAACAGGCATCCGCTTTCGTTCCGGTTTACTAACTTCTACACGAAAAACTAGTGAAAAACCAAGTTTATCTTTTTCTCCAACTTACCACAGAACGAGCCGCGGCGTAATTTCGATGGTCCTGACGTGCGCTCTCACCGGAACCGGAAGTTTTCTCGGTAGTAAAAGAATGGGAGCGTTAGCGGCGAGCTGGCGGTGCGCCGGTAGCTTTTACCATAGGGTTTTACTGCGCTGATGGCGCTGATGCCACCGACATAGTTTCTGAAATTGGCGCCTCTCATCATCGCGAGAGCCATGGAAACAACGCAGCTGAGCGAAATTCAATTAGATTGCGCTACAGATACGCCGGAAAGAAGCCGAGCAGGTCGTCAGCATGACAGCCGTTTCCGCGGTATCTCTAAAAAAAAGGGGACGTGCTGTCAGTCACTGGTGTAGCAGAAAATGCACAGAGTTTTCAATGGGCTCAAGCTTTATGAACTTTTATTTTGACAGGAAAGGCTCGGCCGGGCAGAGCGAATGAAAAAACAAAAAGATGCAGTACGCCGTCTTGGGGGATCACGATATTAAAACACGACTTTGCTGATAGTACAAATCTCTCCACGCGCCTTTTCTACGATTGCGAAAGGCAATATCATCTTAACAGAGGTATAGCAACGTAGAAATATGATTTCGCGATCACATAGACGTTGCGATCGTTCAAGGAATGCTAATACTAAACACTTTTCTCGGGTGATGAAAACGCGTCGAAATTCGCATCCTTCATACACGCCTTTAAATACAGTATACACCGGTAACATCTTGAACTTGATCACACACATGGAATGCGCAAAATAAGAAATCCGGGCGATGTTCGAGGAGACATATGCTAAGAAAGCATCACTGTTGTTGAAGTAAACAAAGACGACGGCACGTGCGTTTCTGCTGTCTTGAAGGTGCCGCCACAACATCGCCGCACGAGTAGATGGATCTACCTAGAGCCACTATATGAGCTGCGCTTAGAGTATCGGCACTCCGTTCCCTGACATTGTTGTGGGCGCCGCCATTTTGGCTCGTATGCAGAACAGACGCAACTGCCGATCGTCATGATTCAAATGTGCAACTTCCTCAGCATTAGATTCAGTGTTAGGAAAGTCATGTAATATTGCTTTGCTCTGTCGCGAACGGTTTACACATTTGTGGAGGGCGGAAAAGCATTTCCTGTGATTTCAGATAAAGCTTCAGATAACTGGCAACCATGATTTTAAGCCACAATATGGCCAAGTGTCGTTACTCTGAAGCGTAGCTTATTTAGTGGCACTAGATCTACCCTTCTAGGACTTTTAAGACCTTGACTAAATTCTCGTCGCGACACGCGACGAGAATTTAGTCAAGGATAGCGCTCTACGCTGAATGATGAGCTTCCACCACGCCGACCACGTCGATCATCATCACCGACGCCATGTTTTTCAGTAAACAAGCGGCCATGCGCAGGCGCAGTCTGATCTTTCAGTTGCTTCGTTTACCACGCAATAGATGGCGCGTAGCTCCGAGCATTATAAAATTCGACAATTTCTGTCACATCGATAATCATTTTAACAAAGTATGAATCAGAATATGAATCAGAATATTAAAAAATTTGTGGAACTTGCGCTCTGACACTTCTGAAGTAAAGAACAGAAAAAAGATTTCGCCTGCGTGTCCTAGTTGTAAAAAAAGGAAGATAAAGATTAGCATTTCTGGCACCCCTCAACTGTAGCTTCCCGTGTGCTCCCTCGGAGGACGCTTCCTCCCCCTCTCTCTGCTTACATTAGCGGGCGTTATGCTGCAGCTTAGAACCGAACGATGTTACGTTATTGTTTCGACGTAGTCCCTTCAGCTGCCCCTTGCGGCTGCAGGTGGGGGAAGAAGCTCGACTTTTGCTTTCCGATTATGCAGCGAAATCGCGATATTTTTTAATGAAGACGTTTTCTGTATCCTCCGGGACACGATAAACAATGTAAAAATGACGAGATGCAAATTCTTTTAATATTAAAATCGTTGCAACCCCCCCCCCCTTTTTTTTTTTAAAGGAGCTGTGCAACGATTTTAACGTTGACAGGATTCGCATTTTCTACTTTCGACACTGTTCATCTTGTCACAAAGGACAGAAAACACATCTCCGTTCTCCAAAATGTTGCGATTCCGCCACGTAATCGCGAGGCAAAAATTAGAATATTCCCCGACCTGCAGCCGCGAGCGTTGGCTATGAGAACCACGCGGCATCACATCAATGGGGGACTTGTAAAAAGATAGCAAGTTGTGCGAATACCTGCTCGGTAAAAAGGTAATTTTTCTATCAATCTTGTAGTTCCAGCATAAATATAAATGCGTCAAAAGCCTGGTTTCATCGACAAAAACTTTGATTATGCATAGTTTTAGTGGCGCCATCTATCCTAGGTCCACAAAACCCTCAGCTCTATCTGCTACCGCGAACAGCCGCCAGAAGCCGGAGGGGGAGGGGGGCAGGTCACGGACGGGTATGGCCGGACCCGGATGAGACTTTCCTCCTTTCGCCATGTGGATCGCGCTGCGCCAACACCGCTGCGCAAGCACGTGGTCACGTGGTCGCAAGCGGGTGAGTTCTCGCAGCTCACTGATGGCTCTAGAGAGAGAGAGCTTCACCGGAACCCCGCGCGACCCCCATTGACGTCACAGCGCACGTGACTCGGAAGATTGTGAAAGAGTTGAGAGGTGCCGAAAGCCTCAATCTTTGTCCATTTTTAAAATAAAAACTAGGACATGCAGGCAAAAGCGGTTTTTAAGTTCTTTACTTCAGAAAGGTCGAGACAGTAACTCCCAAATTATTTAAGCAAAGGACTGAAATTGTTGCACCGCTCCTTTAAGGTATCACTTGACAGCAACGACTTGACGCGATGATGTCACGTCGAGTGACCACAATGATCATCTTGTCAGATTATACGAAATTAATTTTCTCGCTAAATTTATCGGGGAAATCGACGTCGCGTGACGTCACGATTACAAGTTCCTGTGTCTCGCGACAGCACAACGTCCCGTGACGTTAATTTCCCCACTAGATTTAGCGGAGAAAAAATAAATTATCATGCTTGGGAAAACAGCGCGTTAGTTCGAGTGACGGATGAAGAAAGAACACACAGTTAACACTGGGACTATACAACCACATCTCTCAACTAGCAACAGACGACTAAAAATTCAGCGTGTTCCTCGTTTCTCTCCGAACGAGTGGTTAATGTCTTCTAAAGAAGTGTACTACATGATTGTTCTTAAATTCTGCACTCCACGCGTTATAGGGTTTTGAAGATAAAAGTTGCTGATCGCCATTTATATTACCTCCAACGTCGCCGACGTCTCAAATACTGCGATAAAAAAGAATGAAAATAGTTTTTTACGAGCAGGAACCTTGAAACCCCTTTCAAGCTAACCAGCTGACTCGGGTTCCTAAAGTGACTGCAATTGCTTACTTATAATTTTTTTTTTTCACTTCCCGAGGAAATTTTAAGACAGGAGAGGGGGGGGGGGGGGAGGGGGGGATAGGGTACGTGGTAGTGTCGTAAACTGGTTTTTCGGGTCTCTTTGCTTTTGGGCTTGGCTCAGCGGGACGCCTGTTTCGTTCTTTGCTTTTTGAACATTCGCGTTTCAGGGTGAGCTATCGGTTTATCGCCACCAAGTTATTTTTTTTTGACCCCCAAACGCAGTGGATTTTGTTGTCTGGATCGACACAATTCAGGAACACGTACGCAGTCTTTGAGTATTACTAAAAGTGACGCAATAAAAAAAGAATGGGAGCGGTGCGCAATGGACAATATTAAACAAAAAGATTTAAAATTAGAAACAACACGGCTGTTTATTTTTTTTTTTTCATTTTTAATATAAAAATGTTAGTATTCTGAATTTGCAGTAAAACTCTCCAATTGATGTTCTCAGCTAAAAACAAAATGTAACATTCAGTTTTGTCGACGCAGCACACACTCCTCATGTTTTTGTCGTTGTTAGAACATGTATTTTGTTTTTAAAGAAGGTATTATTAGCTTGTCGTAGCTTATTGTGTTCACGCTCCTTGCTTCGCGATTCGTTCTATGGGTTTTTATTGTCGTATGTCACAATCTGATTGGTAGAAGAGCGATAATGAGATTTACGGTAACGAAAGGGGGGCATTTAAGACAAGCAGGCAACACAGCCTGTTTCGTCTGTTTGTCTTAAATGTTCTCGTTCGTTATCGTAAATTAGAAATCAACACGCTCAACCATCTACACAATAATGAGTTGCTCAGAACTCGCCACGCCACCTTGCCTTTCTTGAGTTGTCAATTAAATAACAAATATATCCTAAAAAATAAAAAATTGCGCTAGGTTTTTAGCAGAACACGCACGTTGCTAATCGCTGCGACCGACGGAATAATCCCTTCGAATTACGTACAGCTTAGAGTGATTTACGACGTAATACCAGTCTTGCTCACGTTAATGGAAAAAGAAATCAATTACAATTACCATTAGTTTTGCTTTAAAAAGTATTCAGTTAAAACACTTGATTACTTGAATAGTAACTGGCCGTTACAAGAGAAAGTAACCGTCACTTTTTCTTTTTCAGATTACTTCAGGTTTTCTGAACGACAGATGTTTCCTTCGGGTTTGAAACGGGCTTTCGTGTTGTCCACGATTGGATTAGGATTAGTTTTAGGATTTTGGTTAGGATTAAATTAATCCAATAATTCAGTTAAACTATCCTCCTGTCAGATACCTGGTTCGAGGATTTCTCGAAAGAAAACTCGCAGGACCAACTTAGGGCGCCATTTAAAAAGACAGGATGGAAAAATAGTAACAGTTGCAAAGTAATTTTCGTACTTCCAAAAGTAATTAGATTGCTATCACGATTAGTTCGTAATAAATGTACAGTAAAAGTCGTATAAGTCGGAGTAGTGCTCGGGGACAACAACGAGCAAAGCACCATGCTCACTGCTCCTGCGCACATCGCATTTTTTTTTTTTCAGTTATCGTATGCCGAGCTCTCTCATTCGATAACATCATCCCGATGTCGCAGTGATTGGCTGCCTAGGTGTTCTGCCGGAGAGTAAACGCAAATACGTTCTTGACTGCTACTATAATTATCAGATGTCGCGAACTTGTTGCGGCTGGACTTGGATCAGGTTGAAATTTTTTTCAAACTTTTAAAGTAAAGTTTGACGAAAGTTTGACTAAAGTTCGCGTACCACGCGCATGCGCGGAAATTAAAAACGAGCTGACGTCGCTCGGTGAAGGAGCCGGGTGCAATATGTAAATAATAATAAAGGTTAATACGCTTGAATTTGTAATATGTGAGCATTGATAACCATTCTTTAAAATTTAAAACTACCGCGTAAAATAATTATTTATTTCTCTGACATTTTGAAATGTATGTGTGGCAGTCGGGCAAAACTATTTACGATGTCAAACTTCGTCGAATTTCACCAAAAAGTGGGAAGGTTCGCAGAGTCAGTCAAACCTCGAGGTCCAACAAGAGTTTCACAACGTTCCTTATATTAGCTCAACCCCCCCCCCCCCCTCGTTTTTCAAAAAAAAAAATAAATATATAAATATTTTTTTTTGTTAATCGATTTAGTATGGTGTCCGCAATCTACCTCATCAATATTTGCTACAGACTCACGTATATATCTAATAAAGCCAAAAAAAAAAAAATCAACTGGTCGAAACCGAAACCCAAAAATGAGCACGGAAGCTCATGGCCGTGACATGTGGACACGGCGTCGGCGCTTTTCAGCATAGGGAATGTAATCGTGACCAACGGACGAAGGACCCAGAGACGACAAGAACTACGGAATAAAACTAGATCAGTAACGGCCCTGTTCATATAAACAATCAAAATAAATTGAACGCCACGTAATATAATCCGATTTGCAATAAATATTCACTGCTTTATTCTTTCTGCTCATGACTATGTGCGAAGATGCTTGTTCTGCGTTCGTAACATCACCCGCACGCTCGAAATATTTGAAAATAGAGAGACGCCAGAGAACAAGGGCCCGATAAAAGATGGCCGACATGGGAAATATTAAAAAGGGAACACCTTTCAGAGCCCGGGTACTTTATACATACTTTACGTTGTGAATGTTTCTAACCGCTCTTAAAGATGCACGGCGGGCCATTTTCGCATAGTGACAGGACGGGCACATCAGCAACATATAGGTGCGATCGGAATGGGGCGGCGGAGAAAAGCTCACCGGAGAAAAGCTCACCAAAGATAAGCTCACCGGAGAAAAGCTCACCGCAAAACCGGCAGATGCGGAGAAAAGCTCACCGGCCTTTGAGCGGATGCGGAGAAAAGCTCACCGATTTATTAACTTAGCGGATTCTGCGTCAGACGTGGCAATTTAACACAATTCGCATTCGTCACTTCATTAAAAATATATTCTCTTTTTTGTAATGTTCTTGAAGTTCATTGCGTATATTTACTAATTCCTCAGAAATTAGTAATCACCCATTTTGTATATTAATGAAGCCGCAAGGGTATAAAATCAGAACATCGCACACCGGTAAAAAAGACGACAATTAATTGACAAATGACAGTGCGCTGTCAAATAAAGAGGTTTGTTCTTGGCGAGATAATATGAATAGCGGTGTGGTGAACCGTTTCAGCTCCAAATATTGTGTAATGCCTAATAGATAAGTAGGTGTTCGTTGATGTAATCAGTGTCGGCTATGCTGTTTTCTTTCTGTTAATTTCATTAACAAAACTTTAGTTGCGAGAACAGCTTCGTCCTGTCGTTTTTGTGGTCTTCACTCCGTCGTCGTTGTTTGAGCGGTTTTCATCATGTATAACGTTTACCAACTCGCCCTATTCGCTACCTTACAGAAGACTACTTCTTATATACGTCACGAGTAACAACGGTGCCAGTGTGCAGCTCGGAGGGTCATGAATGGCTCACCGTAGAAGGTCACTATCACGCAAAAGGCAACGTGTCGAAACACAAGCTCAAACGGCTAGAAAACGTGCATGTCCGTGGAAGAAAGAAGCCTCGATATCCTACTGACTGTTTTATCCTGTTTTCAAAGGTTAACTTAAGCTTCAAAGAGAATTTCAGGCACCGCATTGTTGCGTATGCGCTTTCGAATTTTCGGCATTTACAGTTTTGATTTTTAGGTTTTAGGCAGATATCATTAAGTTTTCGAACTTTTTCCTCTTCGTCAAGTTCATAAAGTTTCCAGTTAAGCTTCCGTTGCCTAGAGAGTAAGCCACAGAAAACACTCGCCCACAATTATTTATCTGGGAGCAATATACCGAATAAGCTTTCAAATAATACAAAAAAATGACATTTTATTTTTTACTAGGCTGACGAATTTTAATGAAAATAGATTGATATATGTTACGCATGATCCAACAGCCTCCATATAAAAAGACGAAAAAAAATCGGTGAGCTTTTCTCCGCATGCGCTCAATGGCGGGTGAGCTTTTCTCCGCATCCGCCGGTTTCGCGGTGAGCTTTTCACCGGTGAGCTTATCTCCGGTGAGCTTTTCTCCGGTGAGCTTTTCTCCGGTGAGCTTTTCTCCGGGATTCATCGGAATACTGGCGAACTTGAACCCCCTCTACATTTCTTTCGATTGTTATTTTTTCTTTTTTCTTTTAGAATCGTCACTCGTTTTTACACACCTGGTATGCAACAGAGGCCTTAAGCATAGCGACTTTTGACAGCGTTCACTAGTTGAGAAAAATACGGCAAGTAGATTAATTATGCATTTACAACGATAATAGAGGTACATACTATTGGATACGATCTAAATCACAAAAGTGATTCATGTATTTTCCGGCGATAAACAAAATGCACCCGCGGTTTTCCATAGGAACGCAGCACCGCAAAAGTAGACTAATTTCTGTCTGCTTCAATTTGCGTCCCGGAAGTTGCATAGACACTATCGCCAGTTGAACCTCTTCCGTACATTGCAATAACTTAATGCACCCAACATAACGGGAAGCTTATATTACTTATCAACTAACACTCAATCTCTAAAGTGGGCGGATTTTGAATCCTGTTGTGCAGTGCCATTGGTAGCTTCCGGATTTCAAGAGGAAGCCGAGAGGAAGTCTTTGACGCGAGCTGAATTCAGTTCCGTTTTCCGTTAAACGAAACTTGGAGTGCAATCCTACTCCGAGAATTCCGAGCGTTTTTTATCCAATTTCACTTGTGAGGCAAGGCCTGCACATGACGTCATCATTCGTGGCTCCGCGACCTGCCCCAATGTGGCAAATAAGTACGCCGAAGCCTTCGACGAGAGTCGCCGCAAATCGGTAGACGGGTCCGTCTTGGCGTCGTCGCTTGCTTAGCCGTCGAGCTCTTTCTGAGACGCTGCAAGGCACGTTGGCGGCGATCGTGACGCAAGCTAGGCTGCGTTGCGTAGATGCACTAGTGATGACCTAAGGGGGGAAGGGGGGAAGCCGGGCCTCGTTTTTCAGGTGGTATTGCTCGATCTCTCTCAGCCCCAACCGCCACCGCGTTTCCCCCGGATGTCGTATAAATCGGACAACGAATTAGGTCCGGCTGTAATTATCAAGCCACGCGCGCGCCTTCCATTTGGGGCGGTGACTCAGCAGAAACGCGTGATTACGGAAGGCGGCCTATACCGGCAATTCGCGCGGTCGTTCACCCGTCAAACAAATCAACACAGATTCAATCTGCTGACGTCGTCGACGTTTACGCCGCGGGGACGCGCTTTGCGTTGCGGGGAAACCAGCTTTTAGTGGTTACGGCATGGTTTTTTATACACCACATTTCTTTAAGTCTGAACGTAGCCAAGGCTCTGCGATCCGATGGAGCCAATCAAGCCGCGCCGCAACTATTTCACGTCATGGCGCTCGCGCTAAATCAATTACGCACAAAAAAGAAAAAAAAAGCACGTGATCACGCCGCATCCATTCAACAGTATACCTAGATAAGCAGAAGGCCTCTGCACCGTCATCCCAGTCAGATCGATCGAGGTTTGAGATTGGACACGAGTGCTGCGTCAGTGTTCGGTCGGGGCTCGTGTCCAATCAGCGCGTCCAAGGTCGGACTCGGGCCCAATAGCCGAATTAGCGCGACCCGACTGTGATGACGTTTCATGAAGGGAGAGGAGGCGATGCGGAGGCTTTGATTATTCTACGTGGTGTTGATCCACTATGCGTACTTGCAGTCTAGAAGTTTTTTGCGCGACACAAGGGACAATAAAAAGCGAGTAGACATGAACAAGCGCAACTTTCAACTAATTTATTCGTGCTCGATCGACCACGGACATCCAGAGAGAGCATGCGCAGCACGCTACATAGAGGAAAAAGGAAACAGAAAACAGATAGAAAAGTCACCCACCAGGACACATTCCCCGATAGTCATTATCACACCAGCAACCCGGATAAACCCGGATAAAAACTGGACTTCACTCTCAAACAAAAAAAACGAGGTATCGCTTACACAGTCACGTCCCTTCTTTAAATGAAACGCTTCCATCAGTTCTCTGGCAGTGCTATCATTGCTTGTACCCAAGATCCTGATCTCTTGAAATAGGGCCTCACACACAGTCCGCACAGTGAGTTGGCAAGTGTGCATTTCCTTTATTTCTGATTGACAATTCATGCTCCCGTGCGCGGTCATTAACACAGCGTCCAGTTTGACCAATATATACTTTCCCACACGAAAGCGGAATCTCGTATACCGCCGCTGCAGCACAATCCACAAACGGTCGGGCGTGCTTTTTGTTGCAGCCACTCGTCTTCTCTCTTCCCGAGGAAATCCTCGGACAAAGGCCCGCAAGCTTGCGTGGCACAGAGAACACGAAAGGTACATTGTACCTATTCGCTACCTTCTTGAGGTTGTGGGACACTTTATGTATATATGGCACCACTTCTGGTCTACACTTTCTTTGCGGCGGCTCTGGCTGCGTCCTCTGCTTTACTTTGGTCTTCTGGAGCAACGTCTCAGCAACCGCCGTAACGACCGAGCAGGGGAAACCGGCAGACTTCAACCTGGCTACCTGATCATTAAAGCTTCTGTGCATAGAGTGTGGGCACGACTTCCTGAGGGCGGATTCTAAGCAGTCCGTGTCTACTCACTTGTCCCTGTCTCCTCGCTTGTCATAGTCCCTCCTGTCGCGCAAAAAACTTCTAGACCGCATCATGAACCAACTAGGCCAACAACAAGTTTTAATATGCATACTTGGTTCAGCAGGTGACGGAAAGCGCGCAGACGAAGACAAGGATGACAACGCACTTTTGGGCGCTGCCAATGCGGAGCGCAAGTTCGTCTGCTTCATGCGCACGGGGTTGCGGTGACGTCAGAAAGCCGAGTACTTATCGGCTCGATTGGAAAGATAGCGGTACTCATTTGTCGATAAAAACAGTGACGTGTCACTTATGCCTATGCACTTATTGCCCCTTTGCTTGTATTTCCAAAGTTTCATGTAGCTCTCCATACTTCGTTTCACCTTAAACAAGCAGACAGCGCGAAAGCCGCGCCATCATGATGTTCGTTATGCTTCCGTAGGATGTCAACCGTACATCGTACCGATCGGCCACTTTCTTAAGGTTAGGGAGTTTTAGTGAGTCGTTTCGACAGGAATAGTTCGTCCTCGAACGGATTGCCGACGCCACTGCACGTGCGCGCGCGAGTCGCTGCAGGCTTTGGGATGTGCTTCTCGTTCGTTTCTCCTATTCCGGTCGTTGGAGTCGCTACCGAAACCCAGCCAACGAGGTTGACGACTCGAAGAAAATTAAGATGGCGGTCGATTCGGCCGGCCCAGCCGAGCGTTAGGCTTACCGCAGCGGGAGGCGATTTGCCATCCTGCTACTTTTTGCTTTGTCTGAGAAGTCGAACCAAATAATTTCGAAGACTACTCACAATGGCAAGCGATCGTGAATGATGTAAACTACGCTGGTGATTAAACTTTGGTGGCCCGGGTTAACGAGCCGCCGTGGCGACTGCGAGCAGACGAAAAGTAATGGTGCTATACAGCACAGGACATGAGCGATCGTTAAAGCTCAGGAGGATAGAGTCGCCTCACCCACTTTTGTGGCCGTTCTGACACATTTGACTCAATCTAGTTTCACAGATCTTGAAATTCCGATCGGTAAATATCACCTCGGCAATCTTGTTTATAACATTCTACGCTGCAGAACATTTCAGATGTTTATTACGCTATGGCGCTGTCGGTAAAACGCGATCATCGTCATCGTTTAAACGGTTGTGCGAGTTTTACGATTCGGAAAAACGTGTTAAACTTTCCCATACGGTTTCAGGTAACGGAGCAGCTGCACTGTTCACAATTTCGGAACCATGTGCTCCAAAAACGACTTGCTAAAACTCTTTTGTATGGACGACGGTGTGCATACACAGAAATAAAACCAGCCTCGCCATATTCCTCTTGCGGGGTTGCCTCTGTATCCCTTTATTTTCTTCACTAGGCTTTCTGTCACCCCAACCAAAATGCCCCTCGGGGAAACCCGCTCTCTCCAGCCGCGCTACCTGCTTCTCGAAACTTTCTTGGGCACAGTGCCTGCAAGGCTTCTTACGAGCCGCCTTCAGACATATAGAGGCATTGCTTCTTTTTACCATTTGTGAATGAGTGGAGTGGAGCTACTGTTTTTTGAACGTGGATCATACATAGAGCAATTACGGCCCTCTTGTGGGCTTAAGGTGAGGTTCAGGAACTGCAATCGTCCTTTTCTTGAACACCTCCAAACCCTCCGTCACGTCACTATGGTTAGTGTGTCAGCCTATTTTCCCAGAACGAAGAAATCGTCCACACAAATCGTATGATAAAATCCGTTCTAGATCTCATATCACCCTGTTTGACGTATGTCTTCAATTTGTGTTTGTACCATGGGGTATTTCTCCGAAAAATACGGATTGCAAAAGTTAGCGTTCGTTATAAAAAAAAGGTGACAAGAATTATATAGGTAACTACAGGCCGATCTCAATATTATCAATGCTTTCAAAAGGGTTCGAAAAAATTCTACTTCCCCGTATGGTAATGTTCGCAGATGAATACGGTTTAATCGCTCCATTGCAGTTTGGGTTCCGCAAACACCGTTCTACAGAACTCGCACTTTTAGAGCAAAAGGAATACACTTTGAAAATCTTTGAAGAAAAAAAAAATGAGTGTTGGTATTTTTATTGACTTCAGCAAAGCATTTGATCGCTTAAATCACAATCTGCTACTAAAAACATGACAAAGGTATGGATTTCTTGGACATGCATCAACTTTCATAATATATTATCTTGCACATCGAAAACAAAACGTTCATATAAATGGTTATTCATCTGATATTAAACCCATCTATCTGGCGTTCCACGAGGAAGCATATTAGGCCCCTTTTTAATTGATACGTCAACGATATTGTCAATACCAATAAAAGCATTAAATACGTAATTTAAGCTGATGATACAAGTGTATTTTTTACCGGTAACTTCTGTCAGGAAGTCGCAATTAAGGCAAACCAAACGTTGAAAGACCTAGCTATACTTAGAGCAAATGTAATGCTTTAAAAATCAAAAACAAAGCAAAAGCAATTTTATTTCACCCAAAAAAATAAGAATGACAACACAACTAGTGATATTTTGTTAAATGGAACCAAAAAAGAAATTCTATCTGGTTTTAAGACACTTGGCGTTATATTCACGGACCGGATGAGTTGGTATGAACGCGTAAATTATATTTCGGTAAAATTGTCACGAATCGCTGGCTTAATGTATCGTCATCGCCACATTCTACCAACAGATGTGAAATTAATTCTTTATAATTCATCATTTTTCTTCCACATCCATCACTCCTTCTTAGTCTGGGGTACTACTACGAATACAAATTTAAACAAAATACTCGTAATACAAAAGAAAATATTGCGAAGTATTTGTAACGTCTCTACGATTACCCTATTGAACCTATCTTTAAAAGTTTAAATTTGGTGCCTATAAATAGATTATGCAAATATCGTTTATGCGTGACCTATACATCATAAGTACAAACAAATATTGATGCCCTTAGTGAATTGGTGTCCCTCTCACCAAGAGAAGCAGCATATCCTACTCGACCCGAGGAAATTTGGACGCTCCCTATTTGCAGAACCAACAACGGTGAACAAATGTTAAAATATTCTCTTCCTCGGCTGCTTAATTTTCTGGTTACTCACAGCACCTGATCTTCCCACAGCATCAACAAAAAGTCCCCGAGCATTTTTTTTTTTCAAAATGTGATTGCTTAGTTTTCATATTTGATAACCCCAATTTTCGCTAAGTTGGATAATGCTGAGCTCGCATGTACTTATGTACTTTGTTTTTGTTAGCCTCTTATATAGTCACACCTTTTTTATATTGTCCTGACCTCATCTCTGAAATTGTTAGCTTTTCTCTTGGTTGCTTTTTGGATTACTTGTTGTGCCCCTGTTGCCATATGTAAGAAAGGGGAACCGAGGGCCCGTCTAGCTGCATGATGCAGCTTTTTTCCTTGGTCCTCTTTCCATCATACGTGTTTCAGCAGAAAATAAGCATTATTATTACTATTATTATAATATCGAAAGACTCTGAACCTGTTCGAGTACTACAGTTTCTCCGAGATGGCTTTTTCGCAGACACTCAGAAAAACGTTGCGCTAAACAGGCGCCACGCAAGAGCCGATGCAAATGCCCATCTTTTGCACAAAGAGATCCCCTTTAAAAGAAACATATGTGTGCTTTAAGTAAAAAGTCAAAAGCTCCAGCAAATGTCAGACGTCAATGCGCCAGAAGTTCTGGAACGGAACAATACCGCTATGTTCAATGCACTCTCTGACACACAAAAACAAACGTTCGTGAGGCGCAAAAAGAAAGTATTCTACGTCGACAGAGAATGCACTTCGCCTTGTCTGCGTACCCTCTAAAACAAAAAGCAAAAAAAAAACGATGATACATTCGGAGCTTTGTACGATGAACGGCTTGCGGAACTCAAGAGCCATCAAATGCTTACAGAAGAAACTATAATACGTGAAACTACCAAGCATTCCTCTCAGTAACAATAGCCCTGAAGGAGACACTGCTTGTATGGGTTTTTGTGGTAAAGAAAATGTCCAGTTGCAGTTTCTCGATTGCTTTGGCACTTTTTAGCAGCCCTGGTAGCTCCATGACACTGGGCATCTCCATAGCGCAGGCTTTCAGCTTTGTTAATGATGGTGGACTGAGTTGCTTGAAGTTCTTATGTATGGCTTTCTTGCCTTGGTGCCAGAGAGGGCATCCGGTGCGACCACGGATCCTCTTTCCATGTCCGAAGTGAGCAGCTTTAGATTGTTGACCAAGATGTGGTCGACGATGCTGGTGGTCTTGAAGTATTTTGTCGTTCGGCCAAGAGTGCGCTGAAGTTCGTCAACGCCTTCAGTCACATATATTGTTTTGTCCTCAGGTTTGGCCTTGTCGCCCATCCATCATCTCACAAAATACATCTTCGTGATCGGGCACAAGCGAGGTTTCTCGCTGAACTTCAGCCCGCATTCCAAGCAAGACTTGATTAGTGGAGGAGGCATCACATCTCTTAAGATGGTGACTTCTTCTTGACCCGCACTCTACCAAAGACTTTCTTGAGTGTTGTTATTGCCTGCTGCGCTACTGTCCGAGATGAAGTCGGTAGGCTCTTCCAGCGGCTTTTTTTTTTTTTCTCGCTGCACTGGCATGACACTTGATTCTTATGGGCTCTCTGTATATTCCCACCTGCCTCCGAGATTCGGGCCTCACTTGCAGCCTTACGGTCCGCTCAAAATTCAGGATTTTCTGTTTGCGTGGCCGGCGGATGGTTGTGCTGCGTTAATGAAGGCGACGACGTCCCGAGGGTAGCTTCCGTGTCGGATGGCAGAGGATTATTCTCCAATAAAGTTTTGCTTCGAGTGCGCCCTTGTCTGTCTATTTTCTTGTCCCCGAGTTTTTTTGTGTTTTTTTTTTTGGCGCTTACCTCTCTTACTATAAACCAATTAGCTCAAATTGTCACTTCAGTGAAACAGAGCATAGAAAAGAGTTTTGTACACTTTTTAGGAAAGTTCTGTGAGTTGAGGTTTCTGCAGAGCATGAAATCTGCTAATCATGTCTAAAAGTAAAATGATATCACATCGGATGAAAAAGCTCAGATAACGATCAGGCAAAAACAGAATTTCATGTCCACAGGGAAACTGAGCATTCACCTTTTCTTTGTTCCACCATGCGCTCATCGCAGTTTTCAAATCTGATCGTATTCTGTGCTTAGTCGTTCGCTGAGATCCTTCTATTAGAAGTGCATAACGTATGCAAACATAAAATTAGAAAAATTCGTACGCAAAGAAATAGAGTTGTCAACATTTCGCATCCACCAAGCCCAAACCGCAGTTTGGGTTGGCGCATCACGACGACACTTCATTGCGTACGCAAAGCTTTTGCATACGGTATTCTAAAACTCGTCCTTGTTCGCCGGGGTTGGACGTTTCGTGTTCCGTGGTAAAGTGTATTCAAAAACGTTTCTTTTTTCCTTTCTTTTTTTTTTTTTTTGAGTGACGGACGAGGGCAGGGTGGAGAATAAAAGTAAAATCCCCAAAATGATTTTTCTTTACAGTTGTTCCATCCGATTTGTTCTATATAATTTTGTTTTGTATTTGGATGAATGGTGCCATCAAACGAAAAAAAAATATAGCAGGCTGAACATGAACAAAAATTGGTGCTCTCCTCAGCAAATCAGTGTGTTTTTTTGTTTTTTTTTAAACTTTAATTTTGTTTGTTGGTTACGCTATGTCCTATTGCAAGGAAATCATAAAGAAAAAAGAAAACAAATAAAGCTAAACACATCAAGCTGTTTTTCTCAGACTATGGTGGGGTTTACATCAATAAAATATTTTAATAAACTGTACTTAGAAGTCCGGGGTGGTCCGGCTGCGCCATTTGCGCCTATTTGCGCCAGACGCATGTGTCTGCGCCATCCTGCGCCATGTTGCTGAAAATGCGCCACAGCCAATACCTCGCGACATTATGCGCCAGATCACAAAACGTGCGCCGAAATCTTTTTATTTTGTCTTGGTTTCGGTTTTATTGACTCGATTGGCAACAATGAGCGTGTTTAGCCTGGTAGGCTTTGCAATCCTTTCTTCTGTTTATTCTTCCTGTGCATCCTTCGTCGGAAGCGCGCGTAAAAACTCTGATTCTAAGCGCTGCACCACCTGCGACTGGATTATTATTCTTCAACCATAAGCAGTTAAGCAAGTCGGCTGAGGTGAGGTCGAGTCGTTAAGCGTGAGATTGCCTGAGGTTCTGCGGCCCGGGATCCGGGACCCTGATGTCAGCTAGTTGAAAATAAATGAGCTAATTATTCTTTTTAGTACCTACTTCATCGTTAGAAGTTGGAACCGCATTTTCGCAAGATAAATCGTGATTTGATAGAACTGAGACGCGGTCCGATCCGAAACCTTGCCGGCCAGCAGCTCTCAAGCGAGTGGTTTATCTACTCGGCATACATTAACCTTGCTCCTGCTTATCGCTTCAAATACAATAACCTCGTTAATCGTAGTCTGCTGCTTCGATGTTGAGTTGCACAATAGGATAAACTCGAAATTTGATGCTCTGTTCCTCCGTGCAACTGCACGTCCGTGTCTTACGCACGTCACGTGGTTCGCACATATAATCACTATGTCGAGCACGTGTGGGTTGTGCGATAAGCAGTGCTAGCTTGCATCTTGAGCAGCTGAAAGCCACTCAGAAAATATCAAGGACACCATCTTCAGAAACATATGGTACTTGCTTTTTGATTCTCATTAAGGCTCACAAAGTCTCAAGTTTTCGCATCTGTTACACTGTTATCCCATCTACCTAGGTCCCTAACCACTCATGTTCATCTGTGCTGCTAAGCACGATTGAAATTGCTCCCGTGCGTGTCTAAGACACAAGCTGAAGTGCAATGAAAACTGATCTGAGCTGCTCCTAGCCTGCTCCAGAACGTAGTTTTAGCTGCTCCCAACTTGCTCCAAAGCAGCTGTTTCAGCTGCTCCCGTGGTTGCTCCCAAGTACATTTCATGAGTTCCACCCCTGGAAGTATTAAACTTACATTATTTCTTTCTTCCGCATTGCTTTAAGTGATCGGGCGGATTGTTTAATCAATTTCCCATGCCGTACATCTTGTGATAAATAATCACTTTTGACTGGCTGCAAACTTTTAAATCAAATTAATGAGTCAAATCAAAGAAATCTTGTTAAAATCAAATAAACATGTTGTGAATAAAATAAATCCAATTTAAATTAATTACATTCTATTTCTCAAAAATAATTTTTTTTTTTTTCAACGCAGCACACGCTGCATTGCAGGGAAGCTATAGACTTCAGCGGTTACGAAGGAGTTAAAAAATATATTTCCACATGGTAAAACAAAAAACTGGTCTTTGTACTTTCGACGCGCGAAAATAAGGCAAAAGTCATGTTTTCTTCTTTTTAATATTGGCATCGAGCTTGTGTTATTAAAACAGTGGTTGCGCTTCATACCTTCTTTGACCGGGCAAATATGGTATCTGCTTTTTTTTCGGACTAGGTATCGACACTAACTACAGCTGGAGCTGTGTTCCCGCCACGAACAGATGGCTGCTTTGGCTGACATATTACGATGTTTCGGTTAATTAGTTATACTTCATTAGAAGGTGTCCCAGAACTAAATTCTTTGCTTCCTTCTCTTTTTTTTTTTTTATTTTTCTTCTACTGGCAGATTAAAGAAAATTTCGCAGCTCTGGCACAGTTAAGAAACGAATCAATATTTAATTAGCGCCCCCCTATGAGAAACAGCTTACAGCCCAATTTATTATGTTAGATCTCTGTCGTTTTGACGGCACGGCAAAACTATTTGCTCGTTTATCTTTTTGAAAACTTCCAAAGCGATTTTCAGAATATAGTACTTTAAAGCGAACTAGTTCTTTAGAAAATCGTTACTTCAGAGTGTATAGTTAGCATGCGAAAAACGAAGATTAAAATAAAACAACGCTAAAGCGTTACATGCTGTGATAAATTGCTTCTTTCCTAGACATATGTTTCAAGGACTTTTCATTGACGTCCTTCAAGAAAGATTACTCTTAAAATCCTTTCGTTATGTCTAGAACTGCGATTAAAAACTCAGACAATCTTACCGCAACCCGTTAATTAAAAACAAAAAGTCGACATTGAGTAGGAATTCTAATTACTCTACTTGTGCAAACTCACCTATAAGCTACGATAACAAAAGAGGGGCATGGAAGACGAACAGAGAACAAACTCTGTTGTCTGTTTGTTTTTTTGTGTTCCTTTCTCATAATCGTAGAATAGAAACCAACACGCACAACCGTCTACATCCCATATAAGAATAAAACTCTAATTATCCGCGTCCTTTTCTTTCCGAATGCATGCCCAAATTTGTTTCCACCAAAAGTGAAGCGAAGGATCTACAGGAAAAAGTTGCTGTAGGAGCTGACGAGATCCCTACCTCCTACTACAGTTGGCGCGCTGGGACGCGACGTCAGCAAAACTGAAGTCGCAACCATGTCTCCCAGCATAAAATTAAAAAAAAAAAATCCTTCAAATTGTTAAAAATTTTACCTAAAATTAGATCTCTTTAAAACAATACTAAAAGCAACTAATGAAGATACTATAATATTTATACTTTTCACTCCATAGTGGACTTTTTCTTATACAAAAAACAATGTGAGTAGCCACTAGGAACTGTCTGGTCTTTTTCGTGAAGATGGGAGAGGAAGGTGAAGGGTTACTATATAGTCTTCAAATTATTTAACAAAAAAAACTAAACTTGGTAATTGAATTGCTGTCTGTCGTAGTTGGTTCTTATTGTTGGTGATTTTCGGCTGTTTTTTCTTTTTTTTCTTTTTCTGTGTCAATATTATTTGGGCTCACATACAGCTTCTTCTGCATGAGCTGGAGCAATTTAAAGTAATACATTTTGTTTCCCTTATATAGTATAATCTTCGAAGAATGGGTCTGCGCGTAAGTGCCGCGGGTTCCCTCGAGAATTATCAACCATGCGAAGTGTCATATTCTAGAAGATCACCACTTTGTAGTAGTTCATCTCGCACGTACCTTTTTCACGAGTGGTAACTTTAATCCCCCCCCCCCCTCCCTTCCCGCCCGCGCTTCCCTCATGCTCAAAATATTTCCAAAACTTGTCAATTTTGTTGTTTTCGATGACGCTCAGCCAGTTTCCAATTCTAATCGTACGTTTATTTCCGTTAATTACGAAGTTAATTAATTGATTTCGGTTCATTATTTGACTTTTCTCGAGGATCAGCCCATTATGCTCCCCTGGCCGTATATCGCACGCGCAAAGGCTGCATCGATGTACTTTTCAGAGCCCTTTTTCTTTTTTATTTAGTTATTCTTTCTTTTCCCAATCGGATCGGGAGGTGGGTAAAGACTAAAGGCGTGATGCCTGACGAGGTCTCTGACTCCCTAACAGCTCTAGCACAGCATCGTAAAAAAGTACAAAACGTTCACGCAAAAAATACCGCCAAGACAACATGATGTAAGCACAGGTACATAAAAACAAGTAAGACAAGCAACCGCACAACGGTTTTGTCAGAAAATGTTAAAATTCTGACCGAAATACATATATACCAAATATCAGATTTGACTTATAAAATTTCTCAGCTTTCCTAAGACAGTGTCACTGCCTACCAATATTTCTTTTAACTTTTTTTTTTTAGATTGTAGTAGATTATATTTAAAATCAATTAGCCCCTCTGTAATATTTAAAATTTTGGCGACTTGAAAACATTTTGTTTGTCTTCCGTTATTGGTGCGTATTTTAGGTGGTCGTCTATGTGTGTGTCGAAGTGTGTAATGTTTACTGTCATCTGGCAAAATAATGAAAAGGTTTTTGTTGTGTATTCTTTGTAATAGCTTAAAATATTAGATTTGATTGACTTTGAGTAGACCATGTTTATTGAATAATGAACAGGGGGGGGGGAGGTCTTCGGCCAGTCTATTATAACTTGTGGTGGATGTCGTTCCCCAAACTAAAATACGGTAATAAAGTTTTAAGAAAAATAGTGAGTAATACAATTTTTTTTAGCCAAAGGGGTTTAAGATTTTTTATCTTGTGTATACATTTAACGGCTCTAGATAACTCGGTGGTTAGCCTATTTATGTGAGTATTCCAATTTAATTCGCGATTGAACCACACGTCGAGAAATTGTTGTTCGGTAACCTACTCTATAATCTCATTTTTCAAACATATAGTCACCTTATTGTTGTCGAGTTTATTTAAAGGAGAGAAATTTATATATTTTGTTTTCTTTGCATTCAGTTGTAATTTATTGTTTTGAAGCCATACTGAAAGATGCTTCAAAAAGCTGTTTGCCATTGATTCTACTGATGCTTTAAAAGCTGAAGTTAAAAATGCATTAGTATCATCCGCATACATGACAAGTTCCGGGGATTTTAGAACATTTGTGATATCGTTAACGTAAAGAACAAATAATAAGAGTCATAGTATAGACCCCCGTGGAACCCCGTGATTAATTTTGAGTATAGTCGAAGAAATGCTGTTGGTCTGTACGATCTGCGAGCGATTTTCATGGCTGTTTTTTTATCAAGGTAAGGGCAACCCCACGTATGCCATATTGGCGAAGTCAGATTAGTAGCATGTCGTGTTGAATAGTGTCGGATGCTTTTTTGAAATCTAGAAACAGGTCTAAGGTGTGCAGTTTATTTTAAACGTTATTTATAATTTTATCTTTTACCTGAACCAGAGCTTCTTCTGCTGATTTTGATTTTTGAAAGCCGTACTGACATTTATTTATTACATCGTGTTTAGACAAAAAGCCCTCTAGCATAATGTTTATAAGCCCCTCCAATATTTTTTTTTAGAAAATAGGCAAAACCGAGATTGGTCTGAAGTTCTGTACAAGCTGTTTACCTCCTCTGTAGATTGAAGCATACCAGGGAACACATTAATAAATGTGTTCCCATTAGAAGCTACCACTCTGTATACGACAAAAAATTTTGGTTCACTGAAAGTGTTAACTTGGTATGCCTTTGTTGTAACCGACAACTTTAGAAACGTGGTTTTTTTACGAGTCGCGATCATCTTATTATCACTCCTCAACCAATAAAATTACAGCATTATCAAACAACAACAAAAAAGAAGAACACGCTGGAGGCAACAGTTATGGAAACAGTGTCACGAATGACAATTGATGAGGCAATGATAACTAAAAAAACTAAACTTTTAATGGAACGAACTTGTGCCCCCCCTTCCCCCCCCTCCCCAAACAAAAAAAAGAAAAAAAAAAGAAGATAACATTAGAGCGTCGCGGGCGTCGATGGCGGCATAACAGCAGGTTAGAGCGCTGGGGCGAGACTGACTGCGGATTGCCACGGAGCCCCTTTCGTACACGCGCTGGCTTCTGGAACAATCGACCTAGAAGGATCGGCGACTAGAACATTCATACCTTGAACAAGCAACAGAGTTCTCGAATGTACCAGAACACCAAATTGCAAGAATAAATAAAAGACAATTCGCTCCTAGAGCTCGAACCCTGGCTCTTCGCGTGGGAAACAAGCACGGTAACCGTTAGGCCACGGCCGCGCTGCCTACTTGGCCAGCTGCGGACGCGGCGACAATATGCCACGCTCTGGGGTTCTTAAACTCTCGGTGCTGTAGTGTAGTGCTTCTTGCCAATCGGTCCGTATTGTTCGCTAGAACACGGTGGGTGTGCATTCCGTGAAACGCATTAAAAAATAAAAAAAAGGAAGGCGATGCCATTTCTAGCGCTCTATACCCTCACCGAAGGAGCAATATATGCTCCTCGACAGACTTCATTCTCGTGTCGTCGTGATATCTTTGTTGCTATTGAAGCGCAACTACAGCACACCGGTCGCCACTGTCCGCGCGCTCGATCTTCCAGAAGGCACTTGGCAACTGCGACTGGCGTCGAAGGCATACCGTCAACCCTATCGGAATACCGTCGTGCAATCCCCCAAGACGTGGCCATTAAAGTCACACACTGCACGTACTTCGTACAAGAGACAAATGGTATTCACTGCAGACACATTGACAGAAGTTCCAAGCATGTGCGTGCTCTGAACATTTCTGCAGAGAGTTTCGGTGTCACCAATGCGTCGGGACCGTCGTACAAGGAAGACCTCAAACCACAGGGAGTTTTAGGGAACCGTTTTTGCGCGTCCGGTCCGGTACGAACCGGGCGTAAGCGAGTCTGTTGTGGTAGCGCGTGCGCAGTGCGTACCGGAGGGCCCATCGCACCTTAGCGGACGTGCAAAATCGGTTACCTAAAACTCTCTAGCGTCTGCAGATTCTCTTTTGTACGGTGTATTAGCCGCTGGACCGCGCCTCGAGACCGTGACGTCAAAGTCACGTATCATCGGGGCGTCACGTGACATTGAGGTGACACGTGACGTCACGGTGTCCTGTGACGTGACAGCGTCACGTGGCCCGAGGGTGTCGCGTGACGTCACGGTGTCGTGGGACGTGGGACGGCGTCACGTGGCCAGAGGGTCTCGCGTGACGTCAGGCTGTGACGCGATATCATGGTGTCGCATGACGTTGCGTGATGCAATAAGGTCACGTGATGTCACGAGGTGGCGTGACACCCTGGGGTTAGGGTCGGATAAACAAATAAGCTTCGTGAGCTTATTTTCCCTTTTTTTTTATTTGGCTTCGGTCTATGTGTAACGCTGAAACGTATTGATTTGTTCGTGGAATTCGGCTGATAAGATACATCCTGTGTTACAGAAAAAGGAAAGGCGATTTTGTTTTTTCAGCGCTACTCTCGCCGAGGGAGCGATGATACTGCCTCGGCGAGAAGTGTCTTCAAGCACGTCTCGTGCGATGTTGGCATTTTCGTTGCTATTGCGGTGCACCTACACCACTCTCGCCGTCATTGCGCGCCCTTCGAGAAGCCGCTTCGCAGCTCTGGTTCGCGTCGAAGCTGTTACGTCACCTAATACGAGTCGTCCCGCCTCCCCGAGATATGGCCATTAACGGTGCCCGGGGGCATTCAACGGAGTAGCGAGCTGGACAATGAAAGCCCTAGCTAACATCTCTGAACTACAACAAAAACAAAACAAAAAACGTAACAAAAAACAAAAACAAGGCTCTATTGTGTGCCGTATCGAGGACTCCCGCCATTGTACGCGTACCCAGCGGCAACGACATCGTCGCTTGCGGGCTCCCTTCTCAGGTGGCATCTGCTTCTACACTTCGCTTTCAACGTCACTCGGCAAACGGTAAAAGCTACTACTGTCCCAGCGAGCCAATCGGAGCGTCAGACTGACATGCATGACCACGTGTTCTGCCGAAGTGCCATCCTGCCGCAGGGAGATGTCACGTGCGCTTCGATCCTTCGTACCAACTGGATCCCGGGGACGATATAGCTTTCATCGTTTACCAGGATACATTGCATCGGAATAGACGAGGTAAGTGCGTGATTCGACGTAATCTGCATCCGAGGCTGAAGAAAAGATAAAAACAAACACTAAAGAGGAGAACCTTGATTTGCTCCTCGGTATCTGGTTCTCCCGTGGGGTTGTTTACTCGTTCGTTTGACTGCGGTTTGTGGTTGTTATTCTAGCGCTGTAGCATTCCGGAGTGCGACGTGTTTACCGAAACAGAGGATTGTGAGAACGTATACCTTTTTTTTTATTTAAAGGTACCGCCAATCACATTTACGCCGCAGCCGCACTGGTCATATCTTACAAAAGGCATGATGTTTGCTGCAGAAACGATGACATGATTTTCTATGAACGCGCCTCAAACATGTTCGAAGCGTAATGTCTTCATGCATAAGCATGCTTAGAACATGTCTGCAAGCGGTTTGCGCATAACCTATATAACAAGACCGCGTCTGTAATGATGGAATGTCCATCCTATATTTCACGTGTTCCACTGACCCGGCCACAATAACGCGTTCGACCACTCGCAACTATAGGTCTGGCACAAACTTTGATCAAACCTGGGGTTCCGCTGGTTCAACGTACCTTCGAAATTTCGGCAAAAATGTGATAAAGTTTGACTTCTTGGACAGCCTTTAGCTCAACTTATACACTAAACTTTCAAAGACGACGGCCGGTAGGGTTGAAACCTGCGTGCGTGTTGCCCCCCCCCCCCCCCCCCCCCCCTCCGCCCCCATTTTGTTTTTGTTTTGTTTTGTTACTAGGTCTTGAGTTTTAACGGTGTTAGAACGTTAACCAGCTCAACTGCCTGTGCTCTGTTATTTTTAGCTTTCAATATCTTTTTTTAGGAAAAGAGCGTTATTTATAAAATGGCTCGTTTGAAGTGTTGGATAATAATTACCAATACATACACATTATATATGAACAAAATCTTTTTTTTATTATATATATTAGTATGGTAACGCTGACGAGTGGATCCGATGGTAGTTCGCGCTACGACACGGATAGGGTAAGAGAAGACTGACAGACGAGAGTGCAGAGGGCTGTAGCGTTTGTTCAAACCCCGCGTCCCTTCTTTTCGAGGCGGCACCAGCCCGTGTTTGGCTTACGCCCATGAACATAATAGTCCAAGTTCTGCCAAGCGAACCTGGTCGAACCCTAGTCTCCGGCAGGTTCGTGGAATCCCTAGTCATAACCCCATTTGGAATTGTTGCTACGAGGGATTGCACATGCGCTGCACGACTCCTGGCAAAGAGCGGGACCGTTCTGCTCCTGCGCGTTCCGTGGGCGACCACACGGTGTTGCTGGTGTTCCAATCGCTTGGTCAACGCCCGATATTACAAATGTGTTGAACGATTCTCTGGTGCGATCGCCTTCAAACGGTTTTGATAATATTCGTGTATATTCCTCGTGCACACTATTTTAAATAAGCAGTGAAAGTGTTTTGACTTGAAGAGAACGCTGCCACTCTCTCGTAAGTAACTTTGATGTCAAAATTTTTCACGAATGCCGTATTTATTTTTAGATTTAATTCCTTTTCATCAAAAGGCGCGTTTAAAACGTAGCCACTACGGTAGCGTGACGCTACGAGGTAATGGTACTAATCAAGTCGCGTCAAAACGCGAGTCACTAGAATGTTTTTGGTTCATAATTGGTTCAGCGATAGAAGATGAAAAGCAGAAACATTACAACCACCAAGACGATGCGCTTTTGATGCTTTCTGATTGGTACCATCAGCTCGTAGCGTCGGCCGCGTCTGGATCAAGGTGGAACGAAGTACAGTAGACCGTCCTAATAACTCCACGCATTTCATGTTTTTCTTCCTCATCTTTAATCACCCCATCCCCTCCCCTTGCACCAAGTAGCCAACCGGGACACTCATGCTGTCAAAATCATGAGCTTTCACCCAACTTTCAACATCACAGCAGGCGTATGCATCATATAGGCCTTTCTGGTGTGTCGTGGCTTTCCTGAGCCTGAATAAATATTATCAGTGTCATCATCATTATCAATTTCCCAAGTTATTATCTCTGTTTTCGTATTCCGTTCCTTCCTTCCAATAACGATACCCAATATTCCCCATCCATCGTATCGTTAGGGAGTATAGTTAATCGAAGTCATCTGGACTGTCTATACTAAACCTCTCTTTATTTAATTGTTTCGGGCGGCGGAAACAGAAGATCGGTGGCGAAAGTCACTCCATCGTAGCCACGATCGGAGTAGCGACACCCTTGGCTCCCGTTCTCTAAAGCCGCCTGAGCGGTCATTAGTCTGCTTGCTTCACGTGACTTTTATTCTCGCGCATGAGGACCCAGAGCGCCACCGCCTTTGCTCGGAGCAGCGCGGGTGCACTGCTTGCGACAGGGCTTAATCTTGCAACTCCTTCTGCTTTAGAGCTTGCGTAAGGAGGCCCTGTCGACGTCGTTTCTCTGCTGTCGCGGTCTGTCTAGACAGAAAACGGAAATTGCTTCCAGTGCTTTGTGTTTTTTGGCAAGGGAGCAACGGGCTTTTGCCAGCTGGCAACACGGCTCGTAAACGCCACGATATAGAGGACAGGGTGCCACGGCGATTGTACTTCAGCTTTTTTGCATTTTTATTATTTAGTGGGGCTAAATTCTGCCTGTTACACTGTGGTCACCTGATAGGATGGGTCAAGGCCGCCACAATCCAGTTCAATCTAGTCCAATAGCGTCAACAACGCTATTCGCGGACGGAGTTCATTCAGTGGCAGTCACGCTATATCAATAGGCGACTGTCACATTATTTGGAAGAAACCGCACACGTTAAGGGAAGTGAGCGAAGCAAAACAAAAGAAGCCAGTCCATTAGGCGTTCGTCATTATGTGTCTTTTCTTGTTGCTTTTTTATACTCTGTGTGCGCTGCGCTGAATTATTAGCGAGGAAAGGTCGGAAGACCAATGTGCTCTGAAAATTAAAGGGTAGTTCGGTAAAGGTGACCACTTAACACGATACCGAATGTTTCCAGAAAACAAACAAACACCTGACATGAACACGTGACGTCGCGCTTCTCACGTGATCTCAGGACTCAGATAACGTCACAGTGGTACGTGATGACACGCTGTCACGTGACATCACTGAGTAATGTGACGAGTGTGTGCGTCACGCCACGGTGTCCACTGACGTCATTTTGACACGTGACGCCATGATGTAACGTGACATGACATGACGGTTCACGTCATGACCCAGCCTGGGGTCCGAGTTTTATCAAAGTGAGAGCGAGAGAGTTCTCGGCTGGTGACTGGACGTGACAAAACAGCCTTGCGCGTAATCGACCAATGATACATTCTTGACCCGTTCGCGAGTTCAGAATAACGCAATTTTTGGGTGAGAATGTTTCACCAATGCGGAGAGCAAGTCGTCTGCTTCTCGTGCAAGAGTTTAGGTGACGTCAGAACGAGGCCGAGCTCTGATTGGCTGATCGAAAAAAAAAATAGCGGGTAGACCTCAATGCTCGAGGTCTACCCACTATCCTTGAAATCAAAGCCAATCAGGGCTCGGCGTCTTTCTGACGTCACCTAAACTCTTGCACGAGAAGTAGACGACTTGCTCTCAGCATATACAAATAGCGAAAATAGCGAGAAAGGTCTCGCGGCTTTTGATGTGCTTGTCCTTAGCTCGTTCATCTCCCGGTCGATGTCACCTTGTCTATCTATGGCAGCAGACAAATTTGAGATTTGCAAACGAAGCTTGGGTTGTTAATGTCTTCCAACGTGAAAAACAAGATCACAATTTCAGCCTCCGTCCGATCTCGCTTCGCCGCAGCGCTCAGTTTGTATCAAACAATCAAAGTTTTTTTTTTTTTTTTCTTGGTTTGTTAACTGAAACGTACTGTGTCTTCTTGTTCTATTTCGGTCCGCGAATGGCGCTTCGAAGCAGACGAACGGCGTTCTTTGCACGCGTCAGCAGAGATCTCGTTCTCGCTCTTGCGGTGGTGACCAAAATCGCACCCCCTATGTTACCTGACACCATGAAGCAGCACTGTCACGTGACGTCACGGTCTCATGTTGCACCACACCACAGTGTCATATATGTTCCGGTGTCATGCGACATGTTACGAGGCTGACACCGCTGCCAGACGGGCACATCAAATTCCATCAGAACGATATCCTTTAAAGATTAGGCTAATTAGTTTGGTATCTTGCGCTTATCGGCGTGCGCTGCTTTCAAGACCCTTTGAAAGAGTTCGTTCTGAAGACATTTAACGTGCCAGCCGTGTTATGAATACTATACACTTAGACCGCCCTTGCGATGATGTTACAGTGTCAGGTGACATTGTGACGTCATCATCATCATCATGTCTCTTTATTTGTGCCCATGAACAAACAGAAGTCTGTAATGCGGCACTGGTCATCGAGGCTACATGCCACGGATACAATATCCCTGAGGGTAACTCTATAAGCGTTTTGAATTAAAAAGAAAAGCTCACATTCTGTGAACAGGTGTGGTTCTTCCAGCCTCAATGGAGGCAACAACATTCCGTTAACGCAGAGGAATCAAAATCAGAACGTGCATTTGTCATCGCCTTGTGTTAGTCATTAATAAGTTTAAGAACAGGTGGTCCCAACGTCTTGGGTCGCTTGAGCAGTTTGGGGCGTCGTACTGCACAAGCGCAGAATCTTTGCACATACGCTGTGCCCGAATCGCCAGGACCCCCTATCCTAAAACTCCCTATTCACTACGTGTTTTTTTTTTTTTTTTCTGCCCGCAGGGCGAGCACGTGCTGCGCGTCTTCCTCCAAACCCAGCGTGCTTGATCGTAGGCGTTCTCATTGTTGAGCACGAGATCTATACAGTGGAAGCTACGGCCCTCATTTTTTATTTTAGATTGGATTACACCTGTTATAGAGTCAGGTGGTGCAGGTCGAGAGAAACAGTTTATTTCCTTTATTTTTAACTCTCACTTAGAAACTGAGTAATGGAACGAAAGCTACGCTGTCACGTTCCCAAATCTCTACTATTTCGGACTAAATAAGTGACGTCATTGCGAGAAAACCATGCCTACTCGACTATGTCTAACGTTCAATCGTGCTCGACAATAATTACCTTTAAAAATCCTTATTCCAGGAGGTATCGTCGTTATGCCTAGTGTGTGCGTTCTATTTACTTGCTGATGGTCAAACGAGGCTGTGATGTGCATCTGAGAATGCGAATTGAAGGGGATAACGAAGGTCGTTGATTAAACTACGAAATAGGCGTTACAATAAAAATCACAGAAACAAAACAGGCTTGGCACCGTATTACATGCTGCTGATTGGTCAATTTAGTGAGATCAATAAAGTTTCACATCAATCTCTAATTAGCTTTGTGTAATCAACTTTATGGTTAGTGAAGATGAACAGATGGCTCGGCTTAAATTAGGAGGAATGCTGAGCGCGCAGACAATTCTAGAAAAAGCGTAAAACAATAACTTTACCACGAAAAAAAAATGATTTTTTTTTTCGTTTGGGGGGGGGGGGGGGTGGTTGTCTATTAATTTGAGCGTGAAGAGTGAGGGTGGGGAGAGAGAGAGGGGGGGGGGGGGGTGTCCCCGAAGATTCATGTTTTGGCAAGCACAATTTACGGCAAGGCTGGCAAAGCAAAAATGCGAATAAAAAACAGAAAAATATCCGCGCGAGCGTGACGAAGTTTTGTGCATATTTGGGACCAAGAAAAACGAGGCGCAACAAACAAATATCTTTTTGAAAGTGAATTACTTCGAGAACCTCGATGATGCCGCAAAGTTTCTAACTGGACCAGCCGAAAGAAATTCCATCCAACTTAAAAGACGGCAAAGAAACATTTTTGCTCAGTGGCGCTGCGGGCAGACAGCAACACGCCGTCAGCAACTACACTCCTCTTCATTCCGAGCACAGGCAACGCTAAATGATCGAATGAAGTCGATCGAACCACGAGAAAAACTGCATCCTTGCGACGCTCGTCATCTTTACGCGTTTGGTAACACCAACTAAACAAATGACGCATATAGGAAAAGAAACGTGATCGTGCACTTTCTTTCTGTACGTGATTCCTTTAACTCGGGGACTGGAAACGAACAAAAACGACGACCGCCGTGACGATACACCTTTGCGTGGTATTCGACAGGCTTCATCAGCTCGTGGGCTGCACGCACTCGGAGTCGGTGTAAAACTGTGATATATAGTCTCAGGAAGCTCATGTAAAGCGTGAAAACATTCCAACCCAATGTCGTTTTGCACGGATTCCATTTAAAAATACTGCCCTGAAAACGACCTCCTACTAAGGCACAAAAATTTCTTTCTTTTACGTCGTTAACTCTAACGAGAAGTTGGAAAGAGAAGCGGCAGATGCTGCGAGTCAAAGGAAATCGCTTTGCAAATAGTCACGGTGAAGGACTTTTCGAACGTTAAAATCTGCAGTTACACCGCTCATGCATTACGCACAAAAAGAAAAAAAAGAAAAGAAGAAAAAACTGTCTACAGACGTTTCTTCGGGTCATGTATGAAGACAATAGGCTTCGAACTTGCTTGAGGCATGTTCGCAGATGATTTTTCCGTCGCGTCTGCAACAAACACATTTTTTTTGTATGATATGTAAGCAGCGTTATTGCGGCTTACCGCGTCAACGGAGGAAACACTTCGCTGCTTCCCGGTTGCAGCTTACTCCATCTTGGCTCGAGGTCGGTCGTACTTAAGTATTTTAGCAGAGAAACTCGTAACTGTGGATATCACCCGTTAGCCCAATCCGCTCTAAAAAAAAAAAAAAAAACAATATTATTCTTAAAGGCGTCAATAGCCTAAAAGAAGTAGTTGATTGAGCAATTCCTCGCACGAGCCTCGGGAACTTTATACCTACAAGGTTGTCAAAGCGGTAACACCGAGGTGACGACATTTACGACGGCAACATGGTAACACCAAGGTGACGAAGGTTACTAAGTGACGAAATTTCGACTTCTAAATTTGCGAGGCTCGTGTTAATCTCGCAAAAAAAAATAATTTTTTTCTTTCTTTTCTTGGCCGGCGCATGGTGTTTATGAGGTACAGGATCATTAAAAAGGCTTCCACAGTAGAACATCTTGCGCTTGAGTAAGACGACGATGCTAGAACCAAAGAGGATTTCTCTAAACCCTTTCCTATAATGAGCTGGACGGGGTGATTAGCTGCAAGTAACACTACTTGTATAAAGTTTAAACAAGGGTCTGAAAAAAAATGTAGTTACAAGTGAATTCTTGCGTATTTTTATCCCGTGAACCTGAACATCGCGTTCGTTTTGCCCGAAGATGTAACTAAGCGCAAGAAACACGAAAAAACCCCGACCAGTCGTTACGTCACACCCAGATCTTTAGGCCGCCAAGCCCGTGTCGCTCGTGGGGGCAGCGCGTACAACTACAAGCTTGCCTGGTATAGACTCTTTCAGGCATCTGGGCATGGGCGCCGCCATAACCGACCTTCAGTTTTTTTCCCGATTATTCCGTTCGCTTCACTTCATCATTACCACAGCAGGACAGGTTATTGCCATTTTAGATTCTACTGCGTCCTCCTCCCCAGCCAAGGCCATTGTGGAGGCTCGACAAAGCCCGCTTCAGTGGCTAGGCATCTCGGTAAGACAAGAGAAGGTCAGCCATGGCGGCTCGATCTGGCGCGCGCTGAAAGCGTCTATATTCCCCCGCGCTAGGGTGTAATAGAGAACAGAAATTGGGGTGTGTGTATGTTTATTCACCCTAGAACTTAGTCTGCCTCGACGGGCAACTTGTCTCCCAGCTGCATATGAGAAATTTAGCCAGTGCAGTACAACCGCTAGCCTGGGGTCTCTAACGTCCAACGCGCAGTAGTGATACACGGTTGCACGCCAGTACGATGCTTATCCAGGTCAACACGGTTAGGGGTGGGAATTGAATCCAGAAGGGAGTACAGGGGAGGTGTGAAAAGCGCGGCCCTTTCCCGTAGGACGATGTGGTCCCTCCGCGCGGTGATGCCACTAGGTTTACATTTCGCGCTGCACCTAGGACCACCACACGCCGTCGAGTTACTCTGTGGTAGGGTGTACTAGAACACCTTAGCTCTTCTAGAAGCCTCTAGAACACCTTATCTGTGGACTCTGAAACTGTGAGGAGCTTATGGTAACATCGCTGTTTACTCGTATTGCTCGTGATGGTGTGCCATGCTTTCCACGAAAAAGAAGAAAACGCAACGCTGGTGTCTCGTGCCGGGGTACGAGGGAGGATACAAGTCGCGTGGGGATAAGCTATCTCTTTTTCGAGCACCGAGAAACCCCAAAAGTGGGTCCGCGCGATCCCCCGGACGGAGCTTCTCGAAGGAAACTCTTCCGTATGCAAAAGGCAATTTGACGACAGATGGGTACATCTGAGCACCGCTTCACGCTAATGTAGTGGACCCTCCTGCAATCGCTTAAAAAAAGAAAAGGCAAAAGTGAGACGTTGATAGCACTCGCGAAAGTCGATACTCCAAATGTTAAGTAGGTCGATTTAACCAAGCGCTGCGAACCACACAAGCAATTAGCAGCCGCGGTGCTTTCGATAGCTGCGTTTCCCGAGACGTTTACAGCGCCCCCCTCCAAGGCGCCACCATGCAGCATCCATGTGCACCAGGCCGACGGTGACCAGGACCGAACCTTGGCCTTCGCTTTACTCTCACTGACACGCACTGACACCAGTCGTGACGTCTTTTTGTGATCTTTTTTTGAAAATAGCAAGAGTCCGCGTGCATATCTTTCATACACTCCGTTTACCCTTAAGCTTAGACTAGAAGCTCCGCCTTCAACGCGAGCTTTCCGACCTTGCTATAGTACAAGTGTGAACGCGCAGGCACGACCAACAAAGCAGCGCGGAAGCCAGCGAGCTCGCGCTGAAGGCGGAGCTTCTGGTCTTAAGGGTGAACGGAGGAGAGGCGCTGAAGATGTGTGAGAGCGGAGATTACGAGAAATCTGGAATTGACGTCACGCTCCGGAAAGGAGGGACTTCGGTGGTACTTTGAAAATAACTTTCTGAAGCTTTTGTGCACCAAATTGAAAAAAAATAATTTCGATATTCTTGATCCTGGAGGCCAAATGAGGACTATTTCGGTTCAATTTCCCTTTAAAAATGGAAACCTGTGTCTGCGATAGGACTGCTATGTTCTTTAAACGTCACCGGGTCACGCCTAACAAGCGGAAACGCTTGTTAAAGGGGCCATGAAACGATTTTTCAACTTTTTCTTTCTTACCTGTAATCCTCAACTCGAAAGCGAACTGAGAATTCACGTGGGCGTGACAGGCTAGGACACCGGTGCGATGCCTCCAAGCTTCCATGGTGCTTTTTAAGCACACCGTAGAACTTGGCATTCGCAAGTGAGTTAAGTTCCCTCGGGGCATTTATTGACCACAAACGCGAATTCAAATTCGTGGACGGATTGATTGTTGACGAGCGCATATGTCCGAGTGGCGCAGTTCTCGTGTCCAATGCGTGAGCTGGGCTCGGCTGACGTCAGGTTGGCACCGCTGACGTGCATTTGGCACCACGGATGTATTATAGTGAAAAGGCGGTGAGCTTTTGAAGGAAAAGAGGCACGAAATAGTCCGCTATATCTTCAAACGTTTTTATTAAAGGCTGGCTTTTGACCTTCTACCCTATTTGTTTTACCCACCAAACGACATACGATTAGGTAAAGCCTAATTTAAATTCGTTCATTTCAGCCCGAAATCATTTCATGACCCCTTTAAGCGTTGTCCGCTTGTTAAGGTAGCTCTTACGGATACAAAAACTTCGGCGGATCGGTGGCCGAGTAGGTTCGTGCACCTCAGCTCCGAGCACGTGAAGCGAAATCTTGCGCTGCAGGACTCAGGAATCCAGAGTTTTTCTTCCCACCCCTGTCACTTCATATTTGGCTGAGCACCGTACAGTCGCGCGGTCATGTACCCTGACTGTGTGATGCACGTTAAAAACCCCAGACCAACATATAGACCTTTTCCGTTTACTCATTCCCCGACCGCCAAGTAGGCATATCCGGTATGGGCGACGAAAAAAAAATCCAACGTTTCAAGCTGCAAATAGTAAAAAAAGAGAGGGGAGGCAAAACGAGAATGTGTGACGGTTACGTTTATGTTCTAAATGCCTTCTATTGGCGTGGCGACGGCAAAACAATGTTTTCGCCCATACTGGAAGTAACGACAATTCAAGATGGCGACGCCCTTGCGAAAAAGGTCTATAGACCCTTTCTCCAAGGGCGCCGCCATCTTGAATTGTCGTCACTTCCAGTATGGCTGAAAACATTGTTTTGCCGTCGCCACGCCAATAGAAGGCATTTAGGAGAAAAGTGTTAACGTCGCCCATTCTCGTTTGCTCTCCCCTCTATTTTTTTACTATTCGCAGGATGAAACGTTTTAATATTTTTTCGTCGCCCATACCGGATATGCCTACCTGGCGGTCGGGGGCGAGAGTAAGCGGAAAAGGTCTATAGGTACATGCAAGGACTAAATTTCTTATCTCACAACGGACACACGAGACGTCCACTGCGGCCGAGTAACTTCTCACTGTTTAAACAAAGCACAATGCAATTACCTTATTATTACCCTCGTAGAAATCATAAAACAAAAAGCTTGCGTAGATGATAATCCGGTTAGGATGACACCAGAACCATTATGTGGCGCGTCATTATGTCACTAACACGCCCTCCTGTTGTTGATGGTGGTGGTGTTTTTATTATCTTCCGTGCACGGTTTTTTTGTTTGTTTTTTTTTGGCGGAAAGAAGTGACGTTTGGTAGGCACCTCAAGTGCTTTAGAGCGCTTTTTAACGTGCGTAAAATTGAGAAACCCGCTTTTATCGAATGTCGCTGAACTTCATTTGACGGGCCCTCTATACGTTCTGTTTAAATAAGCGGAATCAGTTGAACGGCGTCGTTTCCTTCCGTCAAATCAGCGCACAAAAAAAAATTGAGTCACGCGAGGATTATATTGGACTATATTTGACGATTTAGGCGCCATTCTGTTAAACCTACGGCAAGTACAAATAAGTGGATTTTCATCGTCGAGATATCTACAATACAATGTCGGTACATTTTTATTTACTATAAAAAACTAATCTCTCTCTCTCTATATATATATATATAGATAGATATTTATATATTGTCTAGGAAAGCTCCGCGTTCCGTTTTTATCCGTGGGTCTCAAATCTGTTTGAGTTTACATATACAGAAAAAAAAAAAAAAAAAAGAAACTCATAGCAAAATTAAACTTTCACATCAGAAAAAACAAACACTTTATGTATCAAAGAGAACCAGTAATTCATAAGAAAAACTTGGCCCCTCCCCCCCCCCCCTTTTATGCACACACACTTCTCAGAAACACGACAACCATGTTGCGTATAATGCTGCACCATACACCTCCGCTATTTAAAGAACTGTGTCAAATACCCATAGACGATATTTACCAGTATACTCTAATTACACAATACAGATCCGCCCTTCGATGCCATGAACCCTTCCTTGAACAAACCTGGAATCTGACTTCAAAGGTCTAGGACATACCAAGTCCCAGCGTTGAAAAATACCATAGAATTGCACCAAGAACAGGTTACAAAATGTAAGACGATATCTTTCGTTTGTCCCAAATAAAAAAAAAAAAAAAGATGTACAGGATATTAGGTGGTTTTATCTTAGTGCAATTAGACATGTGTGAATACATCAAAAGTTTAGTGTTAATTCATTTTGTGTTCTCCACCTGCAGTATTTTTGGATATTTTGTTATACTCACGTGATAAAAAAATATTACATTTGTTATAATGATATTTTAAAATTGACTCTAGTAATTTTGTTATTTCTACTAGTGTGCTCACATGATGTTGTTTTATTTCGGATTTCTCTTGCTTAAAGTTGTAAGCCCGAAACCTGCAACTATTCACGCTTCATACGAAATACTCAGATATATGTTTTGTTTTAATTTCGTGGGTGTTGTCGGCTGGCCGGCGCCTGCCTACGGACACTTTTCCAAAAAGTTCATCAAGCAACAATGGTGGTCGCCATTTCTTGGTCACGAAGCCTGTGACTGCATCCCAGTGTGTATTCCGCAAGAGCACTGGTCATCGCCTATCGCTGACGCAGCACTCGTTCTTGTATACGAATGGAGCCGAGTCCACGCCGAACGCTGACGTAGCCCACGTTTCCAATGCCGCGCGCAAGTTCGTCTGCTTCTTTTTCGGGGGGGATGTGGTGACGTCAGAACAACGCCGAGCTCTGATTGGCTCTGATTGGAGGATAGTGGGTAGACCTCAAGGCAGCTTGCTTTGAGGCCTACCCACTATCTTTCAATCGGAGCCAATTAGAGCTTGGCGTTTTTCTGACGTCACGACATCTTCTGAAAAACAAGCAGACGAACTTGCGCTCCGTATACATACGCTCACAGTGCGTGCCCAACCAATGGCGGACTTGGACAATCGGCGCACCAGCTACTAGTGGGCGCACACTTTTGCAAATTATATTTTGTAATTAGGCTCCAAAGGTCTCGCCAAATGAAAAATGTTGACGTTTTGCCTCTACAGGTCCACATTAGTGTCTGATGATGTCTGATGAGAAAAATAAAATCGTGATTGATTGATGTTTCGAACATTTTCAACAATAAAGTTAACACAAAGTATAATTTCATGATTGTTTCGAAAGACCGCTCTTTGGACGGCAAAACTGAGGGTCTGATGAAACTTCAAAGTTTTCTGCCTCTTTTGCCGTTATCTAGTTGTTATCGAGCTTTGATGGCTCGCGAACGGAGCACGCTCGAAGCTTTCAGGTTATAATCCACTTATGTAAAGGGAAGGTAGAGTAGCTCATCGACCACTCGACAGCGCGAATGCCTGTTCAACTTTAAACACGCAGCGTTAAGCCGATTAAGAGATACGTCAGAAGTCATTAGGATCAGAATGGGTGGATAGGGAGATTAAAACTGAAGAATATGTAACTTTCTTTTTTTTTTTTTTTACCCATGCGCGCCTACGCAGCTTTTTGTGCGGTCACATTGTACCGGCGCCCCTTTGGGTACTGTATACTTTCCGGACTATTATCCCCAACCGGTGGGAATTCCGCAAGGGCAAATTTCAGTTGAATGTAAAGAAAGATTCCCGCACCTGGTGCATGATCCGCTTCAAACACATCAACCGCACGCCAAAAAAAAAAAAAAAATACAAGGCACTTAAATAATGACTGCTTTCTTATCTCGCAAAGAAGCCTGTGTCATACGCAACCATTATTAACATATTCAGCCACACACAAAATCCTTCACATCTCGTAATAACGAATGAAGGTTCTCAAAAACACAAAATCCTGTGTTGTCCGCACCTGTGGGTATGATGGTAATGCAACTAATGCAAAGGTGCAAGCGAGCTCGAAAACGATTCCAATAATAATCTCTGGAGAAGGGGAACGAGGAAGACAAAGTAAAAACACGAGTATCTCCAAACACAGCTAGGTGACTGGTGTGCGACTGAAAACAAATTCGTCTGGTCCTGGTATCCAACCAGACTCCTCTCCATTTCAAGCGGAGCGCTTTACCAACTGAGCTAACCAGGAGCTAGGCCTCAATAGAGCAAACTACCTGTAGGTAGTCCTCCACCGCAAAAACTTTAAACTTACAAATATCTAAAGCCGCAGAGTAAAAATACGGCAATGATCTGCGAAGTGCGTTATAAGACCCCACTTTAGTCGGAACTAGAGTCACTCTTTCCCAAAAGCAAATCCACGTCATGCTCTCTAAAAGTTTTAAATTGTTTTTTTTTTTTTTACCACATAAGCTGACTCACAACTTCTGACTTCATTTTTTTTTTTGGCATTGGTTTGGCGTTACGGCATGCTTCTATCGTCACGTCAAGAAGGCGGTGCTTGTTCGTAGTTATAATGTGGGTTAACCCGCCAGTTTCAATGCGTTGAAGTTCTCGCAGTTGCGCTACGTAAGGATCTACTTGCGTCACACTGGTGAAAGTAAGCTTGTGTAAAGTAAGCATTGCCTCTATGAAAGGATCCCTATCGTTTTATCACCTCTCTCTTGAATCATTACTCTAACCCAACAGTTTGCCAAGCGCTATTTTCAGACTCCTTGGATATCATATCGCACCATTCACCTACCAAATGTTAGGATTCCCAAGTGCAACACGTTTACTTTTTATGCCTCTCGTGTCCTAAATCTCTGTTGATTGGAATCGCCCTTCTGCAGTCATAATTACAATTACTAACACCGTTGATTTTAGAATTGCGATTACTAGGTACGTAAAATGCTGTTTCGTACGAATGTTTCCACTTTGCGTTTTCATTGTTTGTAGTCTATATTTATGTTACATTTCCCAACTGCCTCTGATATGGCCCTGAGTGAGCGTCAATGAAAACAACTTGAATTCGCTTCAATCCAGTATTGTTGAACGGCCTCCTTCAGGTCTTTAACTTGCATTGAGTGATAATGATTACGCGACACCACGCTGGCACGATTTCCCTTCATATATAAACCTGCCGGGGTGTGAATTAGACGCACTGTGAGCATTTGCTACTTTGGATGTATGCTCTCTGGCAGATGATTGGACAAGCCCATTTATGACGTGTTATCTCAAATTCGATCACCTCTGTACTCCAGTGATCCCGAAGCCGGGGTATGCTTTCCTTGATGTGCTAAAATCAAAGGGCGGTACAGTCAATGAGAGCTTAAATGAACGTGTATATATACAGTTCATAGTCCGTAGCTTTTTATGTTTGAGCTCCATGCTTCGCAATTCGTTCTGCAGTGTTCTTATTGGCTAAGGCTGCCATCTCATTGGTTGAGGGATGATAAGGCTGCCACGTCATAGGCTCCGAGATGATAAGGCTGATATCTCACTGGCTGTGGGATGATGGCGGATCGGTGGCCGAGTGGGCTAGCGCACACTAGCTCGGAGCACGTGAAGCGAAAGCTCGCGCTGCAGAGCCCAGGGATCCTGGTTTCGATCCCCACCCCTGCCCGTTTCGATCTGGATGAGTATCGTACCGCAGCGTGCGGTCGTGTATCACTACTGCCTGGTGCACGTTAGAGACTCCGGGCTAGTGGTTGTACCGCAATGGCAAAAATCTCTCATCTACAGCTGAGAGTCAAGTCGCCCGTCGAGGCAGACGAACTTCAGACTGAATAAACATTCACACATCAATTTTTTTTTTGTTGAAGGATAAGGTTATATTATTGGCTGCGGGAAGATAATAGGGTGCTTGAAAAGCGCCACGATTTGCGTTTCTTAAGTTGGCTGTGATTATGATATTAGGGGAAACGTGCGCTCCTAGGATGGTGGGGACCAATCAATCGATTCGTGACCTGCCGGTACGCGCCCCACCGCGTTATGGGCTTTCGGGATTGGCTTGCTTGGGACGCTATACTGAGGTTCAGACGACGGAATCGTGTGTGTGAGAGCTCAGACAGCACACGCGCGAGAGCTCAAATTCAGTACAAAGCCATAGAACTCGCAATGAATTACAGTGGAGCAAAAGCTTGCGCTGTGTATACGTCCGGGTCTCCTAGGTTTGATCGCCACCGGTTCCCGACCGACGTGCGTTCGTGCGCTCGCCGGCTAAATTTCTCGTATACTGCCGAGACATCAAATGACCCTTAGGGCAGACAACCGTCTCACGATGTTAACTTCTGTGCAACACCTCGCTTTACTTAATTCACCAAGAAATCGAGTAAAAACAGGCGGCTGGGGAGCCAATACGCCGATGGTCTATACCTGGCACCTAAAATCTTTTCATTGACGTGTTGTCTCTGCGCCATCAAGCTGGTACTTTGAGGCAGACTTGTACACGTTAAAAAAAACGGGGAAATTACATTGACAGTCAGTCAAGACTAAATTGTAATTAATTATGCATAAAATTACTTTTTTTTTATATAAAAGTAAATGACCGTTACGGCCGAAAAGTAATCAGTTACTCTCGTGGCCTTACTTCCAGCATTACTATTCTCAAATAAAAAAAAAATGAAGATGGTTAGTCAGGTGTTTATTGTTGCTACCAGTCCCAATGATTGACCTTGAGTATTTCGAGCAACAGCTGGCTATCGGAAATCTCGTCCGACATCTTGCCTCATTTCGTCGTGAGGGTGTTGTCTGCTACGATGAACACCCTTTCAACAGAGGTACTGGATGGGGGTACCATATTGTTCGTCGCGAATGGTCGATGCACCGCATTGTGCTTCTCCAGCAAAGCGATGGATGCTCCTTTTACCCCGTAGAAAGGGCAAAGCTTGGTCGCCGTAGCGGTGCCTGATATTATCGGAATCGCGAAGCTGTAGAGGTCGTAATGCAACTGGTCAAAGCTGGAATAAGGATTTATTGATGTACATCTAACTATACCGGTATTGCAAGACGGTAGAAAATTAAGTTAGTAAGAGTTCCAGTGAAAATAATAAAAAAAAATTCGATCTATTTACTTTCTTTGGAGGAAGTCAAGCCTCAGGTGAGGCGTTCGTGAACACGATAAACGATTTTTTTATATAAATATAAATTATGAAGAAATAAAAGCACCAGATAAACTCTTAAAAAAATAATTAGAGCGTCGATTGAAACAGGGCGATATAAACGCCCGTTTGTGTATATACGAGGTTTGCACTTTTGAGCCTCAAAGGAAGTGGGTACAAAAACAATTAGATTTATAAGGAAACATTTTAATAGATACGAAAGGGAGTATAGCAACTTCTCCACATCACCGCACAAATTGGGGCGATTATTATCAAGTGGCACAAGATTTGTTTATGTCTTTCCCTAAAAACGTCAGACAACTGAGCCCTCAGCCATGTTTCATCACGCGCCGACAAGACCTTCAGTCCCCATAGACCTTCTTCCCTGATCCCCATAATCATGAACGTCTGTCTGTTAGTACTCCCCAAACTTCATGATGTTTTCTCCATACACTTTACACGTCTCTGGCGACAGCCTCCTGTTGACGCTTGATGGAACGAAAAAGAATCCAGTCTGCAATCTTCTTTGAAGAGGGTACCTATACAAAATGTTATGCACGTCATGATAAGGGTCAAAATTCACCAGGTGATTTTGTAGATAACCGGTATGGCTTTAAATGGAAAGTATACAAAAACAGTTTTGTAACTTTTTTTTTTCACTCAACTCATCGGAGTGAAAAAAACAACAACAAAAAAACAGCCCCTGTAATATGGGGTCTATCACTGCAGAGGTGTCTTTAGAGTCTCAAATTAGAACTTCGAGGCAAGCAATAACAAAGATTAATCACAAGAGACGACGACGAAGTTGGCAGGCAAGTCCACTCTTCCTTTGGCTCCTGCTTATATTTCGATTTTTCTCTAATTATTTCATAATATTCATACCTTTTTATTTACCGGATATTAAAAAAAAAAAAACAACGTCTGAGCAAGGGAGCAGCGTTTCCAGGCGCCGACGGGTGATCTCCCGCCCGAGAATACCAAGAATGAATTCCGCAAGCCCTGGCACTTCAGGAGGCCTAACGGCCGACCAAAGTGAGCAACTGAGAGACACTGGACCCATCGGCTGTATGCAAGACGCACATCCAATCGCTGATCATGCAGCAAAAAGACCACGTACAGGTACGGAGGACTATTACGAGGACACAACCTCGAACTACTCGATAAGCAGGATGGAGAACATCGAAGAAGGAGGCACTCCATTCACCTTCGTTTCTTATAAAAAAGATCGCCCCTCAGGGATTCCAATCCTGATCAAACCAACAAACCCTGGATCATCGTTCTGGAGGGTAAATCCAAACGCAATTGCTTCAGAAATCCTCGCAGTGTCACAAGAGAAACTGATCGCGTATCGCTTCACCAAGGACGGGAGCCTGGCGGTCAATGTGGCATCACTTGCGTCAGCCAACAAACTCCTGGCCATAACCACTCTGGTTGGTGTTACATGCACAGCCACAGTCCCCAAGTCCTACTCCAGGAATATCGGAAAAATCACGGGAGTTCCTCTGGAATATACAGAAGAAGAACTCTTAGAGTTCTTGAAGGACTTCGGGGTGCTCTCACTCCGACGCCAGGCGTCCTACTACCGGCGTGAAGACGATGATAGCACAGACACAATATATCACGACAGCGTGATACTTCACTTCCGACCAGACAAGCCACTACCAACCCGGGTAATATTAGGTTTCACAAGCCATCCAGTCCAAGAGTACTTTGGAACAGCTGTGCAGTGTTTCCGCTGTCAGAAACATTGTCACATTGCCAAGTACTGCCGGGGACCGCAGCGGTGTAAAGTTTGCGCGGGATCGCATCACCATAAAGAATGCGGTCTAAAACAATTTCCTCTCTGTGCGAATTGCGCTGGACCCCATGCAGCGTCGTACGGAGGATGCCCAAGTAAGAAAACTGCGTCTCTGTCGAGGAAACAGGAACTGCAAGAAGGAAGACCACAAAAGAGACGATCGCCTCCGCCCAATCCAAAGATGATTCGCACAACTCCAGTTCCAAGTCTTCAAGACCCATTGCACTTTCCCCACATACAAGGGGCGAAGGGAACGTATACTCTAAAGTTTTGACAAGCAACCCACTGAAAAGTCAAGTGCGTCAAAAAACCCAAGCTCCGGACGCACAGGAAACTCGACCAAAGCAGACTGTCACTTCACCTATAGCTGCACCTCGGAGAAAACGTGCGAGCAGAAACGACGATGGTACGACTACGAGGAACATACAATCAGAAAATGACAGCTTGGAGAAGATCATCCTTCCACTTGTATTCGCTGCGTTAAAAGCAATCTTACGATCATTTCCGGACATCCGAAATGTACAAGAGGTACAAACTCTCCTAACCATGGAACCTCTGATTACCCTTGCATCACGGGGATTCCAAACTCAACCTTATGAATAAGTCATATGAAACAACTGCCATATTTCAATGGAATGCAAACGGATTACGCTCAAAAAGCGGTGACTTCCGTCATTTCATTGCCCAATACCAATTTCCTATTTTGGCTCTCTCAGAGGCCAGAGTAAATGATGAGTTTCGTCTTTTAAATTATGTAATATACAAATCACAGCGTTTAAATGGACTTAGCCGAGCCATGCTCTGTGTACGCAAAGACCTGCCCTCATCTCTAGTGGCCTCATCTGACGACTGCGACGCACCGGAGTATGTTACTTGCAAAGTTCTATTCGGGCGTGTGAGTGTGTGCTTGTCAAGCGTTTACATCGAACCTGGTGCAGTGTATCGTTTTCTTCTGTTTTAAAAACCCTAAGTGAGCCCTATATTGTATGTGGTGACTTTAACGCCCACAACACAATATGGGGAAGTGATCACACGGATGCGAGAGGGCGTTCGATTGAAAACATTATGGACAAATTCGATATTACCCAACTTAACGACGGTTCACCAACATTCCTGAGAGGTCACGATTATTCGAGTTGCCTGCACTTGACTATGTGCTCACGTGAATTTGCGCCCGGCATAACCTGGAGAACGGATACTGAAACTAGGGGAAGTGATCACCTACCGATTCTCGTGCATCACCCCAAACTTTTGCGCTCCAAAAATCGTCGACTAATTTCATACACAAACTGGAAGGCGTTTCGCCATTTCAACACGGCAAATATTAATCAAGTGGCAACAATTGACAACTTCGCAGAATGCGTCAGCAGCAACCTCAAAAGAGTGACCCGAAAACTTCCCGTTCCGCAAGGTCACACAGGTATAAACGGAGAATATGAACGGCTGCGGGCCATACGCCACAGGTCAGAACGTCGATATAGAAGAACTGGAAGTGTTGAGTTTTATAAGGAAGCCCAACGCATCCACGGACTTATGCGCAGAGAATTACAAAAACTGGCTACAAAAACTGGCGAGGAATGTGCGGAACATTGACTTCATTCACTCCGATACCCAAAGTATGGATAATTCTACGCAGCCTGCAGCTCCCTGTTATCCAGAAAACACCATTTCGCGCTTTGGCTGTTGCACGCGGTTTACTTGAAATGACCGTGGCCGACGAGTTTTGTAAATTGCTCTCAAAACCAGGAGAAGCGGCCAACAGCTCTGAGCACAAATTATCTTGCACTTATGCTGAAACCAGTTTCAAAAGGCACAGCTCAGAAGCTAATGTACAACTGGACAGCATGTATACCATGGGAGAAATGAAAACCGCACTTCGGACAACACGAAAACGCACCGCCCCTGGTCCAGATGGTGTAACGTATGGAGCGCTCGCTAATCTTGGACCAACAGCAACGGACGTATTGTTGCGATTCTTCAATTGCATTTGGGAAGACGAAATTCTTCCTGAATGCTGGAAGATCGCACAAGTTGTTCCGATATTGAAGCCAGGAAAATCACCGTTGTCCGTGGAGTCTTTTCGTCCAGTCAGCCTCACCAGTTGTATAGGCAAGCTGATGGAAAAGCTTGTGAACGAAAGACTTCAATGGTGGCTTGAGGTCAACGACGTTCTTCCATACCAAATGACCGGATTCCGATGCCACCGCTGTACCATGGACAGTGTCATAGACCTAGTGACTTCTGTGGAACATGAAAAAACTCTGGGAAACGTCACCATCGCCATATTCTTAGATATCCGCCGTGCATTTGACACAGTAAGTCACATTCATGTGCTTGAAGGACTGCTAAACCTTGGGGTAGAATGATTCGGTGGATCGCTAACTTTCTAAAAAATAGGAAAATCTTTGTCCTTACATTAGATGGAAAAAGCAAAGACCATGACATGCCTCATGAAGTCCCACAAAGCAGTGTCTTAAGTCCGACATTATTTATAATGCCGTCATGTCCCAGCTCTCCAAATTGCTGCCATCGTGTCTCAACTTTTCCATATACGCGGATGACATCTGTATTTGGACTTCGAGCTCTTCTATACAAATACTTCAAGCACAGTTGCAGAACGGCCTAGATATCATTGAAAAGTTTCTAAAAGAACGCGGAATGGATTTATCGGTAGAAAAATCTGTCGTTCTGCCGTTTACGCGGAAACGTATCGAAGAATTTAAACTTGTTTCGCATGGTCGAAACCTTGAAATGGTTCGTGAACATCGATTTCTAGGAATAACACTTGACCAATCACTCACATGGACGAAACATGTAAATGCGCTAGATACCAGAATTAATAGAGTTATTCATGCCCTGCGCTGCATAGCAGGCACGAAGTGGGGAGCTTCAACATCGGCAATGCTCCAAATGCACGGCGCGCTCGTGCGTCAAGCAATCACTTACTCACTTCCAATCCTTCATGGGCTTTCGAAGACTCTGGACAATCGACTACACTACTTGTTGGCACGTAGCCTAAGAGTGTGCTTAGGTGTCCCCCGCGCTACATCCGGCGTCCTTGTCATAGCTGAAGCTAGAGAATTACCTATTTCAGTTCTCCGAAACCAAGAGACATGCAGGCACCTTCTACGTATCACTTCACAGCATCGCCACCACCCACTTGCGAACCTCGTTCAAGAAAGATATGGAGCGCGTTTACATAGGTCCTTAGCACTATGCGAAGCCATATGCCCACCGTTTGAATACTGGAAATATGAAAACAGCTGTGCACCTTGGACCATTACAGTTCCTCACATTCAAACCAACATACCAAACATTGAGAAAAAATCGGCTGTGTCCGGTGTCGTAGCTGCACAACTGACGTTATCCCACCTCTCGTCATTTCGGGATTCTAGCTTGATTTACACAGATGGATCAACCACAGAGACGGGCTCTGCCTCTGGTTTTACGATTCCAGATTTAAATGTAAAAGTGTGCAATCGTCTCTCCCACCAAACCTCCTCCACGTCTTCAGAACTTCATGGCATCTTGTCAGCTCTTTATTTTATAAAAGAAACCTACGAAACAAGAAGATGGGTCATTTGTACAGATTCGAAAGCAGCTCTAGAATCCCTACGAAACGTAAACACACGAAGTATAAATGCAAAGTTCGTTTACAGAATTTTACAGGAAACATCGTTGCTTAAAAGTGCCGGACATGACATAAAATTACAGTGGGTGCCCGGACACAGTGGCGTACCTGGCAACGTGGAAGCCGACAGACTCGCCGCCCTGGGACATGACTGCGCAGAAGCCCAAATGATCCCGATATCACGAACTGACCTGAGGTCTCTACTCCGCAAGTCCAGTGAAAACTTATGTAAAGATTCCTGGTTTGATGAGCACTAAAAAAACTCTCTTCTCTTCTCCATTGATCCTCACCTGAATTTTCCAGCAGACACCATTTTACCACGGCATCTGGACACATTGCTTCATAGACTTCGTCTAAATGTTGCCTTCACGAAAAAATTCTTGCACAAAATATCACGAGCGTCATCCCCTGAATGTCCCTGTGGACAAGCAGAAGAAGATGTCGAACATCTGATTATTCATTGTGTCCGATTTTCAAGACAACGCAAGCGACTTGAACAGCGATTACGCTTCATGGACAATCGACCGTTTACTCTCTCGAAAGTGCTTGGACCATGGCCCAGTCCGGCCCTTCAAAGAAAGGCGTTAAATGCTGTGCGCGACTTTATCGTCGAAAGCGACATGACTTGTACGTACTAACTCGGAACGTTGCCTGGGGTGCGCAACTACGTACCATACGGTGTAGCATCGTTACTTCTGTGCGCGTGAGTGTGGTTTATATGCCCATCCGTATGTATATATGAGTACACAGCATTCAGGGTATTTTTAACTTGAACTATACATCCTAAATGGCTCTCAAGTGTATATATTACCAAGACCAATCAACCGTAGTGGAGTAGCCGGCACTGAATAGACAGTGCCAACCATAGAGTTATTATAATGTACGCTAGAGGTTCAACTGGCGCTAGTGTCTATGCGACTTCCGTGACGCAAATTGAAGCAGACAGCAACCAGTCTACTTTTGCGGTGCTCCTGTGCATTCCTATGAGAAAACGCGCGCGCATTTTGCCTCTTTGCCGAAAAATAACACGGAACACTTTGGTTATTTGGGTCGTATCAAATAGTATGTACCTTGATTGGCACTTTAAAAGTGTAATTGCTTTAGTTAGCGCATTTTTCTTCATCAGTGAACGATGTTTAACTTCGCTACATTCCAGTCCCAAACGTGTGTTCCGCAGCAGGTGTGTAAAAACAAGCGACGATTCGAAGCAAAATTACAATCGAAAGGAATATAGAGTGTGTTCAAGGCTCGCCAGCATTCCGGTGACGCTTATATATTGACAATATGCCAGTCCTGTCACTATATGAAAATGACCCCGTCGTACATATGAGCGGATAAAAGCATTTAAAACGTAGATAATAAAGTCCCTGGGCTATGAAAGGTGTCTCTTCGTGTTGTTTTCTCTGCCGGGCAGCTTTTATCGGGCACTTGCTCTCAAAGATTTCGAGCGTGCGGGTGATATTTTAAGCGCACGACAAGCAGCTCCGCTCAGAGCAGAAAGCATAAAGCGGTACTTGCTTATTTAAAATCGGAATAGATTGCGTGGCCTTCAAGTTATTTTGATCGTACAGGCACGTGTAGTTACTGATTCAGTGTAACTGCGTAGTTCGTGCCGTCTTTCTTAATTTCCAGATGTTCTTCGTTCGTTTGGCACGTATATCCCCCTCGCTGAAAAGCGCCGACGTCGCGTTCGCGCTAACAGTGTCTGACAGTGCACATAAATACACGCACGAAGCCGTTTTAGCACCGTTTTTAATGCGATGAATTTGAAAGAAAAACGCCGTAACTGACCAATTATTTCGTCAGCCTGAGTGAGAAATGTTCCAAGCTACCTAGTACGTACGAATTATTTGGGATATTTGCTCTTATGATCGAGCGCAGAAAGAAAATGCACTCACTTTTTCCCATAGAAATGCATTACCGGAAGTCAATTTTGGACTGGTTGCTGTCTGCTTCAATTTGCGTCAGCACACTAGCGCCACTTGAACCTCTAGCGTACATTATAATAACTCTATGGTGCCAACATCTCCACAAAACCCTCCATTTAATAAAGAAGAAAGAAGAAGAAGATTAATCACACTTCTTGAAAAGAGAAAACATTCAGATATTATTTGTTGAATAAATATTCGAGAACATATATTGAAAGTATAAATCGTATAGACAGTATGTGTTTCTTTTATACGTTTATTGCACAGATTCATATGATGTTTTCTCTTCTTTTTTAGAGCAGTCACTGCAAAGGGACGTCCCGAGCAAGCAATGTATGTGTTCGCTTCGCTTCCTAACTTTGCCAAGTACTTCGCTCATACTTACCATCGACTATACTTACAGGAATGGAGAGAAAGAAAGAAAACCCTTCCGGTCGTTGCTCCAAGAAAGCAAATCGATATCGCGTGCGTTATATCCGGAATCGAGGCGCTGACCTCCATTTGCTTACTCACATAGTATATTCCGCTCACCCCTCAAATGACAGTGCGACGGGTGCTACTCGATCGGCGGACCAATGAAACGCTTCTTCTCTCTCTCCCTCTCTTTCTCTGCGCGTCGGTATGGGCGGGAATGCTGAGATCACGTGACGTAAGGTAGACGTGTGACTGGCCCAACTGGCACGTAGCCTCCACCACACTGTCCGCTCGGGGGTCGAATGGAGCACGGCAGTGACCGCCAAGAGACGCGAATGGTCCGCGACGCACATTTCCTTCTGCGAACGTCACTTAATGGCCGAGAGTAAACGCTACTGCGCACGGGCGTTCTGCGATGGCCTTGGTCTTTCCCACGCGTACATCGGTGGCAGCGGACCTTATTTCGTCGGCCGTATACAGAAAGATGTAAAATCTGGCCATAGATATGTTACGGCTACATATATGACCTCACTTGCACGATTCTTGATATGGCCATGCGTGGCGTTTCAACGGAGGGTTATTGTGCGTTAGAGATCACTTTTGATCGACGAAGTAAAGCGTGCTGGCGTAGTTGAGAAACAAAAAGTCTATCCTCCCTTTTTCTGCTTTTTTTTTTGCGTTGGGTTTATTAAATTTTTGTTTTTTTTACTTCCGCCTTACACCGTATTTGTTGCTGGCGGCCGGTACTCTGTCGGAAACGATGCATATGGCCGCAGACGTATGTATAGACCTCTCAGGGCCAATGACGAGACTTGACCGCGTTCGATTCGACTCTATAGTGACGTTCGTTACAGGGGACAGATTAGAGAAGGACGTGTTGCCGTCTGTGGGAACGTCGGATCAACTGGACGTTGAACGCTATTTGAGCTTAAGTGAAACCCACTTCGTTCCGACCGATTCGCCTATCATTACGACGTGTTGCGCGAACCTCGGTTGTCACGGGAACCATCTCGCCGGAAATGAGCTATCAGAAACGGTCGTAATCCACGCTGTTGTACTCGACACACAAAAATGTCTGAATCAGTTTTTTTTTGTGTGTTCGAATTATGACGTCTGAAACTGATGTCGCGCTTATTTCGTAGTGAGAACCAAGGCCATATTCTCCATTTCACTTTAAGTTGAGCAACGTGACAAAGCACTTTCCACGCTACTTGATTATTTCCACTGGGTCGCAGTGTCGGCTGTGTTTTGACGTGAAGGGAAAAAGGAGTAGAGAAAATGCCTGCACGCCCACACTTTCCCGCAAAACACGCCATAAGTCAGTTATTGCAATCTTTAAAGCGCGCCCAACTATCGCCGGTGAAGAGTTATAAGAAACTCACGCTGGGGCTTATTATCTTAAAACTTCTTGCTGCGGGATTCTTTCCTCGTAGTTCGTGTGGGTGAGCGCCGCCATCTTTTTGCCCACGGAGCGACTGTAAGGTGATCGAGACTCGCCCAATCCTACGTTTCTTAAATTCTCAATAACTATAGTATCGACTCTACAAAAAAAAATGCTTGACTCAAGACACTCAAAAACGCACTCTGATAAGAAAGAATTAATACGACACGTTTCGCTCAACCATATCGCTTCGCAGATGTTGCTTTCAATATGAACAGTTTATTTTTTGCGGGTTTTCTCGCGTTACACCATTCGCTGGACGCTCCCCGTGGAGCTCGGTGATTGGTCCACCGTCGGCTTTACGGGGAAGTACAGGCACACATAGGAAAGATGTACCTAATCATTGGGAAAACTGTGGGGCAAAATTAAAACGCCAAAATGGACAACACACATGAAGGTGTAATTGGGACCTTGTGAGGTTTATTTATTTTATTTATTTATTTATTTATTTATTTATTTTTTTTTTTTGTTTTCCTTGATCTAGGTTATTTTAGGGTTGTGCAAGAACTGGTTCCAACTGAATAGCGCTGCCTCGTACGTAGCCTTGACAATGTAAGTAAAAGCCACGACTACCTGTTTTTTAATAGCAGAAGCTATTCTCGGAATCACCTCATAAACCGCAATAAAAAAAGTAATTTTTCTTGCGTAACGATGCTAATTTTCCTTTTCATGAGTTCAATTGGGATATATGTAGGTGCCTCTTAGATTCACTCAGTGTTTGTACGGAACGGCGTTCCTGGAACGCGTTCCTTTCAGGAGTAACGCAGAAATGTCGCCGTTCCATTTTACATTGGTGGAACTGGAACGGGAACGCGTTACATTTTTACTGGAACGGAAAGATCCTTTTTTTCGTTCAGTGGGGTAATTTTTCTTTTATTTTTACGAGGGAAATTTTAAAAGTATAAAAGCTATATCTTTGCAAAAGTATTGTTTTTAACTCGTTAACTTTTTGGTTACTTATCTCAGGATTTATATTGCGTGTTCCTCGCTTGTTAACAGTCGGTTGCAGGAGAGCTAGTGGACAGCAATATTTCTTTTTTGAGCGCCTCAGGCTGCGGTACAAAAAACAAAACTTTCAGTCGCACGAAAAGACACAAAGAGGGACGTTTCAAACTCAGCCACTTCCCTTGCTTCCAGGCTCATACACAAAGAAATCTAAGGCCATTTCTGAACTTTCGTAAAGAGACCTACAGTTACAACAAAATCACAGGTTACCAGACATCGAACGCACCCTTGTACCCCGAACATTGTTCACTTAAACGATCCACAAACATTAACCTTTATTCCTTCTCCCATTGTCCCCCAGCTTCAAACTGAACAACGAATTTAACCTTCACAAAGAACTATCTGTAGTTTTCAAGGCTGACCTTCCGAAAGCACACAATCTCCTTCACATGTTCGAACAAGGGACTTTGTTAAGTTGGAACAAGGGACTTTGTTAGATTGAAACGTATGAGGTTGTTGTAAAACGCTCGTGCAATACATTACAACAGTACATTTGGCTCGTCTGAATCGTCTACCACAAACGTGAATATGGTTAAAAGCTGAGATTTTTAATGGTAAATATATCAACAAAAGAAACCTTGGTTCCGCTTCTTTTCTTCACCCGGTGCCACCGCGACATATAAATTCGTATGTTCTCTTTTGATGGATAGATAAAAAAAAAATGCTTGATATGAGTATAGATGGTTACCAGCAAAATACGAATGTAACGTATATATAACGATACGTTCCATTTTTTTAACTTTAACGGGAACGAGTTTCTTTTTCACAGATGGAACTTGTAACGGGAACGTGTTCCAAAAATCAGAAGGAACGAGGAACGAGCTTTCGTTCTTTTCTTCGAGGAACGTGTACAGCACTGGATTCGCTTTACGTTATTATATCAAGACGTACACGTTTCAAACGCCAAAAACCTCGTTTCTTCCTTCGAAAACCAAATTTCTTAAGAACTACATTTCCCGCCGGGACAAAACAATGCGTAAAACCTTTTTTTCCATGCTTCTTTTTCTGGAAACAACAACGAGTATAGAAATGCCATTGCAATATTCAGGCGCTGAGAGCATATCAGCTTGACTAGATATCTGTGTATCTTCTTGCTTTGGTCGTAGATCATGCATAGTCGCCGAGAATCGCCGAGTGTAAACAGTCATCCGAGTTTGAGCGATTTATTTGACACTTCGCTCAAACATTTTAAAGCTTCAGCGGGGACACCTCGGAGTATCGGGTTTTTGTGTCTCGAGTTACGGTTTGTTAAAATAAAGTATTTCGAGTTTCCTTTTTTTTTTCTCGCGGCCATTAAATTTATTATACCATTTAATGAAACTAAAAAACGACCTCCGCTTTTGCGGTGCTCTGCTGAAATCTACATCAAAATTTAAATTAAAGGGACGATGGACACTTCTTTCAACTCGCAAGAACACAGATACAGTGAATCTCCAAGCGGAGTATTGTTGAACTCGCCCATGATGAGAAGAAGGACAAAGAAAGAGAAAAAGGAAAAACAATTTGAAAGGGCACAGTAACGGGTTTGGCAGAGAAATTATAGAATCCTTCAGGATGAATTCAGTTAATACCAATATTTCGGCGCCTTATTGATTTTAACTAAGGATGAAATTGAATTACTTACTCCGGAATTGTCATAATTGCATTTTAACTTCCATTCGCAAATGCAATTTTTCTGTCACACTTTTTTTTGTCCCGTTTTTTTCTGTGTTAACTATATCACTTTATTTTTCTCTTTATTTGCATTTCTCCTGTGCATGCACTCTCAAGAAAAAAGGGTGTCAAAAGGTGTATTCTTACACCCTTTGTCCCATATAATACACCCCAGAATTTCAATTCGACGTGCAGTGCCCTACAGTCGAACAGAGGGCCCGAAACTTTACGAGGGGCTTGATAGCCGTGTCGTACAACATTGTAAATAGCTAAAGTACGTATCAAAGACCAGATAAAGAAAACACCGAGTTTTTACAGTAGGGCAAAGAAAACCCGGATTATTTTTTTCGTGTTCAGTAAAGCGTACATTAGCTATTTTATTAAGTTGTACCACACGGCTATCAAGCCCCTCGTGAAATTTCGGGCCGTCTGTTCGAGTGTAGGGCGCTGTACGTCGAATTGAAGTTTGGGGGTGTATTATATGGGACAAAGGGTGTAAGAATACACCCGTTTGACACCCTTTTTTCTTGAGAGTGTGGCGAGCCCAAAAATCATCCGCTAGGAGATTCACTGTATCTGTGTTCTTGCGAGTTGAAAGAAGTATCCGTCGTCCCTTTGTTTTAAGTGTGTTATTTTTTCTGTCGTCTCTCTCCAATAACCAACACGCCCTCAAGATTAAATAATGTAAAAAAATCTGCATATTTTTTTAGAAACCACTTTTAAGCGTTTTCTTTTATTACGCGGAGGGTGTTTGGTAATGTTTCTCGGATGAAATCAAACGGTCTGCGTCCGAGTTATAGGCAATTTCTGAAAAATGCCAGTAATGAAACTACCCTAGAGTTATTACAATGTACGCTAGAGGCTCTGCTGGTCTTAGCGTTTACGCGATTTGCTGAATTCCCAAATGCCCCGGCCCGCACTCGAGGAATCATGGGAACGGTGTTCCTTCAACTCCCTAGTGATCGGTAATTTCAACCAATTTCATTATTACGCAGTCTTGAGCGTAATTCGGAGTCACCCTGAACAAGCGCCTTCTAGAGCGCAAGGATATATGATATCACTTTTAAAATTTCTCGTCAATGTCAGTATTTTTGATGCTGTGCTAGGCTGCCTCGATGTGCGCCTGTTTCAGGGTGAGGATATCCTTTGTAGTAGCTTGTGCCGACAGCGCGTACTAATATGACAAATATAAGTAAACCGTGGGCGCCAAAGCACTAGTAAGAGCTAGGTGCTCCCGCCGAGGAACGCAACTTCGCGTGTCTGCGCGTGCATTCTACGAAAACTAGAAAAAAAATTATGGGGGTCAAAATGGCCGAACTGTTATCACTCAAACAACGCACGTGAGTGTGTGAACATGAAGGCACTCTATACTGTGCATGCCATCCACCCTTCTACCTAACTAAGCTGCAGAAATCTTTTACAATATTATCATTCTCGTTATTGTTGTTTTAGCAGGAATTCCTAAAAAGGGCCGAGAATTCACGACAACGAAAGCTAGGATTTAGCTCGGAGTCAGCGTGGCTGTTTATAGATTTTTTAGCATTTCTAACTTAATATCAGCGTCTTTGAAGCCGTATGAGAATGATAATAATGTAGAAGATTTCTGCGGCTCAACCAGCTCTAAGGGTGGACAGCATGCACAGTATCGAAGACGCTGACATTGACGAGAAATTTTAAAAGTGATATTACAGGTTCTTGGGCACTCACGACCCTTCTTTAGGGTGACTCCGAATTACACCCAAAACTGTATAACCATGGAAGTGGTTGATACTACCGATCACTAGGGAGCTGAAGGAACACCGTTCCCATGATTCTTGGAGTGCGGGCCGGGGCGCTTGGGGGATTTCGAAAATAGTCTATTGAAGCAGCCAGCAACCAGTCTACATTTGCGATGCTCCTGGGAATTTTTATGGTAAAACACGGGGACATGTCGTATCTCGCCGTTGGAATAACTGGGATCACCTTTGTTACTTGGGTCGTAGCTCATAGTGTGCACCCTGATTAACACTGTAAAGGTGTAATCGTTTTAGTTACGGTACTTTTCTAGTTAATAAACGATGTTAAACTTGGCTATAAAAAAAAAAAAAAGTTCTGATGTCTGCATGTTTTTGCAGCCTAGAACTTAGTCTGCCTCAACGGGCGACTTGTCTCCCAGCTGTAGATGAGAAATTTAGCCAGTGCAGCACAACCACTAGCCTGGGGTCCGTAACGTGCATCACGGAGTAACTTTGCTATATTTTAGGCACAAACCTGTGTTTCACAAGAGGCGCGTAAGGACAAGAGATGAATCGAAGAAAAATCACAGCTGCGAGGCATGTAGAGTGTGTTCAACGTACGCCAGCATTCCGATAATGCTAATAAATTGCTAATATCCCAGCCCTCTCGGTATATTAAAATGAAACATTTGTATCTTTATTAATTTAACTGCCCGGTGGCTTTTATCGGGCGCCTGTTTTCTGGAATAGTCTTGATTTTCACGGATTTCAAGCGTAAAAATTATGTTTTCAACGCCTAAAAAAATATCTTTGCACATATGCATGAACAGAGCTAATAAACTAAACATGTTTATTGCAAATCGAACTAAAATTACTTGACCTTCACTTCATGTTCCATGCACAGCGGTCAATTATGTTGTATTACAGCGTAGTTCGCCGTCTTTGATTTTCCAGTTGCCTTTTTTAGGTTTATTTGGCGCGTAAACCCCGATATCAGAAAAGCGCCAATGCATTGTTTGCGCTAGCAGTGTCGGACAGTGTACATAAATGCACGTGAGAAGCTATTCTATCACTATGTCTAGTGCAATTCATTTGTAAACAAAAAAACACTTTAACTGACCCATTTCTGCGTCTATGTTATGAATAAATGTTTCAAGCTATTTATTACGTCACATTTCTTTGTAATCTCAGCTCTCATGATCAAGTACTGAGATACAATGCACTCACTTGCTTTTCCCCATAGGAATGCTTTACCGGAAGACAATTTTAAGCTGGCTGCTGTCTGCTTCAATTTGCAACAGCCCATTAGCTCCAGCTGAACCCCTGGCGTACGTTATATGAAATACACTGAAAGAAATGACGGCCAATGGAGGCAGTGGATGCATGGAGATGAATGGCAAACGCTTCCGTGAACGCGCCCCTTTTTCTCGGTGAAAATGTCCGAAAAACGGTGATATAATATTAATTAGATTAGGGTAAGTACTGAAACGTTGGCGTTAGTTTCGTACTGCAAGCGTTACATAGTGGCTATGTTCCAAATCTTACCCGAGTAACCTGTCTCCTACGTCAGCGGGTAATACCACGTGACATCGCGAGTAAAAGATCCACCACTCGATTTTGGAACGGCCTGCATAATCACCTGAATACTACGCGGATTGGCTTCGTCTTGGGCTACGGCAAAAAGAAAACACAGCAGCGATGGTAGAAAATAGCAGACGATCACCTTTGATCATACAGAAACCACCGCTTCAAAGTTTTTTTTTTTTTTTTTTTACAGTAACGACGCAGTGTTTTCTGAAGTGTCTCCATCAGCTCGATCCTTTTGCTCATGTTCCTTTTGGACTGTATATTGAGATAAAAATTACTTATTCCTTTCAGCTAGACATCTTAAAAAAAATTTAATAATCAGCGCGATCGCTGTAAGTCTAGTTCAGGTGCCCCAAACAAATGTGTTCCACGCATCGTAATTTGCACCGATTAACTTTTACGTAAATTGCTTCCACACGGTGTCGTGGTAGAGCGCATGAAGCTCTCTCAGCAGTGGTATGTAATTTACGTTCGCGTTGACGTGAATATGATTACAAAGTAACAGAGAGAACTTCGAAACCGCTGTAAGCAATATGTTGGGAAGGGAGATATGGTGGGGTTGTTGACTGATCATATACATCAAATCTTCGATGCATTCACTGTTTTTTCAAGCGTTAAAGGGCAACTCCGCTTAATTTCAAAAATTTTGAGATAGTGGCCGATTTTGCTTTTTAAAGCACTCAAAAACAATCCCCAATCTTTTGTTTCGCGAAAAATAAAATATTTTTCGTGTAATTTTACTCTAGCCATGATTACAAACCGAAGCCGAAACGGTGGCAAAGCCGGACAACATTGTATATTCGGCATCACTAAGCATGTACACCCACGTGATATACAAGGGAAGAAGGAGCTCCCCCCTTATCAGGATCCTCCTTTGTGCCTCCTGGATTAGCACAGGCGTCGCTATTCTCCTCCCAGAAGATTATAGAAGATTAACCTGTCACTCAAAATTCTTACAAAAGCAGTTTCCCTCTCCTCCTTTTACTTGGTGTTCAAAAGTATGCGATGTAACACAAGCCGCGCTCAACGAGGCGATCGGCTTATCAGTAGTATCAATAGTCGAGCGCCGGGCCGGCCGAGCGCGTCACTCACGTCTTTCACGGCGCTGGCGCCACCCGTGCTCTCCCCGGAAAAGAAAACAAAATTTAAAAAAAAGAAGAAGCTGTACATGCTTGATGACGTCGTGGACGTGCCGGGAGAAGGAATTTGGAGGAAGCGGAAATGCAGCCGGGCAGTGTTGTCTGGCCCGCACGTCTCATCCAAAACCAGCGGATTCGTGCTTGTCAAACTTTGACAGCGATTTTAATAAACTTCTAGGCGGAATTCCGTCGTAATATTTGTCATGGGGGTTTTGTAGATGATAACAAAGAGAACTGTATAGTTTTGCACTACTGGAAAAGAAGCGGAGTTGCCCTTTAACCTCATCACACACACACTGGAAAGAAGAAGAGAAAAAAAGCTTCCACATCATCTACTGTGTTGGAACCCTTTCATCCTTTAGCGTAAGAATAGAGATTTCCTTCCAACGCCGACGACGAGAATGCGGAGAAGCTCCGGTTTACGCTCGCACTCTGATAATAACAAGTATATACCTTCCTCGGGAAGGTGCACGGTCTGGACGTGGTGCAATCTATTCCTGCGTTGAAAACAGCGAATTGTAATAACCACATATAAATGGCTGCACCTCATTCTTTGTTATTTCGAACGTCTGCCCCCAACGAGCCTTGACGGCGGTCGGTGCAGAAAACAGACGACGAACAGATCACGTGACGTATTTACTAGATTTCATCCGACGTTACCCTCCGATTGAGGAGGGCAGCGCGATTAATTACTCCGGAGTCAACAACCCGCTTCTGAAACGCGAGTTCTGACATCGATCATCGAGTAAGCGAGAGTAAGTTTCGAAACGCCACGATACAAAACCTTTACTGCGGGGTCGGATCGAGTGAAGTTTGGAACACAGCCCTTGGCGGATGCGTTGAGCAAGGCGTAGTTTATATTTGTGCTGACAACAAAGCACGTCTCTCTTTTCTCCTAAATATCCAGGTAAGTGCAGGTAAGTCGATCACGCGTATTTGTTGTTTTTTTTTTTCTGTGTGTGTATACGTCCGAGAGGCATCGGCGGCGCCCTCTTGTGATTTCCGTTTGTGACGTCACGACCAGGATCAATGTGCGGAGCGCAAGTTCGTCTGCTTTTTGCGCAGGGGTTGTGGTGACGTCAGAACGCGGAGCCCTGATTGGCTTCGACTGGAAGGATAGTGGGTTGACCTCAAGGCAGCTGGCATTAAGGTCTACCCACAATCTCTCCATCAGAGCCAATCAGAGCTCTGCGTTCTGACTTCAGGACAACCCCTGGCAACGTTACTAGAATACCTCTGTTGCGGAACTCCCGCGGAAGGGGGCACCCCCCCTTAGCAAAAAGAGAACGTACTTCAAACGATGTTGAAATATATTGAATACGAATATTCATTTTGTATTTATTCTGTATTATTTTGGCCGCATTCGAAATAAGCGCGTAAGGTATTCAAAATACATTATAAATATGAATCAGAGTATTTTAGATATACCAAAAATATTATGCCCTCACACTCAAGATGCCATTTGTGCATTAAAAACAGGTTACACAGTTTTTTTTTTTTTATTTTCGATTTTCTCAGCAAATGGTGTCCCTGAGGTATTGAAAGGCACTATAAATACATCTCACAAAGCTACATTAGAAACTAACACAAACACAATAACGCACTGAACAGCTCATTCACAGTCCAGTTGACTGCTCTAGAGCCTTATATAGCCTACATATTGAAGGTAATAAGTTTTTCGGTGACCACCTCTGCGCTTATTAAGGTTCCAAGTATTCGATCTTCTCCTCGGGAGTCTGTCAAAGGGGAAACAGTGTTTTGTAGTTCGTGGACGATATCTCTTACTAAAAAGCATTGGTACAACTAATAACAATTCGGCGCAGTCCCTAAAACAATATCCACACAAACGGCTCATAAATACATGTTATTGCTTCTCGGCGTAGCATCACTCAGGACGAAGCGAATCAAGGCAGTTTCTTCACTTTAAAATACTGTAAACGACTTTATTTTTGTGAGGACCTAATTCTCGCAAAGTTCGCGAATCGCCTACAATTCCGAAAAATAGGTCCCGTGAACAATTCCGGCAAAATGCAAAAACATTGAAATCTATATTGCGATCCCAGCGCGTCGCGAAAATTAGAATTTGCGAATTATTCCAAAACTCCAACTTTGACCTAAATCGCGAAATATTGAGCCCGCGAAAAATAAATATTTTAAAGTAGTTATTTTGCCTTTCCTTTTTAGTAGTTGACAATTTAATATGGTAGTTAATGTCACTATATTAAAGTCACTACTCACATCACGTACAATGGTGAGTATACACGTTCAGTGAACTAGCATTGTGCTAACAAAACCACGCCAAACGTATCTGTTCACAGCACCTGCTGAAGCTTTCCAGCATCAGCAAATGTTGTGGTTGTAGTTCCCGAACCCCGTTTGTGATTGGTGTGCAAGGAACTGATCAGGTGTGTTCTTGATAGAAAGAAGGAAACAATAACATAAACTGGGCTGATTTATCAGTGCGATGCTGCGCAATTCAATTGAGAAACTATTCAAATGTTGTATTTAGGCGCTTCAGTGTACTCCATATCTGCTTGAAGTGAACTTCTAGAAGGGGAGCTTTTCAATATTCTGGTAGTTTAAGTCAAACTACCAAAGTATTGCAGTCAAAAGGTACTTAGAGTATAACACAACAGTATTTACGATTTTCAGGTATTTTAAGAGTATTCTGCACGTATTTTTGATTGCTCCATTTTTTTGCATGAATTAAATAAATATTTCAAGAAATATATGTGAAAGGTATTTTGTGCCTATTAATTTAGTATTTACATATTTGAAAACGCATGAAGGGAACTTCAAATGTAGTTTAAGTAAAGGTATTTCAAAATGATTTTTAGAAGTATATTTTAGTACTAAGTAAAAAAAAAAAGAAGTTGATATTTTCGGTCTATTTTTCGTGTACTTACAATTATGAACTGTATTTCAAATACACTCAAATTAGAATGTGCTATATTTCAAGCGTATTAGTTTTCGCTAAGGGCCCTCACTCACTGCAGTCAGCCTCCCGTCGTTCGAAGCGCCATCTAGATTTTCATTTACAAACTGTGCGTTCCATATAGTAGGGTGGAACGCCATCTAGACGCTGCAATTCGTAACGTACGTATTCCATAGAATGCACCGCAGTTACCATAGCAGCCGTCCGGCGCGTGGAACGACGGGAGGCAAGCCGTGGTGAGTATGTGCATGCAGCGTGCATGGAGCGTCTATGAGCAGTTCCGTAACTGAGCTAATCTAATAACGTTGCCCCTGCTCAAGAAGCAGACGTACTTGAGCTCCGGATTGACTCGGCGCGACGTCACGAGTTGTAACCCTAGCTACTCATCATCAGTGGCGCACCACAAGTTCGATGGTGTGTCCATGAAGCACGAAGTCGTCGCATTCTTAATCCAACATCGTCAAAGTTGATAGTCTGACATTAATTGTTCTTATATCTGTTGATGAAAGAAAAAAATAATAATCCGAATGAAGACGTCCTACTGGCGATTCCCGCGAAATCCACGGCACCTAGCGGCTAGAACAAATAGCTGTGGCGGCAGGTTCGCGCTGCAGCCTCCTCGAGCGAATCAAACATCCATAGCGCCTGGCGGTCGAAACGCGAAGCCGTGAAAGTCGCTTCCCAAACGGGCGACGAAAATCGCCAATACACGGCACCAGATGACTTCAGTCAATAGGTGTGGAGGAACCCAATCATTTTAATGAACGTTTTCTGATCTGATCTGCCAATACACGGGGACAACTTTTTTTTCTTGGCAGTGCAGTCAAAGGCACGATCCCGCGTGCCCTCTCCCTTTTTGAGCGCGGATTAAAGCTCCTGGCGCACTTTGCTCTTCTCAAGGAAGTACCCTGAAAATTTGTCTCCGAGCATGGTGAGCGTTTCGCCAGTCACAAATGCCGAGAACAGCAAAACGTTTATCGCGCCCGCAGTAAAAAAAAAAAAAAAAAAAAAACAATCAACAACAACAACGAAGCGGGGTTTTAGAAGACGTGAGCACGGAGAACGTGACAACGATTGCTTCACACGTCTGAAGAAACGCGGATCCCCCTTGGATAAAAACAAAAAAAGAAGTAAGGAAGGAAAAACCCAAACTGAGCACGTAAGCTGTTGCTTCGACGCGCGGCAGTTTGGGAAAAGCGGGAAGGTGTTGACAAAACAAACGATTCCCGCGAAGACACAATCCCCCTTGCACGTTAAAAAATTCAGAAATAGGCGAACTGCACGTATATATAATCCGGAAAGACAAAGAAAAGATAGCGCAACAGTAAATCCTCTCCACACTTTCTTTTTTTTTTTTTAATCCTCATTCTGTCCATTCATGTCTGAAAACATGCCTCGCTTCAAACATGAGACTGGTCACTCTTGCTCAGCAACTTTCTGTGAATGGATAGGGTGGGCTAGAAAAAACAAAAACGTGGCAATAGCTCGATTTTTTTTTTTTTTCAGCAATGGAGGGCGGTTTTAGGTTCCATTCCTCAAATGTCACTGTCATCATAACCTCTGAACTGGCAGCAGCGTCAAAACGGCAAATCGAAGTTAATTATTTAGGAATGGGAATCGAAACAAAACGGAACAGGCAAAGATAGAAGAAAACAAATATGAGGGGTCGAGTTCCACTTACGGCTGAGCAGCACCCCTACTGAGCGGGATAGAATGCTCAAATCTAAACGTTTTTGTTAGTTGTTTTTTTTTTCTAACCTCGAAGCACGAGGTTTGCTTCGAGCAGAGCGATTATGCGGCGCTTTATTGGCATGAATCGCGATACCGCCCTCGCCCGTGCAACTGCCGCACTTGCAGAGGCATCTGTCAGACAACACCGACTCAATATAAGAAATGAATACGCGCCGACATTTGTTTATCTGTTTCAGAAGCGCAACACCCAAAGGCTGCAAGTACACACAAAGATGTATATAACGAATTCAAAAATAATTCAAAAACAAAGTTTCCTTCTGGCACTTGGATGATAGAAGTTGTTAATTGCTTTAAGGCACTGGGGTAATCTACAACCCACAACATAAATTGCATTGTTTTTTCAATAAACGTCAATTTTTTGTTTGTTCTTTTTAATTAACAATTCTTGAGTTATAAAACGGCAAAGACGGTCAACGATTGGTCCTCGGAATATGTCTCTTATAACGAAAAAAAAGTATCGGCGCATGGGCGTTGTCGCCAACAGCTCCACCGCGATCTGCGAATGGTGAGGCCTACATCACATTTCAATTCGAACGCGTAGTGTCTGAGATATATACCACTCATAGTAATAACCGAAAAATATCTTAAAAATCATCTTCAATGTCCCGTCGAAAACTTTCTATTAAAGTATATATATATATATATATATGTGTGTTTCTTTGTTCAGTCATTTCTGCCAAATCCTAGACCGTAAATTCTCTGGAATGGCTTTTCGACGTTTCTGCGGGGAAACTATACGCTCTCTTTGCCCCGAAGCTGACAGTGCGGTGGAAGCTAAGTGCTCGCGGTCAAATCATCGGCCTCCCCTTCATCACCTAGGCCCCACAATCTAGTCGTGGATGTGGTCTAGAGCTTCGTCACGTGGCAGAGGATGAACGTATTGCTAGTCCAACGAGTACGCAGCTTTCACCGCACTATCAAACCACTTTAGGGTTGAACAAAGCATAAGCACTAATAACAAAAAAAAAAAGAAAGAAAAAAAGCCGTCCCTCAAATGATACGGTAGCGCGAGCAATAAAGTAAGGCAATGACCAGCTGTCATGGGAACGATGACAGGGTTTCGGCGAACAGTTATCAGTCATGGTTGTTTTGCCGAGTCCTCTCCGAAAACGCGTGACGGTTGGGTATATTTAACTTGTCATCGGCATTTTAGTTTCTATATTTTCCCACTTCGGTTGCGACAATAAGCCTTCGAGAGGTAATAGATCGTCTCGCTGTCCGCGTTCGATGTGGGCAATCAACGCCTCAGAACAGTGGTTACGGAATAGATTGACCTTACTATTGTTACGGCAGCGACCATATAGTCGTAAACTCTCATGAGAGCTTACAAAGCGGAAGGGGTAGCCTTATACCTTCACGTGTTTTTCTTTTTTTTTAATGCGTTCTGCGGCAGGCGTATTATGCCGTAATGGGAATGATTGTTGAGCAATGATGAGATGCTTGTAACTCATATACCTCCTTGCGTTTCTTGGGCGGGACTATAATAATAATAATAGCGGTCCATTTCCATCACACCTAATGGTGGAGCCAAGAAAAAAAGCCACGCTACGCGGCTTGAAGAGTTCTCGACCCCAGTACATTCTGCAGAGGCTTCGGAAATATCAATATGTCCAAATAAGATCGTGCATAATCGTAATAAATACGAAAAAAAAAAAAAGGAAATAGAAAACGTCACTGAGCACCATATTATACCCGTGCCACACTGGCAACTCGAATGCCATTTACAACGAATGACATTTGTGTGATCGGCGAATCAGCTCCCAATCTGTCGCTCGTTGAATGCGCTACGCCCGGAGTGTCGCACGCTGATTGGCCGTCCGCTCAAATGTCATTCGTTGTAAATGGAATTCGGGTTGCCCGTGTGGCACGGGTATTAGTCGACATTCGTAAATCAACACGAAACATGCGTTTAGACTAAGAAAATAACTTATCAGATTAATTCATATATGCAAAATTATGCCTGACAGAGCGCGATCCACCCACAGTTAATCTATCTATAGACACACCTTCAGAATGCATTACATTTAGAAGCTTTGGGATTCGGTATGCTAACATTTCATTCCCACTGTTTAGCCGACACGTTGGTACGTGCCAGTAATCTGGGTTGCGAATTTGGTATGGTACGATATGTTGTTGCAATCCAGACAATTTTACCAGGGACGAAGTGTTATAAAGAAATTCTGTTCTAAGTTTTTGTGGATAGCCTATAGTTATAAAGATTGTGAATATTGAGTATAAGTTTTAAACAGGTTTTTCGTGTGCAAGAGATACGGTACGTTTGCAATTACCCGCAACATTCTTTCTTGAAGAAGGTGCATTTTTTCAAAATTAGTGGCAGTCGTAGTACCCCTAAGAAACGAAAAATAATTTAAATGGGAATAAAATAATGATTTGTATAATAATATTTTAAGATATGTAGGAAATCTATACCGATGCCGACATATCATACCCAGAGTTTTTGACAATTTTCTATTTGCAGACGGACTATGGCGAGCCCAAGTTCGTCTGCCTTTTGCACAGTTCTTTCGATGATTTCAGAAAGTCGAGCTCTTATCGGTTGATTGAAAAGAAACATAGTAGGCAGACCTTGAGGCATCTAGCATCGAGGTTTATCCACACTCATTTCAATCAGAGGCAATCATAGCTCAGCGTGGTTCAAATGTTTTCTCTGATTTGTTTATTCATACTGCTAATAACCTCTTTCGAGGTCGCAGCACGAGTGGAAAACACATAAATACAAGTATTTCACGGTGCACTCATTGAAAAAAAAACGTTGCAAAAAATCAGAATAAATGGCTGCATTAACGACGTTGGGTGGCAAGTTACTCCAATCAATCACTGTTCTAGAAAAGAAGGAATATTTAAACGAATCATTTTTTTTATAATGAGATGGCGTGAGTGCTTTAATTCGGATGTGAATATCTGGTTACTCTGGGGCAACAAAAAAATTCAGTGTATTTATTTTTGTTTATTTCTAGCTCATTGTTAGCAATTAAATAAAGAAATATAAGCCGAATTTGTTTCCTTCTTTTTTGTAACGTTTCGAGTCCTCCTCTAGAACACAAGTCTGTTGGCGATACCATAATACATAATATAAATAAAACGCACTGCAATCCTCTGAATTCTTCCTAAATCAGCTATGTGACAAGTCCCGTGCGGGTCCCAGACACTGCTAGCGTAATCTAGAATGAGTCTAATAAACGTTTTATATAACAGCAACTTTGTATCACATCACCCATGTTTAAAATTTCTGCGCAAAAATCCAAGTTCATTTATTGCACATTTTTGAAAAACAGGTTTTTCCAAAATGTGAAACATCAACCGGCTCGCCTGCATGCTCACTTTATCTTCAGTTCATTTATTGCTCTGGCAACAGTTTGACCAATATACATATCCCAGTTCAAGTCAGACGTCGCCGCAACTCTTGAGCAAGAAGTAGACGACTTGCTCCCGGCATATGCAGAATGTGCTCTAGGAGCTACCAATCAACAAGCTGGCACATCTGGAAGATTGAAGAAAAAGAAAACTAGATAAAAAGACCGCAAGTGCGATAACGAGGAAACGTAAAACAATCAGCATAGATTTATAAACCCATGAGCGTATTTCAATAAATATAATTTAGCACATTGAAATGTTCTGAACATTACAGGTCCAGATACATGATACGGTGTTAACCATGCACAAAAAATGCCCCATCCATCAATTTTTTTTCTTTTTTTTTTAGGTAAAATGTGCATTGCTGTATGTTGATTGTTCGATCAAACACAGCGACGGAAACTGGCATCCGAATCAAATACCGTTTTCGGGACCAGCCGTTATCTTATTTAAAAGTTAAACGTGATTTTCTGAAATTTTTAATGGGAAATTGGCGCCCGTCAGAGCTCTTGAATACATGGACCTGAATGGCGCTGCATTCACCAAAAACCGGCAAAAACGTGCTCCATTTTCTCATTTAAATGCTCAGAAAATCACATAACATTTTCACTGAGAAAACGGTTAGGGCTCAAACTTTGGCATATGGTTCGGATCGCTAGAAAAGTCTAGAGTTACGCGTTTTCGGTTTTTATTTTTTCGAAATTCGGCGTGCTTTTTTCGCTGTTTATTTTAAAACTAAATTTTCGTTTTTTCTGTATATATATAGATATATATTACCCAAAACGTTTACCGTTTTTTTTTTTCCCCGGTGAATATGAAAGAAACGCCATCGAACACCGGATCAGCTGATCCTTGTAGCTGTTATATTTGTGATCACTCAAAGGATAACGACACATATACATACATGGTTTTCGCTACAACTTCCGTCAGGACACACCTCCAATTGCGGAATTCGCGGGCGTAATCTTCAGCGTGCTTCTTTTTCCTTCCCATTCTGACGACGTGACCGTCTGAGCTGATGACCGTACAACAACGGGCGGAATGGCAAAAAAAAAAAAAAAATCTATTGTATTTATGTTTTTAACCACAGGAAAGTTTGGGGGAGGTTGTTAAGAAAAGTATTAGCGGCTTTCCTCGATGTCTTCTGAAGTGCATGAAGTGAAAAACCTTATACTACTTCACATTCAAATTTTTCTTTCAGGACAGGGAACTTGACACTACGCGAAGGCCAATCCAAGACCTCTTTTGTTGCATGTTGAATCCTGGAAGGGGCCAATCCCGAAGACGTCACACAATGTCGAACCTTGCAAAGCCGTGCAAAGTCTCTGTCCCCCCCCCCCCCCCCCCCTCCCCCACCCACCTCGACCCGGCCCTAAAAAACTGACCTCTTTCGGTTAAAGGGGAATTTTAGAAAACGGATTAGACATACTTTTATCTGTTTTTATCGGTTTAAACTAAAAACACCGAACCTACAAACTAACCTTTTTCGGTTAAAACCGAATACCCGAAAATGGACTCGGCGGACTTTTATCGGCGTTTATCGGTTTAAACCGAAAACTCCGAACCTTGGGGATACCTTACGTGTACTATTTGTTTGTTATTTGGGAACCAAATGATTCATGAAACGAAAAAGTGGGGGAGCGAGCCTCGCTAGAAAGTGGGAGAGAGTTTGATCAGTCTGACTTAGTTGAACGACGTTCTGAAAGAATGAATGTTAGTGGAAGCAGATTTTAGAACAAAATCGCCCACTTGAATAACATCTGAGAGAATATGGTGAGAGTTATGATTTTCAGAAACTAAGCCCCGTCTCGCTATTTCATTTTTTTGAAAAAGCAAATTCTGAAACGAAAACGTTGCTTGCTACGTATAAGTCTACAGAGAAATTGTTCGTAGACTCGCGGCTTGTTGTAGTGTACATGCGCGTTTAAATAAACAGACTACCCTGAGATACCTCCGATATGTTCTTTTTTTTTTACCACTCAAATTAAACACATTATTGGAATGTGCAGGCTTTCCTTTTCGTACGCGGAATGCTATTTCGTTATCTACAAATACAAAATAGATTTTGAAAAAAAAAAAAGAGAAATAATGGATATGTCAAAAATTAACGTTAGGCTATTCTGCTCTCTCCAGTGGGGTGATGTTTTACGTTGTATCACTTGCAAGTCGAGCAGGCGGTCTAAAAAAAAACAGTATTTTGCGTGTTTTGTTTTGACTTTCTGGTTGCATTACACTTATATTACATTTAACGTTACTTTTTTAGTGTTGTTTTCAGTGAAGCCTCTTGGCCACCTCCGACCAAATTTAAAAATGCGATAAGTACACGAGAGGAAAAAAAAAGTTATTGTGAATTATAATTTTCGTTACTATAGTTCATACGTGCCTTATAATGTGTTTTTACCAATTTCGAAGCCGACCAGTGGCTATCGAAATTTCGCCATCTGCGAGCCGTCTCTATTCTGAAAACTTAGAAATAAATCAGACTCCACGCCCTCTTAACAAACTACAGGGCTGAGAATACTCACTTGACATCATAAATTATAAAACAGGAATATGTTTCTTGTACACACAATCCGGTTTTCGGTTTGCGAAAAGTGCAATTATGAGGCAGAGATTCCTTCTCTGCCTCATAATTTCTAGCTGACGCTTTCCCGCTCGACCAGACAGTCACGCCCTCTGGGAAAACAAACGAGGAAATGATTCTGTTGGCGGGGCCGACGAATAATCTGCTTAGACGGGCTTGCCGAAAGTTGAGCACGGCAGTTGTCGTAAGCCTCGGCTGTTGCAAAAAAGAAAAAAAGCCGCAGGCAAGGTTTTGCTTACAAAGAAAACACAACTCGTCACGAGAGGAAACCACGGCGCCTCTCTGACGAGACAACCGTAAGAGGGCGAGAAGTGTTATCCGGTTCCCTCTAGAGAGCCTAGCCTTTAGAGGAGGAGCAACTCAAACGATTGAGACCGTTCTCAATGTAATCGCGGACACCTCCTGCCCAAAAACGTTGTTCATGCGCATAAGCAACGAGCTTTTCTGAGAACCTGAACAAGGTTTGAAGACTCTTACAAACGATTCACGCTTTCGTCCCCTTCTCGAAGCTTTTATTGCAAACGCTGCCTATACACCACGTGTTTTCGATCGAGCAGTTGGAAGCCCTCCCAAATCTAGGAGCGCTAGTTCCCTGCTGAGGCAGCTTCCGTGTCCTTCCTTTTTAACTCACACCGACCGGCGGCGCTAAACTCCCAAAAGAAACACGCGAAGGAAGTCTCCCAATCCCCTTAGTAAATCCTATTGGGATGGAGCAGCCGAGGTATATATAGTGGTTGTTTTTGAGCGACGAGGAGTTTTCGATCAAACTCGGCTGGCGACGGGATGAAACGAATTCGGTTATTGTAGGGACGTCCTGGTTCAGTCCACGGATGCCACGGTAACCGGGCTGTTGGCGTACATAAACTGGTCGGTAGCACCGAAAAGGGTATGCGCTTCGCTATATTTTTCGTAATGTTCAACGCGGCGGAAGGAACAAAATGTGCTAGGTGGGGGAGATGCTTTCGTGCTTAAGAAGAGTCAGCGTTTTTGGGGGTGAATCAAAGCGGTAACTAAACTACAACAAAAATGTTGTGTGTGTGTGTGTGCGCGCATCGATTTATGTAGTTTTCTTTCTTTCTCTAAGCACACTTCAAAACATAATCTCAGAAAACCATGATTGAGCGACATCAGCTGTAAAGTTATGCTTGAGAAGCGCCGGTTCGTCTGCTTTTTTGCGAAGGTTGTGGTGACGTCAGAGCGCTTAGCTATGATTGGTTCTGATGGAAGGATAGTGGGTAGACCTCAAGGCAGCTTGCTTCGTGGTCAACCCGCTATCCTTTAATCAGAGTCAATCAGAGCTCGGAGTTCTAACGTCACCACGGCCCACGCAAAAAAAGCAGACGAACTTGAGCTCCGCGCATTAACAGCTTATAAGAGAAACCTAGCGCGGTTTGTTATGTTCACGCGTCTTGCTTTCTGGTTCGTTCTTAGACATTCCTATCGGCTGAAGGTCGCAATTTAATTAATTGCGGAGTGAAAGTGAGGACTTTGCGACTCGCCACGTCCTGCGTTTTTGAACTGTCAGTTGCTATATAGTGACAGTCTCTTTCACGAGAGCGAATCACCAAGAACTATAGTAAACAAACATAAACGAAACCAAAGTTAAAGACGTTTACAACTTCCTGTTAGAACGCAGCTCTTGAGGAAGAGGAGGGGAGGGTACCGAAGGGAGGGTATGACCCTCCTCCTCATCCGTACCCTCTCCTCCTCCCCTCATGCGAGAAACGCGCGTCGTCACGCGACGTTTCGGGGCGGTGCCGAGACGCCCGCGCGGTGCATTATGAGAGACGTCCCATAATGCACCGCGGTGACGTTTCGGCGCCGTGCCGAAACGTCCGCGCGGTGCATTATGGAACGTTTCCCATGATGCACCACGTGGTTACGCCGACGGTGACGCCGCTCAAGCCGGAAACGCTTCATACGCTGAATGGGTTCCGAAATACTTCGGTATCCATCGAACGACATCGTCAGTTGCAAGTTTTCTTGGCGAATAGAAGCTCGTGACAGTCCAAACCGCACACAAGTCAGGTTATATTCACAGATAACATTGAACTCTCGTAACAAATCCCTGACGTATATTAGTTAAAAACTGCTCGATTTTCTTATTTCAGTTCTGTCTCGTTAGTATGAACTGCGTAATGTGGATACTCCGCAATTTAAACAAAATGTTCGAAAACTAACTTGGCAAACCACGTACACTTTGCCTCGTTATTATGAGCGACTCACATTATGAAAACTTTTTTTGGAGGGTGCATAACTGTAGTAAGCTCATTGTTGCATGCGACACGAAGCCAAACTTACCTCTCAAATATATGCAGCGCTGTGTAAGAACTGGCTCCTCGGCGATATTATAATAAAAAATAATAACATTATTAATAATCGTAATAACAATAATAATTATATTTATTTGCAAGACAAATATGTCCTTTTGGGCGGCATGCAAGGCTGTGCAGAAAGGGTAGAACCCGTACGCGAGTGCGCCTGCTCAGTAGAATCATTGCGAATATCTTTTATTGTGGGTATTAATTGTTGAAACCTAGTTGACGTTATATACTTCGATCTTGCGGAACCCTAGTTCTGACCAGGTTGTTACTGAAATTGCGTGCGATGGTTCAAAAACGATCAATTGTGTATTTTTGTGCATATTTCTGTTTCATAGTGTACATTTGTAGAATTATCACTAGGGACCGAAACTTTAGGCAAATGCCTATTTTGTTCCCTTAATGTCTATCGAGCCTTTTCTATGTATGAGCACGAATCCTTAGTTAAGAAGCGATTCAAGAGTGGTTTTATAGCGCTTATAAATGCCTATTGCAGCGTTTGAGCCTAAATCACCGTTTCCCGTCTATAAATGCCTATTTTTGACTTGTATTGCTTCGCTACCCAAAAATGACTTAGTCTGCGTAGTTTCAAATTCAAGCAAACTATTTTTCATCTTGCTGCGATGCATGGCAACAGGCTGCTCCAATCTCTGTGCCGAGATCCGCCACAAACATCGTAATTTTTTTTTTTTTTTTTTTTATTCACGCTTGTAAATTAAGGCGCAAACGGCGCCTTCCTTCTAGTATAAGGCTCTTCCCGCCCTACCCCACGCATCTTTGTTTCCCAACTTCTTTGTTTTCTCCCCCACTCGCCTCGCCCGAGAGAAGCGAATGAGTGTCGAGCCCGAGAGCATGCCTGGAGGCGGGAAGTATGGATCTGGATGCTGCTCTACCCCGTCTTACCCTAAATGGAACTCAGTGGATGCTAGAGCCTTCCAGCCAGTCCTGCGACCGGGCACTCTATAGCTCAGTCATCGAACTGCCAGGCTTCGTGAGTATAGGCGAAGCTACGGTGCTGAGGTGAAGGAATGTGAGGTGAAGGAAAAAGGAGGCCGGGTGGTTTGCTCGTTTCGCGTGCGCGTCGGTCTCTAACTTTATTGTGTCTGGAGGTCCGCGGTTTGCTGCTCTTGGCTTTTCCTGCCTGAAGCTTTTCAACAATGCCAAAAAAAAAAGAAGGTCCCAAAGAGCGTGCTGATTCGGCAATGGACCCAACATTCCCTTTGCTACTCGACCGGCGGGGATATGGTCTTCTCTCAACCATGTGGAAAGCAGGTGACAAGACACCTTTAGGTACCTTGTTTCGGAGAAAAGCCAAAACTTGATCGAACGACGACTTAGCGAATGAAATCGAAACCTCAAGGTTTCGTCAATTGACGCTGTAGCGAATGGCAGCTTCGTTTTCCCTGATCGACAGCGAGGCCTAACCGCGCCAGTTTAAAAGCCCAGCTCCGTAACAGCGTATTAGCTAAAATGGCATTTCCGAAAACGTTCGTCCGCTCAAATATTTTCTAATCGTTGAAACGTTATTCGCTCATATAATATGAACCAAAAGAAAAAATAAAAAAACACCCGCATTTTTATTAGAGATGATGTAGATGTATTCATTTATTGAAATGTTTACTCGTCTATGAGTTACTGAAGCATTTCTTGCGCAAAGTCTAAAAGCCTCTACAAAACTGTATCCTCCCGAGATGAAGTTTGTTTGCTTTTGTTTTCATAACTTTCCAATTGTTCCCAGTTCGACTATGTACAGCATGGGACAACTTAGCACCGGTGTGGGCTTGAGTCGACTTCTTTCTCGAATGTTGGACAAATTAAAATGTAATTCCTATTGTACCAATTTATTCTGCATTTCTTTGAATGGGCAGAGGCCCTAAATGCTTTCAAAAGCACCCTGTGAATAAAAACTGATTGTGCCTATAAATGCCTATTACGAAGTTTTTAGTGTCTAAACATCTGGCCTCTAGTTATCGCTTTCCTGCAAAAATTATCTTTGAGCGCTGCAGGTTCAATTAAAGAAATAAACTATAAACGGGAGTTTTGGCAGTTCCTTGCTACTCAGACACACTTCTTATAGCGAGTGTAGCAGCCGACATGAGTCGCTGCTTTACTTTTCCCAAAATAAATTACGAATGCCAGCGTGAATATAGGATGGCATGCCGACGACCGCATTTTGTATTATGATATCAAAAGTCATGCTGATCAGTAATTTTACACATCATCCTTCGGGAAATAACAATGCGGAGAAAATTATGGTGAATAGTATTCCTAAATTACAGTATCGATTAATATCTCCCATTACAACCACCATCCACTTTTCCCACGCCACGTGGGATAACAAAGCACGTTTTGCGTGTATGGATTTACTTGTTTTAGCTTGTATAGAGCATACCCGTTAAAATCGGAGAAACATAAGAGTGCTGTCGGAAATAAGGCCTCGCGTAAGGGTCATACGAGGTCCGTTAAAGAAGTACCCGAACTTATTATTTTCTTTTTGCGAACACTTGATGGATATGTAACAAGTGCGCTTGCATCAGCCTACCTTGAACCCTCGTACGTATGTGTGAATTTTTTCCCGCCTGCCGATAGCGTCAGTCGCTGGGAAGCAGCGTATGAGTGAGGTAGTGCGTAGTGCTCTCGTCGGTTTTTTTATTGCAAAAAAAAAATGGCGGAGCGACTGCGGCAGCACTACTGCATCAAATTTTGCGAGAAACTGGGCGACAGCTAAGTGGAAACCATTCGGAAGATTCAGATGGCTTTCGGTGACGGCGCTATGAGCAGCACATAGATTAAAGGGAAACTGAAGGGGTTCTCTATTTGAGAAAAAACATTTCGATGGCCTTCATTCTACCTCCAGGATGAGGAATATCAAGATTAGTTTTCAATTTGGTGCACGGAGGCTTCAGAAATTAATTTTTAAAGTACCGCCGAAGCCCCTCCTTCCCGGGGCGTGACGTCACACTAGGAGCCTTCGGAATATCTGCTCTCGCGCATCTTCAGCGCCTGTCAAAGCTATGCACGCGCACTCTTGCTATTTTCAGAAAGGTCAGAAAGAGACGTCACGACTGGTGTCAGTGCGGGGAAATATACCTGGCAAGCTTGCCTTTGCACGCGCTGAACACACGAGCGACACGCGCTTGGCGGCCCGAAGATCCTAGTATGACGTCACGACTGGTCGAATGTTTTTTCGCTTTTTCTCGCTTTTAGTCTTCAGGGAAAACAAAAGTGATATTCAGATTCACGGGATAAAAATACGCCAGAATTCACCTCTAACTCGTTTTTTTCAAGAAGTGTTTCAGCTTCCCTTTAGGGAGCGGTACAACCGGTTTAAAGACGGCCGCACATCGGTGGAGAGCGAGCCAAGCTCCGGTTGGCCATCAACATGCCGAAATGACCAGGTCATTCCCGGAGTGAACGCTGTGGTGATGCGGCACCGTCGTGTGACTGTCCGAGAAATTGCGGAAGAGGTAGGCTTCAGCACTTTTTCTACACATTCCATTATGACCGAAGATTTGGCCACGAAGAGAGTTTCGGCGACATTTGTGCCGAAGCTGCTCACGGTGGATCGAAAGCAACTTCGTGTTGAAGTCTCACAGGACATGCTGGATTCCACAACCAGTGACCCCGACTTCATGAGCACCAGAAACACAGGTGACCAGTCTTGGGTGTACCCGGAAACCAAATCCCAGTCGTCACAGTGGAAGCGTTCCACGTCACCAAGACCAAAGAAGGCCCGCCAAGTGCGTAGCAACGTCAAAGTGGTGCTGACTGTTCTTTTTTTTTTTTTTTTGACTCCCGCGGTGTGGTACACCACGCGTACACACCACTAGGTCAAACAATCACCAAAGAGTACTACAGGGATGTCCTCCGTCGTCTACGTGATGCTGTGCGGCGCAAGAGACCAGAGTTGTGGTTTACAGGAAATTGGCGCATTCATCACGACAATCATCCAGCACATTCCAACGCACTTGATTCAGACTTTTTTGGCGAAAAACCAGACTCGTCTAATTCAACAGGCTCCTTATTCTCCTAATAAGGCCCCCTGTGACCCTTGGCTGTTTGCCAAAATCAAGAGGGCACTGAAAGGAGCAAGATTCAAGACACGAGAGGACATTATGGCTGCAACGACAGCTGAGCTAAACTCCTTTCCGAAAGAGACCTTCTCGGAATACTTCCAACAATGGCAGCACCACTGGGAGAAGTGTGTGGAGTCCCAAGGATACTACTTTGAGGGTTATAAAGTTTTCAACGCTCCAGTTAGGCCAGTTGTTTTTTTCGGACAAAGGCCGGATACTTTTTTAACAAACTTCGTATAGCACGAAAATTATGACCGGCAGCTCTGGATATCAGATTCTTAGCTCACTAAACTTTGATGTGTCTTGTCTTTAATCGCGCAATTTTAATTTGAACATCCGCGTGCAAAATGCGATCATTCATAAAATAAACAACTTTATGGGACATCCCTTCAATGAAATAAAAAAAATGTTTAATTGATTTGCGTTCTATGATACACAGATAATTACAGACCTCGAGTACATTGCGATCTTTTGTAAAGAAAAGCAGAAATTCATAATTTTGTTAATGCAGCAAAAAGGATTCAATGCAAAAAAAAAAAAAAAACTTTGTAGAGCAATAGAATAAAACTTATACGCGTACAAAAGTCGAATTGCTGCTTAATAATATTTTATGACTGTCATCTAAAATATTTCCGAGGAACATTGCAATATTTGTTGTTATTCAGTTGAAATCTTCCCTTTTGTGCATTTAGCAGAGAAGCGCCGAAAGAAAGACGTGCAAGATTTTTTTTTTTTTTTTGTGATGACTATGTAAATGGTGCGAATATGGACTGTATGCCATTCGTTAGGGCAGAATATGGCTGATTAGCTTCAGTTAGCAGCCTGCTTGAAAAGCACAGGTACCAACACTCAATAAGAAAAATTCCAGAAACAAACTCAACCTTCTCTTCCAGATAAATCAAGGCATGAACTATAAAGCAGGAAAATTAATGATCATTCCCGGTGACAATCAACCAGTCAATCGGCGTTTATTTCAGCTTAAAACACAGACTGAGGGTGACTTTAAAAAAATCAGTTTCGTCCACTGCTTGACGGGACTAGCAACCCTTACAAGTCAGCAGAGTAAACGCGGTATAGAAAACAAATATAAGGGAAATAAAAGGTATATTCAGGTACACGCAGTTTTGCGCGAATGTTACACATAGCTGAGGTACGGAAAAAATGATCGAGGAAAATCGTTTCGGAAAACAGAAGACATATCATTCACGGGATCACTTAGGGGCGTATTCAAAAACTTTGGCGAGATACACCGTAACATAGTAAGGGCACAGTTTGTTCTGCATCCAGGTACAACTCAGGTGTTTTTGTCCCCGGTTGCATAAGGCGTATTCTGGGACAGAGTAGAAATAACACGGGAAAGAACATTATAATTGTTTGCTATGTAGTTTCGGAAAAACACGCAAATCTATATTCGAATGAATTATTCAAACACGTACTAATATACGTATTCTCGAGCCATTGCTACGAAATAATGTAAGGTTGTTGCGGGCTTAAGCTGAGGAAGTTGGTTCATTACTTATGAAAGTGGCCAACCGTTTAAGGCCTTTTTTTTTCGTTTTTCTTTCTGCTTCGATATAATGACACGTTTTCTCCTTCTTTCTAATAAATTACTCGTTCCCTTCATCTTGATTCGTCGACAGTGGTCTAAGTTGTTGGAATGAAAAAGCTTGCCACTCTTCATTTATCAAAGTTCCGAACCTTTCTGGCCCTCAGCAGGAACATGCACTCTTTCTGGTGGAGTCCAACGGTGTGAATGTATACATTTTGTGTGTATCTTGTTCTGGTGGCCACTTTCACAAGTAATGTAAGGTGTTCCAGTATTTTTTTTCTGTAATTTTCGAGAAGTACTATCTAGCTTACCAGCTGCAACAATCTGTGGCTCTCCAAATTGTTCCTCTTTTATAAAAAAAAAATAAATTGACGCTTACTCAATTTTTTAACATCTTTAGTATATTTGTTTTCTGTCTTTCCGAGAGTTTCAATAGACCGATTTCTATATTACCCACGCATGGAGGAAAATACAAGGATCGGTGTTCCAGGCGCCACACGTGCTGGCTGGCCTCAGCAGTAGTAACTTTTCTATAGCAAGTACCTAAAACAAACGGCATCTTGCATGCGCGTTCATTAACGTTTTATTTTGGTTATTTACTTCGAATATTTTATACGGGGAATGTGTGCGCGTGTGGCACGTGGAACACCGATCCCTGCATTTTCCTTGATGCTTGGGAAATATAGCAAATGGTCTATTATTTCAGTTAGAGTTTGAAATTTCTGATTATGCATATTAGTGCTCATGCTTATGTAATCATTCCTACGACGTTCCATAAAAGGGGCCTGCACTAAAAGTAAGCAAATTAATTTTAATGTTCTAGCAGTTTTTGAAGCTTACTTAATCTTTTTCTCTCGTGGAGCAGAGAATTTCTTCCAGAAAGAAACTGAACTTCTCTGCTTGTGGAGCAGAGAAGTTCTTCCCATATAACCGATATCAGTCTAATGCCGCGTTCATTTTCAAATATCAAAACAGTCATGAACTGCAATGAAGACGAACTGATACTTATAGTGACACAACCTACGACGAAAAATAGCCCCCCCCCCCCCCCCCCCCACCAAATACCAAAAAAAAAAAGGGAAAAGTAAATTCTTTTTATTAGACCAGAAGAAGAAAATTGAGTTCGCTATTTCGCGGAACGCGTCACAGGATACCGCCGAATGAAGAAGCTTAGAATACGATTAGAGTAGAAAATAAGATGCCGGGACAATGGGCACGACTTAACACTAAACTCACAGACATTTTTTGTAGAAGAAATGGTACAAGAGAAATTTGTTATAGGTGCATGTCTATGTTGAAAACTCTAAAACTGAGACGCCAAAAGTGACGGAAGATCAAAACAAGAGCAGCATACCAAAATAAAAAAAACGATGTTACGTTTACGTCTTACCTGGAGCAGTGCTTCGCAGCTCGCCTTGTCTAGAGGATTGGCGTTGAGCCGTCGCTCAAACTTTCCCAGCAGCTTGGTCACTTTGATCGCCGTCGGTTCGAGCAACGAGGCCGGCTTGAGCCTGAGCGATCGAACTTGGAACGTTTCTCGAACCGGTTGCGAGGCGCGAACCGGTTCGAGAACCGACGATAGGATCGGTACGGACCTGTGACGAACCGGCATCCAACAGCCCGGCATCCTGATGTCACGGGTCGACGGCAAGTGCGCTCTCTTCCCGAATCCCAATCGCCGCGCGGTCCTTCCGCTCCTCCATTTCCCCTCTCACACTTTCTCCTCTCTCCAACTCGCTCTCGCCCTCTTCGAGCTCTCCTTCCATTTTTCCCTACTCCCTAGCTCACCATCCTCTCCTTTCCCTCTTTTTACTCCCTAGCTCTCTCTTTCGTTTCCCGTTTTCCCTACCTCCTAACTCACTCGCTCTCCCTCTCCCTCCCTCCTGTTCTCTTTTCTCTACTTCCTAGACCACTCTCTCTATTTTCCTCCCTTTTCATTTTTCTCCACTGTTTATATTCCGTTTCACTTTACACTGAACCGTAGAGAAGCAGCACGGGCCATCAAAGCCAATCAAACGCAGTGGGAGTGTCACGGGATCCTCGGGAGATGCACAGTGACGCATGGCGTGCGTAGTCACGTGACATGTCTACAACGCTCGATTGGCTGGGACGGCTCGTAATATCCGCTGCTGTGCATCGTATGGTGAAATTTACTCTCTATACTACCCTCCATCTCTATTCCAGCTCCCCTTCCCTCTTTCCCCTTCTCCCTAACTGCGCGCACTGTAGCTTGCGTCCCCCTGATTTAGTTTGGTCAAGCCTTTGTCTCCACTTTCTTTAAAAAAGCTGAGGGCCACCTTAAATACCCTCTGCCCTTTGCTTCCCCGTTTTGCTATCTGTTCGTGTTTACTTTCGCAGGCATGGAGGCCATTCCCTTGTTGTTTTCGATCTCGTTAACGCACCAGTCCGTTCCGCTCCATGTTACGCACGAACGATCCTGAATATTTGCATCCCCAATGCGCTTGCCTTTCTTTTAGTCCCTCCTCTTCTCTGCTTCCCCGAGTTCACCTACACTATCCTCATTTTCCCCTGGTTTCCCTAGCATTCGCTCGATCTTGATGTCGCCATCCGGGAGATTGCCCCGTTCCTCTAGTCTATAATACAAGGAGGCTAGGCAGTAGTTGTTTGTCTGTCGAGTTATGAAACATCTTTCTTTTTTTGGCGTTATGCGCAAATATTCAAAGCATTGCTCACGTGTTGCGAATCCTCTTTGGTGTAAGCTGCACTGTCCTTTCGTAAAGTTCTCCCCTTTGAAAAATAGTGCGACGTGCCCTACATGAGCACATGGTTATTCGCATTTGTCCCGTTTTGTTGCGGGTATTATCCTATATGTGACGGGCACTATTTTGGTCATTTTTAAGCTCCTACGTTCTACCCGCTCTCTAAAAAAACAAGTTAAAAAAAGCGAGAAAAAACCGTTAAATCATAAGAAGTTGAGATCATATATGCGTATGTCTGCGCATCAAACAATTTGAAATTGGTGAAGACATACAGAAAAATATGCGAAACCTTTCTTATATATATATTTTTTTTATTTTATTATTATTAATTTTTTTTTATGTTGAGCTTAGTAGTAAACTTGTCCTTTTTCACCCTCTGAACACATTTGCGTGCCGTTTCTTGGCTTAAACATTGTCGAGTGCATATCTTTAGTTCATTAGTGTGAATGAATGACAGCTTCACAGTCGCCTTCTCAAAAGAAATAATAAAATCAGTCTTGTACTTTAACTATACAGGGTGTTCCAGCTCACTTCTGAAAAGACTTTAAAAACACTTGGTGCTGCACGCAACGCGTGTAGAATCAGCGCAGTATTGTTCCCAGTCCCATTCAGCAAATCAAGTTATTTTTTGCGATAGGCCAAACTGGCTAATTACGTAGACTAATCAACCAAGCTTTTAAATGCTAATTTGTGAGCAAACCGCTCCAATGCAAAAGTTGTAGAGCGTGTTGACAAACATTCCATCGTGTCGTTTTCAGCGCTCGTGGGCTCTAGCTTTTGAGCTCCAAGGAAATCGCGCGGGATTTAAAGGAATTGGACGTGACTGAGGGCACCATACTTCGTTTCAGCTCATCTCCAGACGGGGACGATGCTACAAGTTAATAGAACCAATCAAACGGCATCAAAAACGCAAGTCACTATGCCTTTCTTGTACGTGATTGATTCAGCGACGACAGAACAGGTTCAGAAACATGACGAACATCGTGACGGTGCGCTTTTGTTGCTGTCTGATCGGTCCCGTCAGCTGGTCGGGTCGGCTGCGTCGAAAATTATCCGAAACAAGGGATAAAATCACACTTTGGTAGCGGGAAGCCAAGGAGATTTTCTGTTTGTTTAGTATTGCGCCAAAGTTTTTAATTCTTTTCTAAACTTGTGGCAGCTCTTTTTTATTTATTTTTTCTATCGGAAAAGTAATTGACACACACAGGCCATCTTTAGAGAAACGGCATGGTGAGATGTTTTCTAACACGCTCCGCACAAAGAATTTGCGCAAAAAATTAATATGTAGGCCCGAGTCCCACTACAGCGACAAACAGAAACAAACGACAGCGACAAGCCTCAAACCAGAGTCTTTCGCGATTTGGCAGGCTTTGCAATATAAAGGAGGCTATGCTGAAACACGAGCATCACGCAGGCAAGGGTGTCTTTGGCAGGCTTGCAATTACTCGTGCTTACTTCACGAGCACCGAACGACTAAACGCCCGCCAAAGGTACCATCGCGAGGATGCTGCATGTGTTGGAGGCTTGTCCGTGTCGGTTAGTTTTGTTTGTCGCTTTAAGGGCCGCCCACACTAGCGAGAAAACGCGCGTGGCACGCCGATCGCGGCAAGTAACGAAATGTCGCCGAAGCACAGTCAGCGCCACGAGCGCGTGCAGAGACACGCCCTTTATCTTGCCGCTTAACCGATTTATCGGCGCGCCGGGCGCGTTTTCTCGCTAGTGTGGGCGGCCCTTTAGAGGAACTCGGGCATTAGGAAGTTAGCGAATTCATCTGCGGTTACTTCAATTTGACACATCGCAAAAAAAAAAAAAATGAATGTATATAGACCTTTTCTTTAAGGGCGCCGCCATCTTGTTAATTGCGGCGCCGACGACGCCGTCTAGCGGCCTAAACCTTGAAATGCTGGCTGTTTGTGGCAGCACAGCTACCTGGGTAGGCAACGTTGTGGGTATGGGGGGAACTTGGCTAGACTTGGCTATTGTGAGCTACATTAACTTAGCTGGATTTCGACCGGTTGCATCGAGGTGGGTAATTCACAGGCCGTCACCTTGCCTCCACGAAAGAACGAGGACGAAGACGGTCGGGTGTTAGATTGAGTTTCCACCACGAAGGAATATGTGAGCAGTTTAATGTACTCTATGCAGGTGAGCTCTCGGCATCTGATAGCTGCACCTTGAGCGGTGGGACGTAGACGTTTTCATACCTTTCAATTGCCATTGAGCAATGGCATACCTTGCAGTGATAACCTAATCGGAGCACCTGCACCGGGTCAGAATCGGTCCTCTTGCCGTAGACGAAGTGGTCGTGATCATAAACGTGACGAGTCAGATACAAAGCCCTCGCGATTCACACTCGCTATCGAGTGACATCACAAATAGGGGTCAATGGGAAAATGTGCAGCTTAATAACGATGCAGCCATACTCGCGCTGCAGGTTCCTGTGCTTATCGCACAGTTTCTGCGATTGTTCATATGATTATTAAAATTGTTTCTGCACCCGACGACGACGGAGTGATAGCCAGGCAACCGTAGATTTTCGAAATTGTAACACGGTAAAAAGAAGTACACGGAACTAACTGACGCACGACGTCCGTTTCTAAGCCTTTTTGCCCATACCTTCGGTGGTGGCATACCCTGTGTCAGCGGGCAATCCATAACTGCACCAGGTCGAGGGTACGTCAGTTACAGGCTGGTTTGAGGTTATGCAAAAAAGGTCTATAGACCTGCTCAACAGCACTGTGAGCTATGCTCCATTGGTTCAACACGCTTAGCCCGCTACAATATTGTGTTTAAGTCTTTGCACAACTCAGCTGAAACACTCCGTGCATATTTCCTTTCATCCTAATGGCGCGTTTACACTTACGGATGCGCGGTCGGATCCGCGCAGACGGAAAATGGACATTGGATCCGGGTGGCAAAATCGGCTCGTTCTGGCGAAAAATCTGGATGTGGGCCCCGGACTGATCCCGATTTTCCACCAGAGAAGAGTCGATTTCGCCACCCGGCACCAAAATCCACTTTCTGCCCGCGCGGATTCGCCCGCGAATCCGCAAGTGTAAACGCGCCGTAACTCAGAGCATAACAGACGGGTCGACAGGGCGAACCAAATAGCGCCAAGATCACAACGTTCGGCAGTCGTCATCTTTCTCTGCTTGTGCGAGCGTATAAGTTTTAAACCAACCAAGCACATGGAACGCGCAGTGACTTTGCGTTTTTCGGTACGCATGTTTGCGTTTGAACGTCTTCTATCTTTTGAAAAAGTTGTGTCATACACTAAAAAAAAAGGTATGTGAGTTTACTTTCCTGCAGAACACAGATACAGCCAATCACGGTGAACAACAGAACGCTGGGACCCTTCTATTGCTCGCCGAGATTGGTTATTTTCATAACTCAAGCCGAGTATTTTTTTTTTTAAGAGTGTATAGGGAAACAGCGTATCGAACTCGGAGAAATCTTCGCATTCTAAAGCACCGAAAAAGGCATCTGTTTTCAATCGCAGACGCTATTATCGAAGAAGTAAGCGACAAGTCTCAAATTCGTCCTTCCAATTTAAACCTCGCTATTCTCAGAAAAAAAAAAAAAAACACCCGCAATTTACGATACGCGTCGAACGCCATTGAGAGAACAAGCTTTACAAGAATGTAGGAGCAGGACTACTGTGTATATTGGCGACGAAATCCTGCAAACACAATATATTCGGGTTTGCAGAAATCGGGCTGGTGACACGCTCAAATTGACTGATAAAAATAACTCATGTTTCTGACATTACAGTTGCATCGATGTTATGGCGCACAGGCTGTACGAACTATTTGCTCTCAGAGAAAATAGCTTTTTTTGTTGTTGTTTTATTTTTAAAGCCTATGCAATACACACAAGTTTTGTTGACGTGTGTATATAGGCATTGGGTTGTCTGTAATAGCGAAAAATGCTCTGCGGTTTTCAATCAATTTGAGAGACAATTTTATTAATACTCGCACCGCTAAAACAGTTTTTACGATTTGTTTTACCACCAACATATTTTACGTTTGCTTTAGTTTACTGCTCCTGCTCCAAACAAAAAAACAAAAAAAAAAAAAACTCATAGATTTTTCCCTTTGTTTTAATGATTGTCAGTTTAGTTTTTTAAATCCTCTTTAAATTCATCTGCAAGTGTAGACCTACTGATTTAAAAGAGTATTTTAAAAGGACACTAAACCGATATTATGTATGAAAATTGTTTGCCGTCGTGGCATTTATGGCACACCAATTAGTTGTAAGAATCATTGTTTTGAGCGAGATCGTGTCTATCATTGATTCAATCAAAGTATAACTATTGTACGCAACCCTGGTGCGAGTTTTCTGAAACTCGGTTCGTGACGTCACGCTACTCGCCCGGCCGGCCAGGCCAGCTCTGGCGGGCTAGGGAGCCTTCATGTGGCTCTGCTTAGGGTGGTGGCGTTTACTGTATCGTACCCGATGAGGACATCACGCGCTCTCGAGAAAATACAAAGAAATAGCCGGTAACAAATGCCGCTGTACCGCTGTCAATGCCAAGAGCTCGTGCCGGGAGAAGCGCTTTCTCGCGCTCAGGAGCAAAACAGAGAAACAAAAGCGTCGGGAACAAAATGGTCAGATGTCAAAACCCTAAGCAAAACGGACATGAAGGCACCATATAGGGTGGGCGCTCTGCCCGGTCTAGGCTAGGTGGCGCAAGCTGCCTGTTACAAGGGACACAGCCGCTATTTTGACCCATCTATCCTGTATTTTGCAGCGTCGACCCGTTGCGTGCCCATCAAGCGTGCTCCTAACTGATCGTACCTTCAGCTCGGACCTTGGTTGTGCTATGGTGACGAGAGTCAAACGCAGCATGCAGCAGCGGCAGCGAATTTGTGCAGTCTGATGAAGAGCGCGAGCATGCACCAAGGAAGAGGCCTAAAGTACAGTGTAAAAAATAATGTCATTAGTATGTTTATACAGCCTGAAGTTAATCTGCCACAACAAGCGACCTGTCTCTCAGCTGTAGATGCGCAAATTAGCCGGTGCAGTACAACCGCTAGCTTGGGCTCTTTAACTTGCACCACGCAGTAGTGATACACGACCGCACGCCGGTGCGACGCTCATCCAGATCGAAACTGGCAGGGGCGGAGATTGAACCCATGGATTCCTTGGAGCGAAAATATAGGTTTTCTCTCTCTCTCTGGGCTCTGCAGCGCGAGCTTTTGCTCCACGTGCTTCAAACTGGTGTGCGCTAGCCCACTCGACCGCCAATATTGTATTTAAAAATATGTATTGCATAGAATAAGGTCAGAAAACCACTCTTGAAATGACGACACACCATGTTTGTCATAAATGTCATAGCATCGACACACATTTCATTTATCAAGGGTCACATCACTGTGGCTGGTTAAGTTTCACTCATGAAATCGAGTGAGTGATTTCACAACACAACACAGTATTTTGCATTGGATAATACGTCTTAAAATCCGGAAGGTGAATGCATCGATTTAAGAGAGCATACGAGTCTTAGCGGTTCATCGAGTTGGTCAGCTGCATTTCGTACACGTGATACCTATAAAGATCGACTTTTGTTGTCCGGGAAGCGTCAACATTTCTGGCGATCATCGTCGATTTCCAACAACTATACAAACCCACCAGTGTAAGCAGATCGTAAGGGAAACTCTCATTCGGGTAGAATGGTAGAAAACGCACTGTGTAGGCACTTATACTCAAACTTTTTTCACGGTTCTTTGTAACACATCTTAGAAGAGAGAAGCATCAGCGCAGAAAACAAAACAATGCTCTATAGTTTCCGGTTGGTTACAAAGGCGGCAATTCATTGACCACGGAATGAACCTCCTTTTTTCTTGAAGCCAAGTCCTGACAGGTAGCGCGGAGGTGTAAAGTTTAAAGAAAAATGTTTTTGCAGAAGGTGACACCCGCATTTTTCTTCACACGCTTAAAAACAGCTTGCCCTGGACTGTGACTAAATATTCTCCGATACAAGGGTGCAAAAATGCAACGTCAGTCAGATCAGTATAAATTGTTTTCGGGGAACTTTAGATAGATATTCCAACAAAAACAGAGTTTTCGAAAACTCAATCGCAATAACTACCTGTCCGAGGAAGCCGAATAGACGCAATGTACCCAGAGATTACCAAGAATGGTAAAGCTTCTGTAAGTTTTGTCTGCAAGTAAGTGAGAGGGAAATAATGGGACGCAGTTCAGAAGAACAGGAAACGTGCAAAAAATTGTTTTAAAAATAGGAGAATCAGCCCAAATCCCCCTGTATCACTGGAGCGAAAAAAAGTGAAAGCCGTTTACAACTCCCTGTAACGCCGAATTAGAGCGCAGCTCTTGAGGAGGAGGAGGGAAGGGTACTGGGGGGGGGGGGGGTGAAGTGACCTTGGGTGGGGGTCACGTGACCTAGGGGATCACGTGACGATGACGATGCCGATGACGTCGTCAGTAACGATGACGATGCGGATACCGATGACGTCATCAGTGACGTCACTGATGACGTCATTAGCGATGATGACGATGACGATGGTGATGGTGATGATGACGATGCGGATGCCGGTGACGTCATCAGTGACGCCACTGATGACGTCATCAGTGATGATGACAATGACGATGCGGATGCCGGTGACGTCATCAGTGATGATGACGCTGACGATGCGGATGCCGGTGACGTCATCAGTGACGTCACTGATGACGTCATCAGCGATGATGACGATGACGATGCGGATGCCGGTGACGTCATCAGTGATGATGACGATGACGATGCGGATGCCGGTGACGTCATGAGTGACGTCACTGATGACGTCATCAGTGTTGATGACGATGACAATGCGGATGCCGGTGACGTCATCAGTGACGTCACTGATGACGTCATCAGCGATGATGACGATGACGATGCGGATGGTGATGATGACGATGACGATGCGGATGCCGGTGACGTCATCAGTGATGATGACAATGACGATGCGGATGCCGGTGACGTCATCAGTGATGATGACGATGACGATGCGGATGCCGGTGACGTCACTGATGACGTCAATATTGATGATGACGCTGACGATGCGGATGCCGGTGACGTCATCAGTGACGTCACTGATGACGTCATCGGGGGTCACGTGCCCCCGGGGGTCACGTGACTTGGGGAGCCACGTGACTTTGGGGGTCACGTGACCTTGGGGGTCACGTGACCCTGGGGGAGGGGTCACGTGACCTTGGGGTGACCTTGGGGGTCACGTGACCTTGTGTCACGTGACCTTGGGATGACCTTGGGGGTCAAGTGACCTTGGGATGACCTTGGTTACGCCGACGGCGACGGCGACGGCGACGGCGACGCCGCTCAAGCCGGGAACGGGCCCCTAAGAGCTGTGCTCTAAAAGGCTGTTTCGTCGCATAGGTTCCCAAGCGGAACCCCAGACGAAGGTCGCGAAAACTCTAGGGATTTTTTAGAGCGCGGCTCTTAGGGGCCCGTTTCCGGCTTGAGCGGCGTCGCCGTCGGCGTCGCCGTCGCCGTCGGCGTCGGCGTAACCGCGCGGTGCATCATGTGAAATGTCCCATAATGCACCGCGCGAGCCCCCCACCAAGGTCACGTGACCTCGTGGGGGGTCACGTGACCCCCCGAAGTCACGTGACTCCCCTGAGGTCACGTGGCCCCCCTCCTCGAGGTCACGTGACCCCCGCCGATGTCGCGTGACCCCCCGATGACGTCATCGTCACTGATGACGTCACCGGCATCCACATCGTCATCGTCATCATCACTGATGACGTCACCGGCATCCACATCGTCATCGTCATCACTGATGACGTCACCGGCATCCGCATCGTCATCGTCATCATCACTGATGACGTCACCGGCATCCACATCGTCATCGTCATCATCACTGATGACGTCACCGGCATCCACATCGTCATCGTCATCATCACTGATGACGTCACCGGCATCCGCATCGTCATCGTCATCATCACTGATGACGTCACCGGCATCCACATCGTCATCGTCATCATCACTGATGACGTCACCGGCATCCACATCGTCATCGTCATCATCACTGATGACGTCACCGGCATCCACATCGTCATCGTCATCATCACTGATGACGTCACCGACATCCGCATTGTCATCGTCATCATCACTGATGACGTCATCAGTGACGTCACTGATGTCGTCACCGGCATCCGCATCGTCATCGTCATCATCACTGATGACGTCATCAGCGACGTCACTGATGACGTCACCGACATTCGCATCGTCATCGTCATCATCACTGGTGAAGTCATCAGTGACGTCACTAATGACGTCATCGGTACCCGCATCGTTATCGTCACTGATGACGTCATCAGTGACGTCAGTGATGACATCATCGGCATTGGGGGTCACGTGACCCCCAAGGTAACGTGACCCCCCCCCCTGGTTAGTTTAACCCCCCCCCCCCCCCCCAGTGCCCTTCCCTCCTCCTCCTCAAGAGCTGCGCTCTAATTCGGCGTTACAGGGAGTTGTAAGCGGCTTTCATTTTTTTTTAATTGACCTCTCGTGCAGCAGATTATCTGGAGCACGTACCAGAGCTTCGCTACAAAACAAAATGTTACAGACTTGCGCAGCCAAAGAATGACCACCGATTAGACTTAATTTTATGGGCCTGACTTTTGATCTTTGCACACCTGCTCAGACCGGTAATAACCACTGTTCCGAATGCAATTCAAGGGAACTTCTAAATAATGAGGAGCTCCACAACTCCACGAAATACCAGCATACTCTGAAGGTGTTGTGTCCCACTGGCCGCACCAGAAACCAATGCATTTTGTGTTAAACGATAACGCTCCCGAGTCTTCACAAAACGTTTTAGTTAAGGTAAAGACATTATCGACGCTTTTCTTATCAGCGGAGAACAACGCTAAATCGTCAGCGTAAGCCAACACTTTTACTTGCGCGGAATAGAAGTAATCACCATCCACAGCAGGGCTGGAAAGTACACTTAAAGAAAGAGGTTCCAAGTAAAGAGGAAACAAATGAGGGGACACCCTTGTTTAACCGAGGATTCTTAAATTATAGAGGTCGATAGGAACAGATTAACAATGAGACGGGCAGCGCAGGTTAGGTAACTTATGGCCAATTCATATTAATTGGCATTCATAATAAAAATAGCGCAAAAAAGACGGGACAAAAAGACCAAGAACCACACAGGACTATTTGCGCTATTTTTAATATGAGTGTCCAGTACCAACTTGCCCAGCAGACCAAGCTTTTACACGGAAGGCTTGAGGGGAGAGGGAAGCTTTCTTCTCTTCCCGCCAGACTTTCGTGTTTTAAAGTGGAGAGAGTTTACTGCACTGGACGGGTGCTGTGTGCCCCAGACAAATAGGCCAATAGTTAAATCTTTTTCAACAACGTTGGTCCTGATTTTATGTGTATACGAATGGTGAAAAGAAAGTCATGGGATACGCGATCGAAGGCTTTCGCCAAGTCTACTTAAACTATGGCGACCTGGTCGTTATGACGAGTACCGCTCTCTATGACCGTACGTGCGACGTGTAAATTGGGCTGTATACTTCGCCCCTTAATTTCGCGAGTCTGAGGGTCGCCAAAAATACAAGAAGTGACGAAGTGAAGCCGTTTTGTCAGAATTATAGCGAATATTTTACAGTCCAGATTGCAGAGAGTAATAGGGTGGTATCCTTCTACGTGCACGAAACTATCTGCATCCTTACTTTTAGTAATTAATACTATATGGCTGCTGTGCTGCGAAACGAGGGTGGTAAGCGTTCACAGTCGTAAGTCTCCAGAAAGACCTTGAATAAGAAAGGGAAGAGTAGATCCTTATACTCCTTGTAGAACTCGGCTGGGAGTCCATCCGGTCCTTGCGTTCTAGAGTTCGGCCACTCATCTATCGCACAACGAACACCTTCCAGCATTATAGGCCCACTAAGTAGTTCGCGTTAAATTTCACTTACTTTAAGAAACAGAAACTAGGGTCTCTGCCATTCAACTGTTAGAAGATGAAGCTTTCTGGAGTAAGATTTTGTGGTGGAATTCGAATGTGCGCATGATATCAACATCGTTGGTTGACAGAATTTCGTTGCCATTCAAAAGTTTGACTTTCTTGGAAAGCCCATGGCGCCTTTCGTCATCAATGGCACGCCGCGAGGGTGTTTCAGATGATACGAAACGAATACGCCTAGGGCGCACCAGTGCACCATTGTAGCAATTTAGCTCATATTCTGCTGTTGACATTTGCCAAGAATGATCTCTCCCTGGAACACAACAGGTTTTTCAGATTCTAGTTCATGACGACTTTTGAGGTTTCGCAATAGGGCAGTTTCGTCTTTCTTTGAGTGAAATGACTTAATGCAAGCAAATATGATCGCTTCATTTTTTACTTTCTGTTTAAAGGAGTCTTATTGGGCGATAATTCCATTTTTTTTATTTGTTGAGATATAGTTAAAAAATTTACGAACACGTTTTTTTTTTTTAAATTATCGCTACCAGGAAGCCGTGTGTTTAATTTTCATTACTCCCATTTTGGACGTGAATTACTACGTATATTGGTGCGCGAATTACTACGCACCAATATAAAACTTTACGCGCAATGATCAGAAAATGACATAGGTTTTACTTCTAAGTAGTCACATGCGAAAAAAAAAATTGGCTCGAAAGGTAAACTCTGTCAAACATTGCTTTACTGCAAGCGTCAATGTGAATTAATCGGCTAATAGTAACTTGAGAAGCTCCATTATCATGAAGGTGGAAGTCGTGTGTGAGCTTGTGTAGTGTGTCAGCACTGCTGTCTGGTCTTGTAGGAGGCCTTGATCTATCATTGATGTTACCCTATTGAAAATTCCATCAAGCTACGTAATTTGGGACACTGACTGCCAGTCAGCAGCCTTGGTGGAACGTGATGGACCATCAGACGTCGTCTGATGGTCCATCAGATGACGTCTGACTGCCACTGCCAAGGGAATTTCATCATCAAGGGCAGCATTTATATAAGAGTAAAGCTATACGCACTCATAAATATCGCCAAATGCCTCGATAAAACAAAATGTTCGAGAAAAAAAAGAAAAAAAAAAAGCAGGACCACCGCGGATCGAACCCGCGACTGCTTGCGTACAAACCGGACACCTTAACTGCTATGCTACGCCACCGCTACGGAAATTCGATTTGACTATTCGTTTTATACGAGATGCTTCGGCTGCAAATGCAGTTAAGCCGTCAGCATGTTATGAAAGCACTCGTACATCACTCGCCGTACTTCAGTTCTACTCACCGGCCATGTAGAGTACTTTCGCGTCGTAGAATGATCCTTTTGTTCGCGCGTCATCGGCCCAGTAGATCTGGTACACCTTGTCGTCTTTAACTACACCGCTAAAGTCCCTCACATCTTCGGAACTCACAACAGGCTGGGTCTTGTCGAGTAGAAATTCTACTAAAACATAAGACATTGTAGAGCCCGGGCAGGATCGACAGGTTGGAGCAAGCGGGCAAACAAAACGAGTCGAGAGCGATCGTTCATGAAAGCTCGGCGAAGCCTCCATGGGCGAAGCGAAGTGCGAAGTGTCGTGTTCGACGCTTCGGCGGCTTCGGCGGGCTTCTGATCAAGGTTGTCGGTCGGTTGTGTGTCACATCTCTAACGTCAGCGGTTTTATGGGCTCACGTCCCGAAATCGTTTTCTCGTGCATAGATTACTTTTCGTATTCATAGATTTGACGAAATAGTGGTATCCGAACGAACTTTACGTCCTTTGACCGTACTTCTGTCTGCACGTCAAAGCTTTCTGACGTACAGTCAGAGACAATCGATGTACAGTCAGAATCACCACCAGGACATCCTGGTGGCATTTCGCGGTTGCCGACTGCCACCAGGAAACCATCAGAAAGCCGACAAGCGGGGTCTGACTGGAGTTTGACTGTCGGTCAGAGTAACTTGTTGTCCAATCAGGCATGCTTGACGTACAGTCAGGCACAGTCAGCGGTCCACTAGAAAACATTGACTGCCAAACAGCGTTACATTGATGGATTTTTCCTTCGGGTACAGACACAATTGGAATCGCCCAATAGAACAACCTGCTTATCGGTGTCGAGGTAGGGGGCGAGATTTTTAAAAAGAAGTCTCTGTCGAACATTATTGTAGACATAAATGCATATTAAACGTCAGGAGATACAATTTAAGAAAAGTCATAGCATATAAACCTCCTATCAACCACGGCATGTGAAAGTAACTAAGATGCTAGTGAAGAAAGGTAAAAAACAAAGGAGTGCTGGTGAATAACATCCATAGTAACCCTGAGACGTAGGAAAGATAGAAAAAGCAGCGGAGAGAACAACGAAGTTTCTAACACAGCTTGAAATTTATGAAACAACCACCGCCTTATATACATGTCCCAGACCCCTTTCACAATTCAAATGACCTCCTCGCCCACTACACAGTGTACCCCAACTTTCAACCTATGCCGACAACCGCACACAAAAGCATACACGCCCGAAACATAAGAGGACACAAACCCGAACACAAAGGACCAACAACAACAACAACAGCAACAAGAGGATTGCGGGAATTTCTCGCAATCCTCTTGTCGTTGTTGCTGTTGTTTTTTGTCCTTTTGTGTTCGGGTTCGAGTCCTTCTATGCTTCGGGCGTGAATGCTTTTGTGTGCGGTTGTTGGTATAGGTTGAAAGTTAGGGCCACTGTGTAGTGGTCGAGGAGGTCGTTTGAATTGTGAAAGGGGTCTGGGACATGTATATAAGGCGATGGTTGTTTCATAAATTTCAAGCTGTGTTAGAAACTTCGTTGTACTGTCCGGTTTATTTTTCCTACATCTCAGGTTGTTTTTTTTTGGTTTCTTTTTAGGATACTAGTCTATTCTTTAAAAACAAAAGGCACATTTCAGATGAGCTACACGCATGGCTCACAGATACCTCATAACTTTAGAGGAATAGGTCCCTCGCAACTTAGCGAGGGAAGTGCTAGGAGCACATGCTATAAAGAAAGGTGGCACTGAAGGCTGCGTCTCCCTAACGCTCTGAATAAGAAAGGTAGCCATCTTCTCCCTCCTCCTCTGACGCGCACACCTTTTATCTTCATGTTTTGCTGCTTACACCCGCGCATCGACTGTAATGCCGCCTGGATCGGGCCAAGATAGCAGGCGGCATTCTTCAAAGGATTGCGCTACTTTTCCGTATAGTCTCCCAACCGTATATATTTCGGCACCAAAAAGAGATTGATTTTATTGGCACGTGGTAGTGAGTGACGTCATTGGGTGATTCGGTGTGTTCTTTTTATCGGTAATCGTTTGCTTAAGCTGTTAAAAAAATAAGAAACACTTAAAAATGACGACTTAAAGGTGAAATATGGTATATTTTTATCCCGTGAATCTGATTATCACGTTCGTTTTCTCCGAAGACATGACTAAACGTGAGAAAACACAAAAACCTCCGACCAGGCGTGACGTCACATTATTTGGGCCGCCAAGCCCGTGTCGCTCGTGTAGGCAGCGCGTGCAACTCCAAGCTTGCCAGGTGTATTTCTCCGCACTGACATCAGGGTCGCTAAACTCGTCAACAAAAATATTCTTTGTGTTATGACATAGTGGGGGGAGGAGCCGAAAGATTGCTGCGAAGTATTCTTTTCTCACAAACCCGCAGATCCGTCTGTCTTCGTGGCGTTTTTCGTTGAGGGGACGAAAAATCCTTACGCCTCCCTAGGCACCGAACAAGAGCAGCACTAAAGAGCGCGCGGAGACGACCGTGGCTCATAGGTGTAACGTGACAACAAAGATTATCAGCTGCGACCGTCATGTTTGATGGTCTCTAAAAAGCGCAATGGATGCTTGGGAATTGCATATTAAAATCAACACCGTCGAAGTTGATAGTCTGGTATCGTTCTTATTTCCGCCGATAAAGCAGAATTTACTAAAAAGCGTCCCTGCCGTTCTTTTGATTTATCTCGGCCTGGCCAAAGTGTAGCCCGACGTGGCTAGGTCACAACCAGCCGACTACCGTTGTCCACTTTCGGGCGAATTTCGCCTCCGGGCAGTTGTCCCTTCATCGGCGGGATAAAATCATTTTATGATAGACATTCGTAGATCAGTCCGTTTGGAATTAAGTATGTTTATCGACGGAAATAAGGAAATAAAAGTAATGTCAGGTTGTCAATATTGGCGGCGATGCTTCAAGAACGCAAGGACACTAAACATGACATCGTCGATTTGAACACGCACCATCAAATTTGTCGTTCACAACTGATAGTCCTGACTCCATCGTCAAAGGTATCAACTATAAAACGACGTCACTGAACGCGCCCTCACACTATATACGTGCGCTGGCACGATTCTTTCGGGGGGATCGGTGGCCGAGGGAGAAAGAAGAAGACGCCGTGTCGAACGGCTGCGTTTTCATGTTCTCCGCCCAAGAAAACAAATCGGCCTGTGGCCGAGGTACTACGTCTACTGCTGCTGCTGCTACCGTTTCCCCGATGGATAACTACCGAGTGCTGATGCCACGTCTACCTACTGGTAACCTTGTTCTTAATTCAGTATTCCTGCATGGAGATCTAGCTGCTCGACCCTACCGAGCTCCGGACTTTCGAGATGCTCTCAGTGGCATAATTGACCGAAAGGACATCATCACAATGGGACAATACCAAATGTCGCATGTCTGGATGGTCGTATGTGCGACTTCCCTAGCGAAAAGCAAGTTCGTCGCCTGCGAAGAGCTAAAGGTGAAAGTACGCAAATGCCTCGTCGTACATCCAGAGTCAAAAGAAGTGAAACTCAGGGTCTGTGGCTACCCCCCCCCCCCCCCCCCCCATATGGAAAACCGGAGAGTTGTTGAAGCACTGAAACCCTTTGGTACCGTGCGGTCTATCGTACGAGAGAAGTGGAAATGCGAAGGAATGGAAGATATGGATACCCTCAACAGAGAGGTGCAACTGACACTTCGAGACGACGTAAGCGTGAGCAAGATTCCTCACCTACTGACTATTTATGGGTGCCAGAGCTTGCTACTGATCCCCGGACGACCTCCTTTGTGCCTGCGATGCAACCGCGTGGGCCACATCCGCCGCCACTGCCGGACTCCGAGGTGCACGAAGTGCCAAAGGTACGGACACAGCCTTGCTGACTGCGTCCTCACCTACACCGACAGGCTTAGGATCGGAACAGCAGACGACTCAACCACAGAACACCTGATGGATGCAAGCAAGGTTGTTGAACCGAGTGGGGACATCTCCATGATGACCGAGCCTCCAGGTTCAACATCCTCAGCCACCCCCGACCGAACCCTCTCTCCCAGAAGGAACCTTTCCCTCTCCTGATGTGAGTGTAGATCAACCCGCCAGCCCCCCTACAATCCCCAGAAAGAGCAAGGACAACTTCCCACGCCGCAGAATACGGACAGACTTCTACAGATGATCAACAAAACAAAGAAACCACCGAGGTTGAGGAGAAAGGTAACTCAACGCAAGGAATCGACGATGCAGATGACCCCATTCTTGCAATTGAGGCAGTTACGAATGCGACATTGAGCGACGGTACCATAACTAGATCAAAACTGTCTCACAGAAGACAGGCTGGAACGCGGCACGAGCCGTATCTGAAGCCATCTTCTGGCCCTAAACTTGTCGAAGACAAGACACTGAGCGGTAACGCTCAACCATAAACGATCGCATGTTCAGCGCCCCTCAGCTCCGTGTAGCTACCTTAAACGTCAGAGGTCTTTAATCTAAGCGAAAGCAGTGCCAGCTCCTTCAGCTTATATCCCTACAGCAAGTAGATGTATTGGCAGCACAAGAAACAAAATTGTCCGGCGAGGAAGAAACCGAAATCGCGTTGAAACCTTTTCTAAATGATTTCGATGTGTGTGCCACCAATGCAACGGGCACATCGGCCGGGTGTTTTTTGCTACTGAAAAGGAGAACGGGTCTGACTGCTAACGCTCTCACCACCGATCGAGAGGGGCGCTTCATTATATGCGATCTTACTTATGGCACTGACGAATGGCGCATAATGTGTGTACGCTTCCAACGCTGTGAACGCACGTAACGACTTCTTTTTACTCATAGAACCATATATTAGTACCGATAGAAAACTATTTCTACTGGGAGACTTCAACTGTGTGTTAAATATGAAAGATCGTTCCCAATTTACGTCCAGATTTGACTCTAGTGCAGGATTACTGTATTCTTTCATTACCGAAAACAACTTAGCAGACATTGGAGAACACAAAGGAAGCAGAGTACATTACGCACATTTCCAACGCTCATCTCACGCACGACTCGATCGGATATACATATCTGGAGAACTCTACAAGGTTATTTCAGATTACACGGTTAAACCTGTTTTTTTTTCAGACCACTGTCTTGTGTCAATTACCATTGGCGAAAAGAAAAGGCATTTATCGCGTCCTGAATGGAGCCTATGGAAACTGACCACAACCCTTCTAGATGACGAAATATTTGCCGATCGTATCCCTGAAATTGTTTTACACGTACAGCAGATACCCTCACTACACGTATTTTGCAAATGGGACATGTTCAATCAAGAGGTTAAAAATTGGGCAATCGAACGCGCGAGCACTATCACATTTGAAAAAAGGCGAGAACTGAAGAATCTCTTAAATACGCTATCAACACTTTACGAATTTGAGAGTAGCAATCCTGGTGAATACACTGAAGAAATAAACATGACTAAAACACAACTCCAGCGATACGATGCCGACAAATATCGAGGAACAGTGATTCGATCGCGCTCACAAAAATTTCTACTTGGAGAGACACCCGGCCGGAGATCCTTGGAAAATGAGCGAAGGTATGCTTTAACAAAGGAAATTGTTGAAATCGAACATAATGGCAGTACGAGAATAGATACAGCAAACATTTCAGAGGCCTTTGTGGATTATTACACTAATCTTTTGGGGAAAGGCATCTCGATTGAAGAAAATTCAGATACAGAACACTTTGTAAACCGCTTGCCTTCCTTATCAGACGAGGAAAAAGAAATAGTCGAGGGTCCTCTGACCTTACAGGAAATTCAAAATGTCATAAAAGCACTTCCTTCAAATAAGACACCTGGACCTGATGGCTAAGTGCTGAATTCTACAAGAAATTTTCTGATCTGTTGAGTCCCTTACTACTTCATGTCCTAAAAGCCGCTTACGAATACCAAACACTACCGCCAACGTTTTATTACGGTCATACTTTACTAATTCCTAAAACAGAAGACACAATAGCTCTAAAAAAGATTGACGCTTATTGACCTATATCACTTTGTAATGTGGACTATAAAATATTCGCAAAAGTTTTAAACGAACGCTTACACCTCGTAATACATAATCTAATCGGAGAACACCAAACTTGTGGCATACGAGAACGAAACATTCAAACGAACATACACGTAGCAAGATCTGTGATTGACTCTGTATCCGATGAGCAAGATCAAGTAGCTATAGTTCAACTTGATTTGTCCAAAGCATTCGATAGAGTGAGCCATTCTTTCTTATTCAAAATACTTTCTCGTGTAAACATAGGAACCATGCTATTCGAGGGCACTCAGCTCTGTTACAAAAACAGCAGCACAAGACTAACTGTAAACAATTCCCTTTCTGAATCCATTCTTATCAAATCTTCAGTAAGGCAAGGTTGCCCACTATCGCCGCTTCTTTTTGCTTTATACATTGAACCTCTCTGCATTAGCATTATTACCAATGAAAGTATCCGAGGTTATACTATCTGCTTCACTGAGGTAAAGTTACTGTCATATGCTGATGACGTGGCAGTGTTCTGTTCGAATAAGAAGAGTGTGGAAAAAGGCCTTCATATAACGCAAAAGTATTGTGACCTAACGGGACGAAGGTTGAACACTGAAAAATCTAATGGCTTCTGGATAGGCGCGTGGGCAACCATGCCAGGACAATTTGCTGGACTGTCGTGGAACTGTTGTCCCTTCAAATATCTTGGCGTTCCTCTAGATCAAACAAGATCCAACAATGTATATTGAAACTCCGTTGTAACTGAGATTAAGCAAAAATCATTAGCATGGAGGGCACGAGACCTTTGAATCTTCGCAAAAGCAGCAGTGTGCAACATTTTTTCTAATATCTAAACTAATGTATGTCTTACAAGTATTACATAGTGGCCGTTCAAAGGTACAAGCCTTCCACAGAACTTTTGCGACCTTTGTTTGGAGCTCATCTTAGGAACGGATGAAACGCGATAACTTATTCCTTCCGTTAGAAGCTGGCGGCTTAGGTCTAGCACATTTATTCGTCCGCCAACTCGTTTCGCGACTATTTTTTTTTTTGGAATTTATCTTATCTTTTTCTGCTTGCCATTGTTCAAAGAAAGTTGGCACATCACTTGCTCTTTTTGGTCATACCAACAACGAATTCTACCCAAGGCAAACTATGGGGCTTTTGGAAAGAAATTGTCGATACCTTTATGCTTCTAAAAGTCCACTTCTCATTAGAATATTTATTTGAAGTGCCAAGAAAACGACTATCACAGGTCTTGATTGAAAGTCTCTTTCCCTTTCCACCATATAGGACACGATTTAGTGACTGTGATGGACAAGATGTTCTAAAACGTAACCAGTCACCTAGCTGTGTTTGGAGATTTATGTTTGTCCTTTGTCCCTCTTGTTCCCCTTCTCCAGGGATTAGTTTCGTCATTCTAAAACGTGTAAAGTGAATGTGCATATCTCCAAGTGCTAAAACATTTTTCTTTAAGGTACACACATCAACGCTTCCAGTAAAATCGTGGCTCCAAGAACGTGGGTTTTTTTGTGCCGTGGTCAATTGACTGTCGATTATGCCACCGACCGAAAACAATAGAACACTGCTTCATCTACTGTACAGATGCCGTTTTCTTCTGGGATGTCCTCCAACGAACTCTTAAAAAAGAAATAGACTTTCCCGATCATAGTATTCGCTTTTTTACACATACCTAGCGAGACAAGCATTCCCTATGATTTATTTATGCTGATAGGCCTCCACAGCCTCTGGAGATGCCGAATGATTGACAGGAATGCCGACACACCACGCACCACAAGATCTATTTTTCTAGAAGAAATTTCGAAAGTCAGAAGCGTTTACGAAGCTCACCCACCAGTACCTGAATGGTTTCACCTTTTTGATGCGTGTTTGAGACTTCCAGATTTTTAATATCTGGAAATGATCGAGATTATAGCCTGCTTAAAAACGTTGTGTTTGTGTTTATGATGTGCCGGGAGTGAAATAGTGCTATAAGAGTGCGGCTTACGCAGACATTCCTCTCAACTTTTCACCTCATATCCATCGCTGTGTGCATAATCATCATTTCACCTTGTAACCATGTAACCTGAATTTTGAACAAATTTCCATGTAATAAAGAAAAAAAAAGGGATCGGTGGCCGAGTGGGCTAGCGCACACCAGCTCGGAGCACGTGCAGCGAAAGCTCGCGCTGCAGAACCCAGGGATCCTGGGTTCGAGCCCCACCCCTGCCCGTTTCGATCTGGATGAGCATCGTACCGGCGTGCGGTCGTGTATCACTACTGCGTGGTGCACGTTAAAGACCCCAGGCTAGCGGTTGTACTGCACTGGATAAATTGCTCATCTACAGCTGGGAGACTCGTCGCCCCTGTGAGGCAGACCAAGTTCTAGGCTGCATAAACATGCCACACAACCCAATTTTTTTCACAAGTCTTTCGCTTGAAAGTCTGTCATGGCCACTCTTGAGTTCATGGAATGCGAGCCGATTTGATTCCAGAATCTCTTGAACCGTTATTTCGAAAATTTCAGGCTGTGCTGTTCACCGTCATTGGTCATTGGAACACCTCTAAGCAGGGTCGTCGAAACAGGAGGATGGGGAGGGGGGATTTAGCCCCCCCCCCTCCCCCAGTTGCGTCGAAAGAGGGGGCACGGGGCATAAGGGTGGAAGGGGGGGGGGGAAGTATCGCCCCAGCCCCGAACCACCATAGCATTTCCAGAGAGTTATAACAAAATATTCGGGGAAAGGAATATCCCCCTCCTTCACCACCATCACATCGTCTCTCTCTCTCTCTCCCGAACAATTTCTACGGCCCTTCTCGAGACTCCTATTTGTGTGTGTGTGTGTGTGTGTGTGTGTGTGTGTGTGTGTGTGTGTGTGTGTGTGTGTGTGTGTGTGTGTGTGTGTGTGTGTGTGTGTGTGTGTGTGTGTGTGTGTGTGTGTGTGTGTGTGTGTGTGTGTGTGTGTGTGTGTGTGTGTGTGTGTGTGTGTGTGTGTGTGTGTGTGTGTGTGTGTGTGTGTGTGTGTGTGTGTGTGTGTGTGTGTGTGTGTGTGTGTGTGTGTGTGTGTGTGTGTGTGTGTGTGTGTGTGTGTGTGTGTGTGTGTGTGTGTGTGTGTGTGTGTGTGTGTGTGTGTGTGTGTGTGTGTGTGTGTGTGTGTGTGTGTGTGTGTGTGTGTGTGTGTGTGTGTGTGTGTGTGTGTGTGTGTGTGTGTGTGTGTGTGTGTGTGTGTGTGTGTGTGTGTGTGTGTGTGTGTGTGTGTGTGTGTGTGTGTGTGTGTGTGTGTGTGTGTGTGTGTGTGTGTGTGTGTGTGTGTGTGTGTGTGTGTGTGTGTGTGTGTGTGTGTGTGTGTGTGTGTGTGTGTGTGTGTGTGTGTGTGTGTGTGTGTGTGTGTGTGTGTGTGTGTGTGTGTGTGTGTGTGTGTGTGTGTGTGTGTGTGTGTGTGTGTGTGTGTGTGTGTGTGTGTGTGTGTGTGTGTGTGTGTGTGTGTGTGTGTGTGTGTGTGTGTGTGTGTGTGTGTTGGTCGTACCTTAATTCTTTAGAGCGCAGCTCTTCGGCGCCCGTTTCCGGGTTTCGCGGCGTGGGCGTCGCCGTCGGCGTAACCGGCCCGCTAAATTTAGCGCGAAATTGACGTCACATGACCTCAACACCAATTCAATTTCCAGCTACGTGACTTCAACGCCAATTCACTTCTCCGCTAGATTGTCATGTGATGTCCTTTTCCCTGCTAAATTTAGCGGAGAGACTGAATGGGAGGAGGAGGGGAGGAGGAGGTGCATACCCTCCTCTCCGTACCCTCCCTTATTCCTCCTCAAGAGTTGAGCTCTAATTTCGCATTACAAAAGTTTGTAAACGTCTTTATTTTTTTTTTATTTCCCTTCCTTCAGCCTTTTTTTTTTTTTTTATCCCCCGTTTCCCCTCATTTCTCAGACATTACCGACGCCTCTACACAAACCGCCTGTGGGTGACCCCGGTGGCGTTGTTGACAGTGGCGGAAGATGAGCTCTCTAAAGCCGCCCGCGTACACCGCGCACGGCTCCACAACATCACAAAGTTCAATCTTCGCCTCAATTCCGAAGCGAAGATTTTGGCCTCAAATAACTCCTTCCCAAAGTTGTGAAACGTCACTTTGTCGTCACCAATAACTTCCACAAACGGCGATCTTGCGACGAGAAAGTTCAGAGTATTTACCGGCCGCCTAGGTACAATCTACGCATCACTGACTCTAACGCGGCGTAGGGATGTAGGGACACTCGGGCGAGAAGTCATCAGTGCAGCCGTTCAATCGGCTGGCACCACGGTGTTGCTCGCACGCGCTTCGATGGAGCTCGCTACGCCTTTGTGTTTTAGATTCTCGCTGGAATTTGAGCACCGAGACAGCTTGGATGATTGACACCTCGCTCGGCTTGACATCAGCGTCGCGAGAGTCCAATTAGCGCGTTCCGCAACTTTCGGACACAAAGCTGTGCTCGACGAGTTTAGCTACCCAGTTGTGACGTCTCTTTGTGACCTTTCTGAGGACAGAAAAAATGTGCCTGCGTAGCTCTGACAAGCGCTGAAGATGCGCGAGAGCGAAGATTCTGAAAAATTTTAATGTGACGTCACGCCTCGGGAAGGGGGGTTTTCAGCGGTACTTTGAAAATTTATTTCTGCAGCCCCCGTGCACCTAATTGAACAATAATCTCAATATTCGTGATCCTGGAGGTTATGTTAAGACGATTTAGATATTTTTCTTAAAATACAGAACCGCTTCAGTTTCCCTTTAGATAAATGTTCAGTTAAAAGTCAGCGTTCGTCCTGTTCGCCTTCCTTTTTTATTCGTTTCTATTGTAAGCGATTTTAATTTTATAAACTATAGTTGGGTTTCATGTGACGGTTTGCAAAATGGTCCGGAACAAAGATCAGTACAGAAACAAAACAATGAGAAATAAACCTTTCAAGACAACATTGCACGCCTTCAGGAGCTATGCCAGTGTTGCTCAAACAAAAAACAAGAACCTTATCATCCGTAGGCTTCCGCAGAATTATCACCTCCGAATATTATTCCTGTAATCACACTGAACAGTTTTTTGGTTCAATCAACTAACTAAACCCGCACATGTCTCTAATAATTTTAGTTTCTCGGGACAAGAATTTATCTTGTTTCTGACGATTTCACGTTAGTGTGTGTCTGTGCATGAGTGTGTGTTGCACTTCCTATATATTACTTCTTTATGTTGTTTTATCATTTTCACATTGTATTTTGTCACGAGATTATTGTCTTCCTCACTTTTTCGTTCAGATTGTCTTCAGCGTAGCTTTATTTCATTTCCCAACGCCGTCATTGCTTATTTAGTCAGTTAATCTTACACAATTTTCCCGATTCTACTTATCTCTCGTTCCCTAGGCGGATGCAGGTACGGAAAACATTGCAGTAACGAAGTAGCGTGTTTCTCTCACACGGCTCCACTTGCATTCGCTGCCTCTTCCTCGCAAGGCAATATTAACGCGCCATTGCACAACCGAATGGGGACTTTTTTCCCCTATTTGTACTCGATGGTCAAAGGAGAAACTAGGTATATGTTGAATGGGGAATTTATTTCCCGATCCAGGGTAAAGTAAAGGCTCGGCTGTGACTGTCCACATTGTCACCGTTTCTCCGGCGTCTGGGGACGCTTCGACAGGTCATAATGGAAGGCATTAGAGATGAGCATCTCAGAGATCTTTCATATATGCTGGTCGCCGCCAGTCAGAACAAAGAGAAGTAGTACGAGCACGTTATCTGGGTCATCCAGGTTTTCCTTCGTTTTCGGGGAATTTATTTCCCTTATTCACGAAACAACGTCGCGTAATGGAGCCGACGGCAAGGGAGAAAAAGCAGAAGAGAAAAGACGCACCGTGTTAATTCTCCCTAGAGTGCTTTGCTTCACAAAGATGGTTTGGATACCGTCTGGTTCCTCCGACGGCTATAGGCGGGTCTGGCTTTGACACGTATTGGGTGCCTCGAGATGTTTAGGTTATTCTGATCGTAGCAGGGATATATAGGTGCTTCGATTATCCATCCATTCATTCGGTTATTCTTCCTAGTAAGTGCTTGACACTGCATGATATAAGAGGGAGGGGAAGGGGACGAAACCATATACAATACGTGTTGTCACTAGTAAAGACAGAAATAAAATCAAAGAAACGCGCACAGTAATTACCCTGTAAAAACTCCTGTGTGTGTGTGTTCACTTCTGTGTAGAACGAGGAGTCATGCAATCACCGCAAACAACGGAAAGTTTCCCAGCAAATCACAAGGCTCGATATACGTTTTGTTGCCGAAAATGTGTTCTGGGCGGAGACCGTGAACAACTGACACGTCAGGCGCGTTGCTCCTGCGTAGAACGATTCTTGTTTTTACGTCTAAACGTATACTTTGAGCTTCGTGATTTGCCGAAGCATCTTGGAGGGGAGACGCGTAAAGCAAACAGAGAGAGAAAACAACGAAAAAACAAAAAGATGCGGCGACAAGAACAAACATCAGAATCCATCCTGATTGGCAGAAGCCGAAAGCAACATCTGTTATGAACAGATTCAACAATATAAAAAGACTCATGTTAGCTTATCAAACAGAAATGTAAACGGAGATTGTGGGAAAAAATATTTGGGTATGGTTGCGATAGCTGCTGGAAGGTGGTTCCAGTCGTTTGATGTGTGCGGGGCAAATGAATAAAAAATATGTTCGTTTGGCAACCTGTTAATCCAACTTTTTGCTGATGGTTTACACGGGAAAAGTAATAGTTAGGCAATGTAAAGAAATGGTCTCGCAGCGACTGATGATGGTACACTTTATGAAACAGGCAAAGTCGAAAAAACTTCCTACGCAATGATAAACAGGGTAACAACAACCTGGACTTCATTGATGATATGCTGGCTGTATGATTATAATTAGCCAGAATGAAACAAACGACGTTATTTTGAACTATTTCGAGAGCTTTATGTAGAACGGCGTGGTTAGGATCCCAAATCGAGGCTGTTTATTCTAATATTGACTGTACAAGAGTGTTATAAATAAGAAGTTTTAAGTTAACTGCGGTCGTTTTGAAGTTCCGTCGTAGGTATCCTAACATGCGGTTTGCGTGGGCGATTATTATATAGACATGAGTTTTTCAGGTTAAGGTCGATGATATAGTAGCAGCTAGATAACAGTATGAGTTTACAGGTTCAAGCTGAATGTCGGTCGATGTATATGCTGAAGGACGCGCGTCTTGCCAGGAAAGCCGCATTAGTTTTCATTTGGTAGGATTTAGTTCCATACCACATTTTTTTTTGCACCAAGAGTAATATTACTTAAATCAGATTGCAAAAGGTGTTCATCGTCATCATCATAAACTTTCCGATACATCACACAGTCCTCCCTGTATAATTGCAAGGAGGAAGAAACATAACTTGGTAAATCATTAATAAAAATTAGAAAAAGAAGCGGCCTGAAACCGAACCTTGGGGCACACTCGACACCACATCAGCCAGGGAAGAAAGAATTAACATTTAGAGTTACATCCTGAGAGTGGTTGGTAAGAAAGCATTCCAGCCAGGTTAACAAATTAGGATCTAGGTTTAGTGAAGGAAGTTTAATCGTTAGTGACTTATAATTAGCTTTGTCAAATGCTTTAGAAATATCTAAATGAATACAGTCAACCGCATGGTTGTTGTCCAGTAGATCATGCAAAGATTGGATAAAAGGAAGCAGCTGCGTTTCATAAAAAAATGAGCGACAAAAACCATGTTGAGCAGAGGCGAAAAAAAATTTGATTCTAGGTCATTAAAAATATGAGAGCACACTATGAGTTCGATAATTTTACAGGGAATACTCGTCAGTGAAATGGGTCGATAATTTAATGGGGGATGCTTGTTACTGGACTTATGCAGTGGAAGCACCTTCGTAGTTTTCCATTCTATTGGGAACGTGCCCCACTAAAGAGATTGCTGCAAAAGTTTGGCCAATAAAAATATGAGTACATTTTAGTTTGTCTTAGAAATTTTGAGGTGATACTATCACTCCCACATGTATGACGCTCATACTTTGAAAGAATCAACTAGCTTTACAACTCCAGCAGGCTCCATAGCAATGAAAAAAAGTGATTAACATTCTCCGCGTTCTATGCTTCAAGAAACTAAAGGAGAGGAGGAAACTTGTGTGCGCGGAGACGTGAGAACGCCGAGCTCTGATTGGAGAGATTAGTGGGTAGACCTAAGGCTAGCTGCTTTTGTCTCCACTGCATTCGTGGGACGTGTTCGAATGCGAAAGCCAGACGCGGGACGCCGGCGTCACGCGTTCCAACGCGTTTGATGAGCGCAGTAGAGACAAGGGCAGGTAGATTTAGGTCTACCTAGGGTGCCTACATGTTTCCGCCGGAAACATGTAGGCACCCTAGGTCTACCCACTCACTAGACATTCTAATCAGAGCTCGGCGTTCTAACGTTCCCGCGCGCTCTTGTCTCGTCCTTTCGCTTAGTTTCTCAGCGCATAGGAAAGTGAACACACAGGCTTGTTTTTCAGAGCGCACTTTGTATTAGAACAGTAGTGTTAACATACGGGTTAATATATGGGTTAGGCAAAAAAATAAATAGATGAACAATCAAGATTTGTGTGTGTGTGGGGGGGGGGGGGGAGGGGGAGGGGGGGATAATTGAAAAGCTTGTGTTTTGCCTGTAATATGTTTGACGCGAAGACTGTGTTTGAGGCAGGAAAACTCTCTGTCAGGAGGTGATGGAAGAATGCCGTATTGACTTCGGTTCTTGTGGCACTCTTTCTGCGAGATATATATTTGAGAGGCTACACACCTTTACAGCACTTATCCCCAGACAAAAAATTGCGAGTCCCGGGCTGTAGACGTATGCGCAGTGTTTGATATGCTGCCATGGCTAAGGTTATGGCTATTGACGACGTGCGCGATCAAAAGCGTCGCTCTGGTCCTCTTTAGGTAAGAACACGGCGGGGCTGAACGCGCGGCGCGAGGAATCAGATAGTGTTCGTTCGACGGGCATCCGAAAGGCTGCATTATTCCGTGGTCACCGTGCCCGCGGCTGATAGTGTCGCCGGCGGCCAAACGGCGAAACTGTGTGAGAGCGAAAAAAATTATCTCGTTGCCACGACACCCCGGTACACCGTGGTCTTTCTGCACGAGCGACAACCTCGCTGGAGCTCTGTGCGTGTGGAGCATGAGGCGGCACGAGCAGTCTTTGCCCTGCCCACGGGTCGACGAGTCATCTGCCGGCGCCGCTTGAAACCATAGTGAGAGAGAGAAAGAGAGAGAGAGTGAAAAGCGAATTTTATCTGCACTGGGCGAGGAGCGCGCTGTCCTCACCTGAAGAGTATTTATTATCTTACACCGTGCTCTGGTTGGGCTGCCACGATTGGCTGAATGTTGACTATGACGTCAGCAAATGATTTCCCATCGACGGAAACAAGAGGAATGGAAGAACTTTAATCTTGATGGTGTTGGCAGTGTTGCTTTGAGAGCGGAATACTGTCGAGCTTCCCCATGCTAATTACAAACACCATCGAATTTGTTGTTCGCGAGGTAGTGACGTCACCAGTGGACAGCATAGGAGGGCGCCACCAAAACATCTCGCGGTTATTCATTGGACGCCATACTTGGGGGCGCTGTTTAAAGCGCGTGCTCAGAACGAGGTCAGACTAATAGGCTGCTAAGACTGAAAATATTACTGGTGTGGAATGGACGTTGCAAAATTACTGTGGAAGCTCGCCATCAGCACGCGCTCAGCAGTCGAAGACAGCTATGGCCACTGGTCATACCCCCATCATACAAAAGACAGTCTGTAAACACGAGTGACCACTATATCCGTGGTACGAATGCCGCGTGCCAATCTTTATCCTTGAACACATTGCCTTGCGGCATTCTAAGCACAAATCTCGCGGTGACTCGCTCTCGATTCTGTATGCAGACTCTTTTGTATGATATATAACAGGCACGTAGCCAGGATTTTGTTTCGTGGGGGGGGGGGGGGGGGGGGGGGGGCGCCCATGACAAAATGCTGTATGAGGGGAAGGGGGTTGAGGAGGCCCCAGCAAATGGAAATTTTCGGGGGGGGGGGGGGGAGGGGGCGGCCCCCATGCCTCCCCCCCCCTCCCCCGGCTACGCGCCTGATGTATAAGCAGTGTAACCCCGGCTTATGACCACCTGCTATGACTCTCAGTGGTCATGTTGCTAAATAAATGAATACAAATAAATAAACACTGCATATGCTGGCAACGCGTTACAAAGCCGGCTCAACTGAAATGTCACTGCGCTTGAATGCGATCGACTGTTGGAATAATCTGCAATCTGCGGTCCCCCCAAAAAATAAAGTGCAAAGCGCATCTAATTGGGGTTTTATGTACTGTATATCTAATCAGTAAATCCTGGTACAGGGTTTAACAAAAAAATAAATAAATAAACGGATTTCGTTAAATATAATATGGGTGTTGATTGCAGCAATCGCACTTTGATCGCTTTGTTTCGGCACACTGCATAGAGAACACGAATGAGTGAGTGTAAGTGTGATTCGTGTCGTGAAAGAGGTGAGGACATTGCAGGTATGGCACTATAAAAGCGTCGTGTCTGAAGGTGTCCGATACCACCGATAGAAAACTAAACGCGTTTGCATGCTTTCTTTTTTATTATTATTATCGAGTTCTGCCTGCTTCCGTCTTGTATACAAAAGTCACATCAAACTTAGAAGTCCAGGACGCGTCTTGCTATGATCATCAGATTCTAGCTCCCTGATTGGTTCCTCAGCATTCTTATCGGCTAACGCCGCAATTTCATTGGCTCTGGGGCGATGCTGAGCCGCTAAAGACACGCCACGCGTAACCTTTTTTAAGGTCTGAGTGAATATTGAATATGGATCGCGTTCTTCTGAGCCTGCGCAAAGGCTCGCGTGCGAAATATTTCACACGCAGCTCAATGACTGGCCACACCCTAACTGGGATACGAACACTGGGGAAAAGCCTACACGCGGACTGCAAGTTCGTCTGCTTCTTGCACAGGAGTGGCGATGATATTAGAACGCCGATGCTCCTATTGGCTGACTGAAAAATAAGTAGTGTGTAGATCTCGAGCACCGTGACATCGAAGCATCTATAGCATGGAGGTCTACCCACTATCCTTTGAATCGAAGCCAGTCAAAGCTCAGCGTCGTTCTGACGTCAGGGCAACTCCTTGTCAAGGAGCAGACGACTTGCTCTCCGCGTTGGCGAACGGTGAACGCGAACGCCGAACGCCAGACGCTGACGTTTGCAGTTTGAACGCGTTCAAAGAGTTGGTAGAGGCAAAGACTGTGTTCCGAGTCTTACTCGAATGCATCCGAGTCGCTCCGGGGGATCGCGTCACGTGACAAGAGAGATAGAGCAACGCTGCAGACGCGGGTATATAGTTTTCGAACGCCAAGGCGCAGAACCTTTACTCTAGAATGAGATCGAGATCATTTTGGAACACGGCAAAAGGAAGCTAGCTTTCTGTTAGCCCACTAATCATCCCAACCAGAGATCGGTGTTCTGACGTCCGGCGCTCTCGTTTCCTTCTCTCCCCCAGTTACTACCCGTACATGACTCGAATGCTTAACGTCACTAGCAGTATTATAAGTTAAGAACGGTTCGATGGCGTGTGTGAACAGCACAGCGGAAGCTAGAAGTCATCATGTTCTTAAACCGACACCATCAAGTTGACTGTCAAGGTTAGTCTTGTTTCCGCAGACGAAAAACAGAATCTCTCTCACTGATGACGTCATGGTGAGAGGTTTTGCCAACCGGGGAAGGCCGACCACAGCGACGATTTCGATCCCGCGCGCGTCGCCAATACGTGGCTTGCGAGGGACGTTGTCCGACCATTCTGTTCGTCATTCTTACTTGTTCTTTGCCGAGATGAAAACAAATTCGGTGGTGCGAACTTTAGTGAGAACCATGTGCCGCATTAAGCCACACGCTCAACAGCAATGCCGTCACAATGGCAGTTGACGTCAGTGCAAGACACGTTAAGCACGGGTAGTGAAGGCTTTTCTTTTTCGATTCAAGCAGCCCACGTCAACGCCTCAACCTCGTTGCGTATCGCAGTGTGTGCACAGCCGACTCGGACAAAGAAGAAAAAAATAAGAGATTTATTGCGCGACGGAGTTTCGTCATTGCTATTTATGCCCCAGTGGACGCGAGGCAAAAGAAGAAAAATACAACGTCCGGCTGGCTGTAATCGTTTTAGCGACCACTTCCCCAGAACAAAGTTCGCTGGGGTAACGATTATTTATTGGAAGCGAGCCACTAGATTCCTGCGTGACAACGCGCTATATGGATCAGTCTAGCCCCGCTTCTCGCCCGAGTGTGCTTTGGGAGGGGTCACGTGATTCCGGAAATAGGGGCCTGTCACGCGTCGTCGGCACGCCACGTGGTCAAAAGGGAATCAATCGCGGCTACCTTTCGCTCGCAGACGGAACCAAGAGCCCCAATTTCGCCGCAAGAAGTTTAGAGGACAACTCAAAGTTAGACCAAGCTTATGAGGAATATTTTTTTTTTTTTTTTTTTTTTATATGGGTGATTTCATCTTATCTCTGGCACGGATTTTGGGTCGAATTTTTTGTTTTGACTAAAAAAATATGTTTTGGGGCAATTCCTATGATAAAAGAAGACGCGAACGGCAATGTTGCCGGATTTTTTGTTCTCAAGTTATGGACCGTGGAAGCGGCCAAGGTGGAAACTGACGCTTTTCTAGCTTAGCGGAGGTGCCATAGTTCACTCCATCCCTTTTCCTTACTTTTTACGCTACATCAACATAAATTTTTGGGAAAACTCTAGACATAGGCTTTTTAATGTTAATTAAGCGTCTGGGTCATAACATTCTTAATGACTTTTTTTTTTATTTGTCAAACCGGCTCTCTGCGACGATACTTGACGAAGTTTAGCAAGCTGTGCTGTGTGACCTAATCGACATATTTTTATGATCTTCATATCAACGTAAAACTGCAATGAAGCTCTTTCTTTTGAGTATAATTTCCATACTTTTAAATAAGTATATAATGCGCCACATGTGCCTGAAAAATGAAAATTTCGAAAAACTGGCAAGTTTGAAGTCGATTTTCTAAAAAATCCCACTTTTTATTTCTTTAATTTTTTATTCGCAGTTAGCTAATATAGCAGCCTATCAGAAACTACCAACAGAAATTGTAATATATTGTTTGTATGGCCGCTATTAAGACTCGAATCTCGTTCAATGAGCATTTTGAACGGGACTTCGCACAGGCGTTCTGCTGAGCAGAAGTTTGGCCTATGTAAGGTTTTCTATTCATCGTTAGCAGTTACCTCAATATCCGACCATAAGCATTAAAAAAATTTGGAGTAGTGTACTTTAAAAAATTTACTTTGAAGGCCGTATTCACAAGTGCGGGCGCAGCGCTTACTTCCTCCCAATACGGGGGAATGCAGATCGTAAGAGAATTCCTCTAAGGCATTTTGCTTTCGGCTTTGAGTTTGATATACCGAACTTGACATGTAATTGCCATATTTTCTTATGTCAAACAGATAAAAGAGCTTAATTGGAGTTTTACGGTTATATAGAGCTCATAAAAATATGTTGATTAGGTCACACAGCACAGCTTGCTGAACTTCGTCAAATATCGTCGGAGAGAGGTGGTTTCACAAATAAAAAAATGTCATTAAAAATGCTATCACCCAGACGCTTAATTATCATGAAAAGGCCTATGTCTAGAGTGTTCCCAAAAAAAGTTATATTGATGTGGCGTAGAAAGTAGGGAAAAGGGATAGAGTTAAATATGGCACCTCCGATAAGCTGGAAGTCTACCTTGGCCGCTTCAGCGGTTCATAACTTGAGAACAAAAAATCCGACGACATTGCCGTTTGCGTCTTCTTTTATTATAGGAATTGCCCCAAAACATCTATTTTTTCCGTCAAAATTAAAAATTCGACCCAAAATCCGTGCCTGAGTTGAGATGAAATCACCCATATAAATACCATTTTTTCTTGCTTTGTTCATCGCAACGAGTACGCCACAACTGCGCATGCGCGTCGCTATGCAGAGCGCAACTTCATCCTCCTTGGGCAGGGGTTGTGGTGACGTCAGAACGCCGGCTCCGATTGGCTCCGATTGGATGGATAGTGGATAGACCTCGAGGCAGCTAGCGGTGAGCCATCATCCTTCCAATCAGAGCCAATCACAGCTCGGCAGTCTGACGTCACCGCCACCCCTGTGCGAGAAGCCGACGAACTTGGGCGACGCATAGCGTCGTCTGCGAGGTTTCGGATCCCATGATGTGTTGCCAAGAGTTGCGGGACGGCCGAAAGCGATCTACAAAAACATTAAAGAAAATTAATGGAGAACTAGAAATAAAGGTTTACGCATGGCCGGGTCTCACTAGAGCAATGCCACATTGTTCGTTCAAGGCCGTCAATAAAAAACAAAGCAAAAAAAAAAAAAAAAACACGCCTTAGGCCATGTCTGCAGAGTGTCTTTTCTGTGATGTAATACTCCAAAAGATGTCTATAAGTCTACTTTCGCGCACAACACTCGGAGAGTCAATCACCGCAACTTACAGAGGCAACTGAACAAATGACGATGCCGAAACATATGTTTAGACCAAAAACCGCAGTCTGAGTTGTGATATTAAGCAATGCAAGGCGTGACGTTTTGCATTGCTCAATGTCACAACTCAGACTGCGGTTTTTTGTCTAAACATATGCTTCCGCATCGTCATTCGCTGAGCTGCCTCCGTAAGTTGCGCTGATTGGCTCTCCGAGTGTTCTGCGGGGAAACCACACGCACGGGCTTTTTTTAGAGTCTACCCACTACCCCTCAATCAGAGCCTATCAGAGCTCGGCGATTTATCAACCCCTCTAAAAGAAGCAGACGAGCTTGCCCTCCTCATACGCCATGCAGCAAAGGCAGCATAGTACGAAAAAAGAATACACATTTAAACAATAAGGGTACGACAAACGACAACTTCAGACAAATATTCTTTTATGAAAAACGAGGTAAGAGAGCCTGGGTTCTTGTACCAAATCGGTCCGCGTGTTGCAGTCGTGAACAGTTTGAGGAATATATTAATATATAGAGAGGGTGTCTCCAGTCACTAAGCTCGATCTAAAATGGGCCATCGAAATCGACGCCTGCACGTAGCAATATAAACTTTTCGTCAAAGGTGTATTTGACAGGTCAGTTTTTCCTTGTAAAAATAGAGCCGAGAAATGTGCCAGGGTCAACGGCGGGCTGCGACGCAGACGACGAAGTCCGCTGTTGGGGCGCGTTTGGCGCTCGTATTGATAAATGGCAATACCTCCTTATCGAGACTGCTTGCAACCACCGTGGTTTATTAATATGAATATATATTTTTTAAGTACCTTTACTTTAAAAGCTAATGCGGACAATCAAATTAGAACTTAAAAAAAAAAACCTGTTTGTATAACGATGGCGCTTTTGCTGCCAACGGATTTCGTCTGCGTGTCGTGTGCTTTCTTTCGCTGGTCGGCTCACTGATCTCTATGTCTATTTGCTGGATCGCGTTTGACCAGCTCCTCCTATGGACCGGAATGCGGTCACTGGCGGCCATCTTTAGGTAGAGTTATATCATCTCTAGCCATCATAGTAATATGGCGGACAGCGCAATGGCGGCAGGCTGCCATAAAAATAGACGTAGATGTAGTACACTGTACCGTGGGTGACATTTCGTGCTTGATTGAAGTTGTTCGACGAAGCAGATTCTTGAAACCCGGCGTGAACGGTAGCCTCATCTTTGAGGACCCGGCAAAAGTTCTACGAAAGCGCAGCACCGGGGGAAAGCAGCGCAGCTCGCATCAAAAGCAGACTCCGTACCGTCGTCTGCTTTCGATGCTTTTTTCGATGCGACTTTCGATACGTGCTGTGCTGCTTTTCTCCCGGTGCTGCGATTTCGTGAAACTCTTACCAGGTCCTCAAAAACCGGACTATTGTTCACGCCGCGTTTTAAAAACATGTTTCGTCAAATAATTTTAATCAAGCACGCAATATCACCCACGCTATTTTGACCGCAGCCTGCCAACCCACCTGCCAAAACGCTATCTGCCATGGATGGATGATAGCGGCTGCAGCAGCTTACATTGGCTAGAGGAGATATAACTCTACCTAAAGATGGCCGCCAGTGACCGCATTCGCGGAGCGGGCAAACGCGATCCAGCAATTGTCATAGAGATCAGTGGGTCGGCTACACCTTCGGGCGCTGCTCCCGACGCCATCTATCAACACCCGCGCAAAATGCGCCCTACCACTGGACTTGGTCGTCTACGTCGCCGTCCTCCGTTGACCAGGGCAAGTTCCTTGGCCCTATTTTTTCACGGAAAGGGAGCTACTCTTTGTAATTTTACAAGAAAATACCGACATGTGAAATCCCTCTTTGATGAAAAGTTTAGATTGCTTCGTGCAGGCGTCGACATTTTTGGTTCATTTTAGATAGAGTTTGGTGACTTGAGACACTCTATATTTTAGTGCCAGCTGAACATAATGGAAGGATTAGGTAGTGATAGAAATGTATGTCAAGCTAGCACTGTATATAGCAATAAACCAACTAACTCAGCTTCAAGCCGTCACAAGTTTGAGGAAATATTAAAAACTTTAGTTCATCAGTTCTCGCCAAAAATTTTGTAGCCTCTTGATTATTATTTTTTTCTGCAAAACATATAGTGGGGTGGTGCTAGGACCTAGCAAGATTTATGAAAACGAGTGTTACCATAATAGCGGCTATGTAAAGAAACATTCAGACGTAAACATTGGTGTCTACTTCGCGAAAATTTCCATCCGTCTGGTGTTTCTTATTTTTTCTTAGTATTATAGCGGAAATTGTGGTTATTTGTTTGTTAGCTCGCTGCTTGATATATATATATATATATATATTTTTTTTTTTTTTTTGCTGCAATTTATTTTGCACTTAGAGGAAAGACCAATTTAAATGCGCGTTTCTCAGCTTATAGGAATGAAGGGCGAGAATTCATTCTTGAGAGTTTTAACGAAAGTAAAAGAAACATTGTTAGATGAAACATTTAAGATAGGCATTGGCAATACCACGCACCGAATAATGAAAAGAACTATTTAACTTGGTTTATTTTTCAGGAAGGGCCTGACGACTTCATGTCGGCGTCTGTCTTCTCTGTCTTCGAACTGCGCGCTACTGGATCGATTATCCCCATCACGTCGGCAAGTTGACAACCGGGCGACAGATGTCCGAAATATGTCAAAGTAAATATTTGAGGCGTCTGCAAATAGTTGCGTACGAAGATGCCTTCCGCAATATCTTCGATATTATCGCGCGTATGTGCGAGTGTATGTGTGTGTGTGTGGGGGGGGGGGGGTATGTGTGTGCACGTGTGTGTGTTTTGCCGTCTTTACATTCTTGTTATTCCTTTACAATATACCGCAGTGGACTCCCCGAGCCATCAGATCCAATCCGGTGCTGTCTGAACGTCATGTGACCTTCGGGACGAGCGCAGCGACTCGCGGGGCGCTCGGTCACGTGTCCCGTTTCCTGCCCTGGAATGGCTGGGACGGCACGTAGCGCCCGCACCGGGCTATCGTAAGGCAAAATGGTGTATAGAAAAAAGGCTCCTCGAAAACTTTCCAAAATAAAATATTCATCGTATAAGGTCTGGCGTTCGTACTATTTCTTTTTTTTTTTTATGATGTAACAACGACAAGCGACATTCTTTTTCCTTTTTTATGGAACCTAAAGGAATTGTGGACATTTTTATATTGTTTCTTTTGGTTTAAAAAAAATACAACTTAAAAAAATTAATTTTTTTCCTGATGCTTTGGAGCGCGAGGTTCTCTCGTTACAAAACTTCTGTCAAACCTAATGGGGTCTCGTCACAAAGGGACGACGCACTGTCCGATAGTTTATCATTCTTCGTCGTGACGTACGCTGCGACATACTCGTAAATACTGTTAAACCAGTAATAAAACCTTACGAAAACTTTTTTTAATAGTTGCTTCATCACAAACATCCAGTGTTGTGTAAAATACTCAAAAAACGTTTTTAACGTAATATACTAAATACCAATTTGAAAATGTATTTACAGTATTATATAAGTTACTTTTACTGCGAACTATTTTGAGTACAGTACAAATACTTTGAAAAAGTAATTGAATTTCATTACAAGAGACTTGGCAGGCTGGTAACATAAGAATAAAAAAGTGAAAAGGGGGTGCTTTGCATGTGAAGACTTCGCTGAAAATTACATTCTGCTTTGTTCTTCGTGACTTTCGAGAAGCGACTTAGCTGCTGCAATCGCAGTTTATTATAAGATAATTTGGGATATGCAACTAAATGGGTACCGAAAGATTTTAGGAACAAGGGGGACTCGCGTATTGTAGACATGGCAACCGGCGTGCTTTAGTTTGGCGGTGGGTTTAGCCCATGACGCAGCATTCCGAAAAAAGTTAGTATTATTCGTTGACGCGATTCGGTGGATTTAACGCATATTCCGGCATTGCATATTCCTAAGAGCTGAACTATAAGTTGATCAGGCAGCCAAACTTGGTGATGACTACGCGAGTGAATGACAAACATGCACGCACAGGAGAAACATCGGCTAGAAGACAGCAGCCTCTGTCGATGATCAACAACCAAAAGCGAGTATTGTGTCTCCCCAGCCAGGGGCGATAAGGAGTGCCTGTACCTTCAAACTATCAAAAATGCATATTAGAAATGTCAAGAGGCAAATACAAGCACCAGAGGGTGTCTACGAAACCGCTTTGAATCCCTGGCTCCCCCTGACAGAAAACTGGATTCTAGGATTTTGAATGAAACAATAAGCGGCATTCTGAAGGAGATAAAAGAAACGTTTTTGAACAATCTTGGGATCCAAAGTTATTCCACAGGCTTTGTGGAAGACCTTTGTGGAAGCCCAATCTAGCTCCCTGCAGCTCAATAAAACCAGCAAAATCTAACATCCTTCACCAAGGTAGGGTTTGCGCTCACGTGAAAATGTGCTCGTGAATTCTCATATCAAAGCCAAGCCGAAACCCCCTGAACCGGCTTTTTCGGAAAATGGTTTATTATGACCGTACCAAGTGTTCACGTCATAGTCTTCCGCTGACGGAACAACTCTAGATTCAGACCAAAGGTGTAAAGCCCCGATGACGTCAACAGAACTTTGCTAGCTCCAAGCTTAACGTGCCATTCAAAGAAAAACATGAAGAGAAAAAAAAAAAAAAGCGGACAGGAGGACCCATAAAGGCGGGCGTACTTGGGGCTATTCATTTGGTCTTTTGTTGGCATTCGGAGACTGCGTTTTGATGCTGCCTTGATTGCTGTCCTCTGTTTGTTAGCTTGATTCAAAGTCTGCAATCGGTTTAGCTTTTCTCTGGTGCCTGACGATCCCTAGTTCCGCAAATTTTTCTGGCGATAAATAGTTTCGAAGGTTCAAAAATGTATTTGAGATACGGAATACAAGATATTGAAAAATGTAATTACGATAGAGTCGCGAATATTCTACACAAAATGCATTTGCAAGATACCGAAATACTACCAAAAGTATTCGAAATAGCGTATCTTGAGTAGAGTATTTAAATATAGGTACAAATCTGCACACGCCGATGCTAGATATGAGCGGAGATATTCGTGCGTGTCACGAGGGCATTCCCAGCTGTAAATAGGCAGCTCGTAGCATATTCCGTCAGGTACACGCGGCTCAATCTTGAGACCGCGTTGCGATGGTAGATGTCTTTCCTTTTTTTGTTTTATTCTTGCACCCGCCGTCAACCTCGAAGACACCACCTTTGAAATATCGACTCGTATAACCTTTATTTTTTTCTTTTATTTTTTGTACTTAACAATCATGATCTGATTTTTATGACCTATAAAAAAAGACCTCAGAAGATGTTCCTTTTCAATGTGTAAATTTGCACATAGAAAAAAAAAAGGAACAAAAGTTTTTTTTGGTTAATTTAGACATGTAGTCAAACGTTTTTAGAGCGTGAGCTTTTGAATTATTGAGAAGCGATATACCCCTTTTGGGATGTCTGTCCTCTTCCCCTTCGTGACGTGTCCTACCACGGCGTTTGGCGTCGAACGACAAACGCTGGCGTTCGGAGTCAGAACTCGTTCTTAAGCTAGGTGGCGCAAGCTACCGCCCGTTATAAAGGGTACAGCCATTAGCGTCCATCTATCTATCCAGCGAGACAAAGCGCGAGAAGCACACGACGCTCTTGTTCGTTTTGATTGGAGGGAGGCAGCGAATAGGAACAAAGGCAGCCAGCCTTCGCGTCTACCCACTAATCCATCCAGTCAGAGCTCGGCGCTCAAACGTCACCGTACGCCCTCCTTTCCTCCTCTCCTTGAGTCTCTTTCCGTACGACTTTCGGAAGCGTGCCATTAGACAGAGGTTTTAGACGCGACTTTTATCAGGGGAACAATTTTGTGCAGCTACGCGGCCAAAGCGCAGGGTTTTTGTGTAATGCCATGCACTAGCGCGCAGGTTAAAGCTTTATCAAGCGCACTATTTTATTTGTTCGAAAATGCTAGCGCCACTAAACAAGTCATGCTTCAGAGTAGCGACACTTGGACCATCTTGGTGCTTAAGATTATGGTTGTCAGCTACCTGATTGTAATGGTGTTGTGTGTCTGTTTAAACAGCCGGAAGTTAGCCAAACTCATCGGCGTGTGGTGTCTCAGCTGTAAATGAGAAGTTTAGCGGGTGCAGTACAACCACTGGCCTGGGGCCTTTGTGGTACACCACAGAGTAGTGATACACGATTGCACGCCGGTACAATGCTCATACGGATCGAAACGGACATTGGTGGGGATTGGACCCAGGATCCCTGGGTTCTGCAGCGCGAGTTTTCACTCCACGTATACCCAACTGGTATGCGCTAGCCCACTCGGCCACCGATCCCCTTCAAAGTTATCTGAAGCTTTATCGGAAATTGCAGGAAACGTTTTTTACGTCCCCCGAAAATGTTAAAGCAGTCACAAGAGAAAGCCAACATCGCCTGAGCTTCCCGTCACCGTAACTACAGTCAAGGAAGTCACATTTGCACATATTAACTATCGCTAATTCTGCCCGCTCTGCGCTAAGGAGCGAAATGACGGCGTCCCCAAGAAACTCTAAGAATGCAGTGCTGATACCAACGTTGCTAGAACAACTCAGTTGGGAAACTGCCATAAAGCCTGCTTTGAAGATGTAGCTTCGATCCGTACCCGAGAACGGAACCATAACGGCGATCGCAACGCCGCCATTTCTCCCGCAGCGGCCACTCTGGGAACTGCACGTCTGCATGTATCTACTCAGGTCGAGTCGCACAAATGCCAGGGGCGCCATCTCGCATTACCATTTCCCAGCAGCAATATAAATGAACTTCCATGCTCTGACTAGCCGCTAAAGGGTAACGCTGTTATCGTATTTAGTTTGTTCTGGGTTGAAGCGAGCGGTCCGGGTTTCAAGGGTAAGTTTCCCAACTGAGCGTTTTAAAAACGCTGGCTGACTCTACTTGCTTCGTGACTTTAGTAGAGCATCGCTAAGGTGTGCCCACGGTTACCAGACTGGCACGCATACGAAGCATTTTTGTTTATCCTCGGTGACCAGACCATAGCTTTTCAAACGTGGCCGCTCGCAGTTAGGGGAGAGAGCAGCTCTGGGTTTAGACGCTCTACACTTTATAACGTGCAGAGGGGAAAAATCCTTGCAAAACCGTTTTTCGCAGCCGTCCTCGTCGCATCCTTCTAAAAATAAAACCTAAAAATATTAAACCCGTGTCTTGGACGAGAAACCTTCGGCGCGCCCCGAAGGCGGAAATAGAAAATGAAGAGTCGCGGCAGAAGGGTTTGCGAAAAGTGCAACCCTGGTCGTTAAACACCGGAGCCTTTTCTCATATACTCCATTCAACTCCTAAGCTGTCAGTGTTGTGCGAGCTACGCGCTCGCTTAACCAATCAACCATCTCCCTTTCATCTCCTGATTCCGATATCCGTACCTGGGTTCGGACAAGAACGTGATCACGTGACAAGAACCAGACCTATGACTGGACCGGCTTGCCCGTAACTTTCACCGCACTGTCACCTAGGAACGGAGTACAGCAGACAAGAGGCAAAACCAGGTCGTTAATGCCTAAGCGGAGGCCCATCTAAACCCCGGTTTATGTACCCTGCACGCTAGACGCCGGGACAAACTTTTATAACCGGGCGGAGGGGACATAAGGGTCCGCCTTGCACAAAAGAAAGCAGAGGGTTCTGATTGGAGGTCCCCACCACCGGGGGCCATAAAGCACGAATCGTTGGGCAAGCCGACAAGTTTAGCGCTGTATAGAGATCGGAGGTCGCGGTGTATTATAACGGCGCTCAATGAAGGTCAAAAGAAGCTCGAGACTACGAAACGAGAAAGGTGTACATTGTAAAAGAAAATGGCTGAGTTTTCTTTCCTGTTGAACACGGAGACAGCCAATCACCGCGAACGATGGAAGGAAGCGAGGAAATGACGCAGGTTAGTATAAGATTAGTCAGGCACAAGAAGCAAGCACCACGTCACTCCCAAATTGCCCCTGCACAAATCGCGTTTTCGGGAATAATCGCTTACTTGGCTTCGTTATTCGCTGGTGTCCTTCGATAGACTCGTTTCAAAAGTCCGCGCCGAAGCCTGTGCGGCCGTTGCTTGATCGCACACTCTGAGCTCGTATTGGACACGAGTGTGACGTCACCGTTCGCCGAGGACTCGGATCCAATCACGCGCTTTGTGTCCAAGCAATTGCGACAGCCAATGTTGTTTGATGTTCTTTTGAAAAGGGTGTTGCCGTCATTGACTCTGTGTTTTCTGTAGGAAAGTGAACTCAGAAATGTATTTTTTAAAGTGTCTATAGTCGTGATAAAGTTTGAGTCACATTAGTCACAAGTCATTAGTCACAGAAAACTTAAAAACGTGGTGGCGTGGCTTATTATATCCACGCTTTTCGCTTCGTGATACGCTCTTCGCAGTTCTTATCCGCTAAAGCTTGCGTCCCATTTGCTGTTGAACATGATTGATAAGATGCTTCGTCTCTCCATGCCCTTCGTTTTTTCGGCTGTCATGGAAGAGTTTGTTCATCTATGTACGCTGCCCGACACTGCTAATGCAAACAAACAATCGCCATTTCGTTTTTTTTTTTTTTTTGCGTCAAAATGGGGTTATTAAAGCAACCCACGTGGTGGGAAGTGGTTATTTGAGGCTCTCACCTAAGCAGTAAAATTAGGTTTCCTTTTGAAGTAAAATAATAGTGAGCTTTAGTGTTACTCATACGAGCAAACGCAAGCGTTGCGCCTTCCACTCTGAGCGTGCGTGGTGCCCCCAGCTGCGTCTTAGATGGACGAACGGTGACGACGCGCGTGCGCATGCGTGAAGCAAGCAGCACTAACGCAAACGCACAGCGCTTGCGTTTGCTCTGATACTAAAGCTCTCTAATGTTATGTCCCTTGTGGTTCCGCTATCTGCGTCCCGTATAGTGTACAATTTAGTAAAACTAATGGATGGGTCTTGATCCTACGGATAAAATTCGGGAGTCACAGAACGGCCGGGGAGTTTTGAGTTGCGCTGGTGTTCATTTATGAGCTTCTTCTTTTGGCTGATGTTGGCAGGAAACACCCCCACTAACTTTGGCGCGAAAACCTTAATTAATGTATAACTAGGCTTCAATCCAGTTTCCCCGCTAAATTTAGCGGGAAAACGCTCCGCACTAAGATTTGGTGGATGTATGTCCCTCTGTATTTGGAGTGTCACATTTTCGGCTTGAAGCTCTGCGTTATGGACGACCAGTATATTTCTTGGGACAACTTCTTTTTTCTTTTTTCTTTTTATGAAGCCCTAGCTTTATGCTTATTCTTTGCAAGAATTCCGGTAGTGTACTTTCTTGTAGAACCCGTTTCTTCCTTACATTTCTCCGCTGTGACACTAAAGCATACCATGATTTGTGAAACACTCTGTTCAGTGCCCCATGAAACACGAATAGCAGCTGCTGCTTAATTGTTTGTAAATTTACATCCTCGTCATTCGCTGAGCTTGTACTGTATATTTAGAGCAGCAGTTTTCAAATGGGTGTCCGGGAACCATTTGGCACCCGCTAAAGCATTCTAAAGGTCCGTGAGGTCCTAGCTGCCTCATCAGTAAACGCTGGCAAAAAAGGTTGTCTTATTTTCAGACCGAGAAAAAATGTTTGAGTTTTCGGGCGAGTTTTTTTTTTTTTTTTTTGTGAATGTCAAAAAGAGAAGTCTACATCACATAGCCCTTAGTTATAAACATTTATTAAATCATTATTATATTTAACCCATACTTATCCCCTCGTCCTCCATCATCTCCGCCGATCCACAAGTGATCCGCGAAACATCGATGGTTGAGAACCACTGATTTAGAGAATTGGTTGTACCGAGCGTTTTCCGTAAGAGCAGACGCGTGGACATCTTTCAGACCGTATAGAGCATGAAATGTTTTATTTCTGTGGGATGGGTGCACGGCAAAAGGAGGATATAAACACTCCCGCTCGAGAGAACGCGCGAGTATTTTAAAGCAAGGATTCTCGCGTAATTCGATATCGCCGAAAGGAACTTTTGAACGGAAGTGTCATTTCGATTGCGCGAGAAAAGTACGCCAAAGCTCCGATCGGGCATTTCAGTTAGCCGAATCCCACGGCGTACATTCGCACCTGTTTCACTTGGTAATTGTGATCTGACGTAACCATCAAAAATAAAAGGCGACGAAGAACGCTGGTTCAAAAGGGGAAAGAAAAAAGGTAACCTAGCCTGAGTTTGCATTCGAAGATCCGGAAAGCGTGGCGCCAGAGGCATGTACTGGCGCCGCGCTTTCCGGATTTTCGCATGAAAACTCAGGCATTTTAGCTTTTTTTTTTTCCTTGCCGACGCCCGCACTCGCTCTACGCTTTCGTGGCCGTTCTCGATGCTTCTGCGTACAGGTTCCTACTTCGCATATCCGTAGAAGTAACTTCAGACGCTCAGAAATTCGTAAGCCACCCAGCAGCATGAAAGAGGTGGCTCGAATTGATCGGGTTCAACACTCTAACACGCTTCCATAGCCGTCATGGTGCTGCGTCGGCTGCTAGATACGAACCAGAAGTGAATAATTCCCAGAGTGCTTTGCGGCTGCTGCCAAACGCCTGTCACCTATCTGCACCTCCTTCCGTTGGCGACGAAGAAGGATATCGTTTCTTTCCGCGTATACTCCTTCTTTTCTTTACTTTTTTTTCTTGCCAGAGTGCACTGCGCTGGTGATACAGATGACGTCTACGCCAGCTTGAGTGCTTCGCAGCATTCTCAGCGTGACCCGACGAAGTTGTAGGATCTCCTTGTCATTTACATTTTGGCTGTGTGTACTTTATTGATTGTTTTTTTAACTACACGGCGCGTGTACTGCGTGTTGCTAAACGCAGTTTTATAATTTCGTGTGTCATTTACGCGGGAAGAATGCTTGATAACTTTAGAATGGCATCAAGCCCCTTGCGTGCGCATAGCGCAAACGTGTTGCGGAACACTATATAGCAATAGTGACGACACTTATAGTATTGCGATGCGCAAATGCATGCTAACTGTTGCATCACCAGCTATGCAAACAAACACAGACTGTCTGTGCAAACTACAACCAAGACACGCAAAGCGCTTCGCGTGCCGCACTGAAACTTTCCAAAATAGGGTGCCTATGCAACGCCCAAAGCTGGCTGTGCGGATGGCGCAGAGTCGCGCATGCTCAGTGCGGACCGGAAACTCTTTTGCGTACGCGCAATGCTACTCAGCTCTGTTACGTCACGGCGTGGTGGTGGCGTGTCGAGCGCATTTCCGGTCTGGGGCGGTGGGCGGAAGTCACCATGCGACGTGCATTCCTGCGTTGTTTAGAAAGAAAGTAGACAAAAACCTGCCTTCTCGTCAAAACGCCGCGACTGGGTCTGACTAAACGAGTAGAAGGTTTGCAGGCCAGTTTTCATGTGCTCGGTTCGTCAGAGAACGTGGGTATCTGCCGTAAAAATTGAAAACCAGATGCTGTCGGACCACGACTGCTTGTGCGGGAAGTACTTTTGGTTGATATCAAGGATACTTGAGGTCATCCGATTTATTTGTTTTGTTCCGACATGAACGCGGGAAAACCGTCAAGTTGTTCGGACCACCTGCGGACTATATTCAGTGTGTCTTCAAATTGAAACAGCAATCTGATCGTTCCAACTGTTGTCTGCTCTTTCAAACGTGTCTGCTTGTCGTCTGCTCTTTCAGACGACACCGGCCCGTAAACCATATCGCTGGCCCGGTGATTGCGATAAGAAGTAAGTGCAGGCCTCAATCAAAATACATTTAAGTTTTAAGGTTGGTAGGAGTAAGCAGGCTCGGTGTAAACAGTAGATCATTGTAACCAGTGGCCATCGCCAACTTGTTATGCCTGATTTATTTGGTCCGATTCTGCTTACGATTTTCAGGATCGACATCGACCATCTCAGCTACGGTTCACGCTTTTGCAGCCCAAGCGATGTCCCGACTGAAAATTGAGAGCGGAATCTCATCACGCGAATCAGGCTTTAGCGTCCATTCTGCGGCGTCCACGCGGAATGAATCGTCGCATGTCACATTATTCACGCGAAGTTTTACGGTGTAATGAGCCCCGTTAACTTCGCTAAGGCCGCTAAAGTAGTTGGACACTGCCAGGAAGACGTATACAATTAACAATTCTAACGCGACAGAGAGCACGGGAACTCATACCGACGCCGACAACATCGCATTACAGTGGTTTGTTTATGGGCGACGGCGAGCTTCTTGCCCACTCTCCATCGCGCATGCGCGGCACCGGTGGCGTCCGTTAGGGGCGCTCCGGTTTGTTTGTAAACATGAGTTGGTCTATACTAAAACTCCCTTGTGTTCCGCGGACCGCTACACTGCGAACCCTTTGTACACAATGAGCAAGGGACGCCAAACGCGGTGACAATCACATAGTTTGGATGCCGGCATAAGTGTTTGAAGACGCTCTCTTCCCAGTCTATCACGTTTGCGTAATAGGGAGTTTTCGTAGATCGCTTTTGCCGTCCCGCAACGCTGTCCGTAACCCGCTACGATATTTGGAACTCTACCGTCAAGGTCATCGGCGCGCAAGCGCAGTAGCGGCTTCTTCGTGGCGGAGGGCTTAGTAAAGGGGTAAACGAGGTGTACGAAAACTCCCTATGTCTCCGCAACTAGATCCCTCATACTTGTGTTACTACGCGCCCGTTGTACACAATCCTAGAAATTTCGCCGAAGGGGTCCTCGATTTCTGAAAGTTGCCGATAGTCAAGAGCTTTGTTATTCACATACATTATTTTCCAGTGAAAAAAGAACCAGTCAACGCGCGTGGTATAAAGCTCCCCAGCATGCTCCTAGGTGATATTTGCAAATTCACTAAAAAATCGTTCTCGCCTTTTTTATTCAATCGGTTGACCCACAAGTCGCCAGTTCAGTGGAGGCCATAATGAGTATCGCCACCAAGACCAAAAATGTTCCCAGGCCGCCGTCTTACTCAAACCAACCTTCCGCGAAGAGCGCTGTCACGTGGAGGACAGTCGATGCTGGATGACGTGCGCGTAGCTTTAAAGGTGCACTAACGACGTTTCTGAGACTGTCTGTTCTTGGTGATAACTTATCTTACGGGCTCTAAGTACCCCAGAAATAAAAACAAATGCTCATGCGACGTCTACTTTTTTACTAAAAATGTGATAGAAAAGTTCGTGACATGCCCTTTCTGGGCGGAAACGTCTGAAGCACAGAATCCAGCGGAGGCACCGGCGGTGTGACGACGGGCGCGCGTCACCCAGTTGCAAGCCGCCTCTCTCGGAAAAGCACCACATGAAAGCTAGCCAATTATATTTTCATATGAGCCAGCGGTCAAGATTATTTTTTGGCAGCTTCAAGATTAAAAGTTACCTTGCAATGGGTAGCAATCTGTGCTGCGCGGTAGATTCTAGGAACAGTGCTCGCAAAAGCTTTTTTCCCCCTTATTTTCGTGACAAAAAAAAAGAAAAGAAAAAAAGCGCCCCACGGCAGCAGTGGAGGTCAGCTAGGTCAAGGTGCTTTTGCGCGAGCTGTGTGTCAAGATAACTAGTGTCAGATGAAACATTCTCCGTTATGCTCGGAATATTTTCTAGCCGCGTGCTGCGCGTTGAGTATCCTTCTGCAGCAGTAACAGCTATAGCTTTAAGAATGGTAATCGCAGACTCAAGCCAGCTGTTATCACAACGGCATCCGACCAATGAGGAGCGCTTATAATATCGAGACAAATACTGCACATTCTAGCACTATAGCCGACATTTGGCGCAGTTACATTTGTTGTTCACAATTGCTTCAATAATTTTTTTCAACATTATATTTCTTTTTGAACATCGCATCTAGCTAAGGCTACTTTCGGAGTTCCACTCACACGGCCGATATGTTCAAGACGAGAAGTAAAACCACTTAGTTAAAGTCTGAGTTTAGACATGAATTTTGACATATTGCTATTTTTTTAATTGTAGGCTTTATTCCCTTACCCCACGGTAGAGTGAACTAGAAACGACTGAGTGGGGAGAGCCATGGGCTCCGCTCATGCTTTAAGTTTCACCTCAAAGTGTGGAACGCGATCAGGTGGACCAAGCCACTTCGATCGCAGCGCCACCTGCGCCGCGATCGAAGGGGGCAACGGCACGGGTCAAGGCCATTTTCTTTTACGTCAGACGTAACGTCAAAACGCCACGACACGACGACGCCACGACGTCATCGTCGACTACGACGTTACGCGATGCCAAGATGCTGTTGTATCATCGTCCTGACATCGCTTCGCCTAGAGGACGACGCCGTTTCCTGACATCAAGTCACCGTTGTGACGCGGTCATGACATCGCGTGGCGTTGAGGACGACGCCGTTACGCGACCTTAATTCACCATTGAAACGCGGTCATGACGTCGCGCCGCGTCGAGCACGATGTGGACGTGGTCGTCGATGCCGACGTTGACGTTGACGCCCCACGCAACGTCAAACATCGCTATGACGTCACGTTAACGTCGTCCTGACGTCGTTTTCAACGTCAACGTCACAACGACGTTACGACAAACCTTGACGGCGTGTCAGGTCGTCGCCTTCGCCAACGTCAACGTCGACGCGCCGTCACGACGAAGTCCTGACGTCGTCAACGATGGCGTCGATGTCGACGTCATGAAGTTGTCGGGACGTCGTGAGGTTGAGTTGCGTCATATCAACAACGACGTCGACGACCCGACACCAACCGTCTTTATGACGTCGCATTGACAAGGGCACCGTCATCTTGACGTCGTCAACGTCAACGTTGACATTGACGCCGTTGTCAACGCAATATGACGCCAGAACACAGTCTTGATGTTGTGTAACGCGCCTTGTCAACGTCGATGACGACGTTGACGTCAAGGCGTCGTCGTGATGTCGCATGGCGTTGTGACGACAAGTCACGTTGCGTTGATGTTATGTTTTAACGTGACGCCTGACGTCTAGGTTGTATAAAAATATAGCCCGGCGTCCTATTGTTCCTATGACCTTGACCAGCGGGCCGGTCGAGCTTGGCGTTAAAACGCAACGCGTTTTTTATTAAATAAAAAACGGCAAATCCGAACACCTTCGCTGGGCGCTACGGGCGAAGTGGCTTGGATTAGCCATTTTTTTCCACACGCGTAGGTGCAGAAATAGCACTCCGGTGGCCCCACTCGTCCCTTCTAGCACACTCTATACACGGACAGCTTGCAGAATAGACGCGTTCCATGTTGTTCTTGGGGGATCGGTAACCGACTGGGTAAGCGCACACTAGCTCGAAGCACGTGGAGCGAAGGCTCGCGCTGTAAAACCCAGGGACCCTGGGTTCGATCCCCACAACTGCCCGTTTCGACCTGGATGAGCATCGTACCGGCTTGCGGTCGTGTATCGTTCTCATCTACAACTGAGGCACCAGACGCCTATTGAGGCTGAATAACGTCCGGCTGTATAAAAAACATACACACAACATTATTATTTTATTTTAAAATGGGCCTCAGTTGGAAGTTTTGGGATTCCTGGACAATGGTCGACACCAAAGACACCGCCAATGCTAAACCCCAGAAACTCTACTAATGCCACTTCATTTCTAGCCTACGTATCTTTAGAATCTCATGTTCTGTGAGAAGTGTTCCCACGCTGAAGCACATTCTGATCGCTCTCAAATATTTAGTTAATAACTATTCTGAAATTGAACATACCGGCTCTAAGGTCACCCACCATCGACCTGAACGTCGGCATGGCCATGGGAGACCATCTGTCAGCGGCTTGGTCCTTTCACCTGCGTCACTCCAAGCTTTACGTCAGTCACCTGCGTTGCTGAATGGCAAGTACACAAACGAGGACTGATCTTTGACGCCCGAAACTAAAATGTGCATCGACTCCCTGACCCCTGGACAGCAATTTCCTAATTTTACTGACGCACACAATGGCTCCACCACAGATGACGAAGGTTACACTCTTGTGATATACAAGAAAGCAAAGAAACTGTTATGAGGCCAAGTCACTCTCCTCGAGCAGCAGTATGACCATATCTGTGGACTCAAAGAAATCGTCTCTTACCGTCATCTTTATGCCGATAGGACAAACAAAAGTGATCACCACATTAAATCAACTGAGACTACCAGAGCTGTTTCAGTCGAAAGCACCCGGCTCCATAATTCAGATCAGACCAAACTACAGGCTCAACTTGATATCTGTCGATATAAGAAATAGTGACTGTCCGTCATCACTCCTAAACGAACAGATGTAACAGATACGTCGTTGTTGGCCTTTAGCTGTTCATGAATCTCTGATGCGTATCCCTGTCAGATCCTTTGAGCCCCATTCCCAAGTCCAGGCAACTGGAGTCATCAGAGGTTGTTGAATGTTGTTGAATTATGTTTATTGATGAGATGAGTGGTTCGGCTGTCTTGGTGGGGTGGCCTGAGACAGGAAAGAGGGGGCATGGGGTTTTAGGGGAAAAAGGAAATGAATGATGTGAAAAATAAAATCAGGTGATGGGTCCTCGTCTTCCTGATGTAGCTCATAGGGAATCGAGGATTGCTTTTCTGTGCTGCGGTGTTCCCTGGGGTCGAAACCACTCCTCGAGCGTCGCCGGTCTGTCTTCTTCCCGAAGAGCTTTGGTCGCTTTCCTCCTCAGCCGTTCCAGGCCTGCACAGTCCCAGAGGAGGTGGCGTAGTGTGGCTGTGTTGTTCCCAGCGCAGGCCTTGCATCTGGAGCCCTCGATGTCGACCAGCCCGAAGCTCGCTTGTTTGGCCGGTGTGAATGCTGTTCCGGTCCTGATCCGTCGGACTCGGACAGCTTTCCATCTGGTATAGCTCGTTGGTATGTTGTCTTCTTGTGACGGCAGCAACCCTCTAAGGTAGACCTTCCTCGCCTGCCTGGCAAGTTCAGCCTGTTCCTCCGGGTCTACCGTGTTATTCGTTTCAGAATGAGAGGTCGGACCAGTCGCGGAGCCGTGAAATATTTCTTCCGCTGCGGCCCTGTGTGCCCTCTCATTCCCGGGGATTTCGCTGTGCCCGGGAAGCCATCTGATGTGCAGGTCGGTGCCACGTATGCGAAGCTCCGTCGCCACTTTCTTAATCTTTTTTTATTGTTCGGCCCTTTGGTCTGCTGCTGCGTGTTGCGTTAATCGCTGCTTGCGAGTCTGTAAAAATTCTGGCGTGAGGTGCCGTCGCGCTCTTTCCTGCGATATCCTGGGCCGCCGAAAATATCGCCCTCAATTCGGCCTCCCTCACCGTGGTGCCCGACGGTAGTAATTCGGTTTGTGTCCTGCCTCTCCTTGCGTCGTGTCAGGCAGATGTCACTTTGTCACCGTTCTTTGCGGCGTCGGTGTACCGTACTTCTTCGTTTGGCGCATGTGTTTCGCACCATGCCGCGTGCATCTTAGCGGCTCTAGCCCTCTTCCCTTGGTTCAAAACTTGAGGCAGAGTCCGATGATCAGTTATCACCTCGTTCTGCCACGGAGGTAGCGCCTCTTCCAATGGCGGCTTGTTGCTTGTCTCGTATCCTAGGTCTTGCAGGAATCTACGTCCATGTTTAGTGCGCTCTAGCCTTTGAAACTGAGCGATTACTTGGGTTTCGGCCCTGTCTTTTATGTTGTTCATTTGTGCTTCCTTTCCTAGCGTTTCGAGTGGCGTGTATTTGGGAAGACCCGTGACTACTCGCCTCGATTGGTTGTTAAGTCTCTCGAGTTTTTTCCATTGCGTCTGGTTGAGATTCAGCCAGTTGCAACTGTACAGTGCGCGTGACGTGAGAAGGGCCTCTGTGAGGATACAGAGGAGTCGACACCAACATCGACAGTGCCGAGATTCATGCACAGCTAAAGGCCAACAACGACGTATCTGTTACATCTGTTCGTCGAATGGGTACGCCCACCACAGTAGCTACAACTGTCTCGTCGTCAAGACTTCCTGAGTACCCTCGGTCTAGTACGTCACAAGGTAGAGCCATTTTTGGAAAAGCCAATTCGATGCCACCAATGCTGTAATTCTCCAACGTGTTCACGTTGCGCCGGACCACACCAGCGGAATGACTGGGACGCTGGTACAACAACAGTTCGGTGCTGACTCTGTAGTAAAGAACTCAAAGCGACATCACATCAATGTGCAGAATGGAAACATGAGTAGGAAATACGTCACCAAAGACAAGTAGCTGGGAGCACATCACCCACTAAACCAGCCCAGGACACCGTCAACAGTGCTCTTGAACAAAACAGACAGGCCTACTAGGCCCTCAATGCGCCTCGGGAATCCATAAGCATGGAAAGTTGAAAACCGGCTGCACTGGCGGCAATGAGCAACAGACGACAAGTACTTCTATGAAGAACAAAGCCTCGTCTCAACAAGGACGCTCGAGTGATGTTCCTGACTCCCGAAATCATACTCGAGGCCAGGGGCAAATACCTCAAAGACATCCTTAGAGAGACGCGCTGGTAGGAACGTTATTTAGAAAACAAGTGTCAAAACTCGAAAAAGACCCTACTCTTTCGCCAGAAGCAACATCTGGGATCTGGTCAATGATTCTCATCATTGCAGAAAGACGCATACGAGAATATCTCATCCAGTGCACGTCCCCAGCGGCTCACCTTGCTTTGCAAGCGTTGGATATTTTTCCCATTTTTACTTAATTTAATAAGATAGAATATGGACATATTAACAACTACCACGCACTAACATGTGCACTGCTCCATCGAAGAACTAATCGGTGATTTATCACTATTCCAATGAAATGCAAGAGGACTCCAGTCAAACATGTCCGATTTTCGACAATTCACACATCATCATCACTTCCCCATAATTGTGGTTTGTGAACCCAATAAAAAACTCAGGTTCTGAAGGTACGAGATTTTTACATCCCTGCGGTCAATGGACCCAGTCGAGTTATGCTAGCTATACGCAAGGGCCTTACATATGTGAGTCATCTCATTACTCCCCATTCACACAATGAATACGTATCTGCCATAGTAAGAAATAGCAATCGCACATTTTCAGTTATAGCGGCGTACATATCACCACGTGCAAAATTTGGTGACGCGCACTTTGAAGGCGTATTGAACAACTGCGCTCCCCCTTACATCTATCAGGCGATTTCAACGCTCATCATCCCCCCCCCCCCCCAATTTGGGGAAGCACTCATATAAACAATCAAGGCAGAAAACCTTTAGACTCTTTGGGCCTATACAGCCTAAACATATTGAACGATAGTAGCCCCCCATACCTACGCGGCGCTACGTACAGTAGCTGCCTCGACCTAACGTTTGTCTCTCAAGAACTGGTGCCTTATAGCTTGTGGTTTACTGATATCGAAACAAGTGGCAGTAATCATATCCCAACCTACACCATCCTGAAGGTATTTTTAAGCCGAAAAATTCTGTCGTACGAACTGGCAAGCCTACCAAACATAAATGGACATTAAGTATAAAACGAGCGTGTTGGTAACGGTAATTAGACATGAGGAAGATACATAGAAAGGGGGGACGGACAACGAAGACTTCCATGTAAACAATCCCTGTAAACTTTCATGTAAACAATTCCATATAAACAATCCCTTCGTTGTCCGTCCCCCCTTTCTATGTATCTTCCTCATGTCTAATCAATGGAGGCTTTCAGCGAGTCTTCTACTAACCTTCAAGATTTCAGCGCGGCTGTTGCTGTTGCTACCAAAAGTGGAACAAGAAGCTACAATCTTCCTGCAACCCGGACTGTGATCGATGGGCAATATGAACATCTACGTGATAAGCGTCGTCGCTCGGAAAGACGGTACCGAAGGACCAAAGATATGAAGGATCTACGTAAATCTCGTCGCACGAAAAAAAAATAAAAAAATTGGTCAATATCTACAGAAACTAGGAAGGGTCAAATGAAGGAAAAATTGTTCAAAATTAGATCGAAGGAAACCTTTTGCGGGAGTCTGGTGTACATAAGGTGCGTGGACAACGGACACCTCAACAGCAACGATGTCCGTTTCGTTCTTTATTTCTGCGCCTAGATGTGACTGAGATGGAGGTCACTGAGAACTTCTGCAGGCGTCTCACCCAACAGCAGGCGGGTTCTAATTTATTGTGTGGTTCCATGCAAGCAAGCGTACCACCATCGTTCAACGACAGAATGAATTTTCCCTTTCGGCCAGATGAACTTCAGGCAGCTCTGGCTACAGTAAAGCGAACTTCGACTCCGGGACCTGACGACGTCTCGTATAGCGCCCTTGCTAATCTAGGCCCGCGAGGTCAAAAACAACTTTTTGATTTGCTCAACAATTCATGGGAGACGGGTCAGGTACCATCAGTATGGAAGGACGGACGTATCATGCCCATTCTCAAACCAGAAAAGTCACCTTACGTCACTCATATTAAAAATAGTGCAAAAGGGACGGGACAAAAGGACGAAGAAGCACACAGGACAAGCGCTAACTGGCAACTAAACTTTATTGAAAGCTTCCAACTTTGCTATCGCCATGCACGTGCTTAGTCTCGTATCAACAGAAAGAGGGCGTACCGCCAAATCCGCACATTCATACCGACGAGACATTGCATCTTATAGACCAATAGCTTTCTCAAGCTGCATTGGTCAGCTAATAGAGAAAATGGTAAATTTTCGCCTTGAATGGTGCCTAGAAAATACTGACAACTATCCGGACGTAATGTCCGGATTTCGACGTGGATGGAGTTCTTTGGACAACGTCATAGACCTAGCCACCTTCGTAGAACAGAACAAAAAACAACGACGAAAAACTACAGCCGTCTTCCTTGATGTCATGGGTGCATACGACAGCGTGACCCATGAGGCCGTTCTAAATGCGGTAAAGGAGCTTGGAACTGGTGGCCGCATGTTCTCCTGGTTAGAGAGCTCCCTCACAGGAAGATCTATGTATATGTCAACGTACGACGGAAATACAAGTTCTCACATCCTCACAAAAGGCGTACCACAAGGCGGGGTATTAAGCCCAATTTTGTTTATTATGGTTTTGATAAATCTAATCTGCCAATTACCTATTACGGTACACACGTCAATTTATGCCGGTGACGTTTGTTTCTGGGCGACCGGTATCACACGTCCTCAGATACGGGCGAGACTCCAAAGCGCTCTGAAAATTACCCATAAATATCTCATCGAACGTGGAGTTCAAATATCAACTTCCAAATCAGCTGCGATTACGTTTTCTCGCAAGTTAATGGACCGATACTCTATAACTATTTGTGGCGAATAAAAATCCGTACGTCCGGAAGCATACGTTCTAGGAATAACTTTGGATCGAGGCTTAACGTGGACACTTCAAGTATCCTGACTGAAAATGAAACTGACATCCATAGTGCATTTCATGCGTTTCATCAATGGCACAACACGGGGCGCAACTGTTGGTTGCCTACAGCGACTGTTCGAAGCCTTGTTCCTCGGGCTTCTGAGGTGCACCTTATCGGTTATCAACAACACCTGCATTTCCAATATACCAACCCTCCAAAGCATCCAGGCGCAAGTTCTACGAACCTGTTTAGGGCTACAACGCTCTGCTTCCACGCCCGGGAAAATTGCGGAGGCTCGCAGGTTTCCAATTGAAGCGTACATGATACAAGAGACACTGCGGTTGCACTTGAGACACCTCACACAACATCCTCGCCATCACTTAGCAACGTTACCTACAAGTAGACCAAATTAGAGCTTCTCCAGGACGATAAGAAAGCACAATACTACCCTAAATAATTTTGTTCGGCCATGTATTAAGAGCATACCGCCATGGATATTCTTGACTCCAGAAGTAGTGCCGTACATCAAAGGCATTCATAAGAAGACATCAACTCCACTGCCTGTACTGAAACAACTGACCTTACGGCTCATAAATGAAACATACGGCTTGACGACACATGTGTACACCGACGGGTCCTCTTTTGAGGAACGATCTGGAGCTGGGGTTGTAATACCCGCCCACAGTCATTCCTCCAATTTCTAAATAGGACACAAAACGACATCAACGGCATCTGAGTTAGCGGCCGTACGAGAAGCAGTAAAGTACCTCCTATGTCAAACGCCCCAGCACTGGACCATCTTCAGTGACTCAAGACCAGCGCTACAAATAATCCGGTCTTATATGAAACATGATGCGTACGACTTTCTGGCATACCAATTCTTCTGCGCCTGCCCTCCAGCAGGGTCATCACATAACTCTACAGTGGATACCAGGTCATTGTGGTTTCGCCGGCAATGAGACAGCAGATAGTGCAGCAAAATCAACCAGTAACAGCAATTCAATTAGTATACATTACTCCAGGTGTGACACAAAAACTCTGGTTCAAGACGTGGCAAAAGGAATTTCACGAAATTACTGGATGAATCCACATTACCACCATCCAAGGCTATACTCCATTGATCCTCAACTTGCATTCCGCGTTCCATCTGGACTTTCAAGAAAGCTGCAGGCGGTCCTGCACCGACTACGGCTTGGTGTGGCATATACACCGCAGTTCCTTTGTCGGTTTCAAATGAGAGATTTCGCGAACTGTGCAAGCTGCAAAGTTGAAGGGACAATTGAACATATCCTGTGTGAATGCGATAAATTCAACGAGGATCGATAAGTGCTGCAACACACATTAGTGGCGTTGGACTCGCGTCCTTTCAGCTCATCAAAAGTGTTTGGTGCCTGGGACACAACAGTGTTGCTCACAAACACGGAATTGTCGGACACTTTGTAGGGTGCTTAAAACTGCCTGTGAAATTTTGAACATTAGTACCATTGCTCACCCCTCATTGACAACTTCACCTCATCTGTCTTCCTCATCGTCATGCATTTTCTTTCCCCTATTCGTTCTCCCCATGCAGTACAGAGTAACCCACCAGAACCTACGTTCAGGTTAACCTCTCTGTCCTTCCATAATAAACCCTTCTCTCTTTCTCTCTCTCATGTTCTGTGGTGTGGCTAGTTCCGCCATTTTGCTGTGCTTCAGACATTTTAACAATGAGCACTTGACTTTCAAAATAGGCCTATAAGGTGTTTGCGAATGACGTAAATCTGAAGTTTTGTTGTTAGTTTTTGTTTCTGAAACGTTATTTTTCTTCACTCGCCTATGGCTGCCGATGTTAGCGTGATGAAGCATATAGGCTTCTGCGCACCACGCATTTCAGGGCGCCATGTGAATCCTTCGAATACACGCGATCGGCACACGCTAGACAGCTCACAACAACAAAATGGCGGACAAAATTACGTCCGTGAAAAGACCCTATAGTGATTCGTAGGCCAGCGCGTTGGCTCAGAGCCCCTGAAACCCCGTTCACGCGATCATAAAGGTAACTTTAGCTAAGAAAGATTTATGGTCGACGGCGAATTCGTTCGCAATCCTCGGCGGGTTGCATGCGCTTGAGGCCGAAGAGTGCCGGATGATTCGCCAATCCTCAAATTACACCCGCCGGCGATATGAAGGTGAACGCCGGACCGCCGACCGGTCCGTGCTATCACTGCCTATCAGCGCCATGACACGGCTGCCGTGGCGGCTCGCTTTCTTATCGCGCGCTTCGCCGAGATCGCGGAAGGAGCCTTTCAGACGCTATCGGCAGACAATGGGATTTAGTAGTTCTTTGTTGTGTTATGGTGCGAAACCGGAAGGCTGCGGAACAAATCAAAAAGTAACTTATATTTTCTGCTTCATAAAATAAACAGTTATTAGCGTTCACCGTTATTATCACTTGCTTATGAATGGAGAAATCGGTTGAAGAGAGAGAGAAGTAGGCGTTTATTAAAACAGTGATGTCATCCAGCGCCTTGTGCTGGTTTGCTACACTGTGAAGAAAGCGGTTGAGTTACTGATAAACCACGCCAAACAACGTTCGCTCTAGTCCAAGCAATGTGCAAATTATTTGCCGGCAATAACGTGGGCACGGCGCCCACAAAAAGCGATGCGGAAATCGAAACCCACTTCCACGCTTTTTGCAGGGAGTACCAGCAGATCTGAAAACAGCGCTCGATCCAAGCGCTTAATCTCGGTGAAACGCGCGAAAAGAAAGCGAGCCGCCACGGCAGCCGTGCCATGGCGCTGATAGCACGGATCGGTCGACGGTCCGGCGTTCACCTTCATATTGCCTGCGGGTGTACCTATGTTAAAGGTACCATCAGGCGCGCTTTGTGAATGGGGTATTAAACTTTTTAATGTTTTGTGTTTTGTTTTAGTACTATTGTCAGTTAAAAGTAACCGAGGTGGCTGTGAAAAAAAAATATAATCCAACCATTCTGACAAGCCATTATCCGATTGCAAAAATGTTTTCTGCAATTGATAAAAACATTAAATTGTTTTTGAATACATGGCACAATCGAAACTGGTGGAATTTTTTTCGTTGCACTCATCTCATTTGGATAGCACCAGGCATGTATTCCGACGCACAGTGGAACTCGTGCAAAAGCAGTTGGGGTGCATCCGCATTTTCGAACTTGTTCTGACATCTCTGGCTCGCTCACTGCGGGCGTCCACCACAACCAAGCATCTGGCGCCGTTTCTATCTTTCAAGTGGCGCACTAAGCGGCACACGACGGCTAATGCACATCAAGCTATGCTTGAAAGCGTTTCGCCATCTGTATTCTATATTAGGAAGCTGCAACTTGCCGTAACTGTATGGAAAATGTTTGAGAACTAATACTAAGCTTTTGGTGTAATACATTGATATGGAAGTTCTGGAAAAAGTAATATCGATGTCTCGTAAATTAATGTTTTGTAATTTTCGTTTGTCGACGTCATTTTGTCTTTATAGCACGGTGAAATAATACTATTTTAAGCTTTATATTTTATTTTAAACAAATATGTTTAGAAGTTCGTTGCTTCGAGTAGATAATAGTCGCTCAAGAACTTTTGTTTTCCAGTTCTGGTGCTCCCCGATGATCTATTCTTGGCCTCCCTTTGTTCCTTATTTTCGTAAATGATTTAGCGTCATATGCCGAAAATTTCGAGTTGTTGTTCTTCGCAGATGACATCAAGCTTTTTATGAATGCTCATACTCCTGTCGACTGCTAAATGTTACAGAGTGATGTATCGCGTATAGTTCAGGAGTGTAAAGTGTATAGCGTGTCACTGAACCCTCTCAAAACAAATGCCTTGTCCCTATGCAGACGTAGAAATGTATTACATAAACGATTATGTATCAAGAGGAATTTTGATTAGACATATCTCTATTTTAAGATACCCTAGGTTAATCATAGTTAAAGAACTGACGTTTATTTTGCACGTGTCATCTATTTATTGGCAGCGCGACAAAGATGTGCATCACAAAATAATTTAAAATCTGCTTGTATTATTCGTTTATTTTGCTCTCTTGTTAGGTCAAGGCTTGAATTCGGTTCTACAGGTTAAAATTCTTTGTCAGAAACGCAGTCAACAAAAACTGAAAGCGTGCAAAAATGCTTAATACGCATTGTTTGCAATCGCTATCTTCAGCGCCACTTTTATTTTGATTTCAACTTTCTGCGATAAGTTCTTGCTGAGGTCATTGTTTGACAGAAGAACAGAACGTGACCTGATCTTTTTGCACAGGATAGAAAATGAAATTATAGATTATGATTAGTTTTTATCCAATGTTAATATTCATTTCCCCTTCCGTTTGACTAGGAATCACTTTACTTTTTATGCCAATAGAATATGCAAATCTTCACCCTTGTCACGGATGCAGTCACTGTTAATCGCTTTGAGAATCCAAGTTTATTATATTTAGTGACTTTCCTGTTTACCGTAAGCAATTGCAACGGATCGCTAGCTATCTGGGATGTGTAACGATTCTTCTTTTTCTTAATATTAATATTACAATTATTATTATTCTATTTTTATATCGCCAATTATTGTGGACGTTGGTACGTTGTAACTCGAAATAAAATTTTCTTATTAGACACAGTGGTTTATTAAAACCTTGATAATAAACTAAATTAATATTTAGGCATAGTTACAAAGGGTTCTTTAATGTGACTTTAAATTTATGACTATAAAGTGCATAAAAAATAGTTTTATACCGTGAAAAAAGAACCAAATCTGCATGCACGGGGGAGTTGCGCCTTTAGGTGAAACGAAGTATAAAAGCTTCAGACAACCTAAAAATACACCCAGATTCAAGATTCGGCGGAGCAATTAAATCAACCGGTAAAAGGATAAAGAACACAATAGGAACGAGGGCACGTAGAAAAAGCGAACGACATATACGTGCACTGGTTTTAATAGAATCAATTGCCCTTTCATTGTCAACCATGTGCTCAGAAACCAACAATGAAATCAGACCCATCTAGGCCGCCCACTCCGAGCAGTGGCGGCCCGAGCGTTTATATGCACGATAAGCTGGTTCCTCAATCAAACATGCCGTGCCTTTCAACGCTTATTGCACCCTACGCTCCAAGAACGCGGCCTTCTCGTACTTCCCACGCCTCCCTCCACATCATAAAAAAAAAAAAAAACAAGAAAAAAAAAACACGGAAGAGCGTTTAGATTGTCAAGCCAAAATGTCGCGCGCATGCTCTGATGAACTAGTAAAAGGCCGTGACTACGTTTAGCTTCTAAGAGACCACTATTAGTCAAACCAGAAGGATGGAGAACCGCCAATATTTGGTTTTCACCGAGAAAACGACTTTGCGATTTCCCCGTGTCCGTTTTTTTTTTTTTTTTTTTTTTTTTTTTGGTTGGGTTAAATAAACTACGTTTCCGCGCCATCGCCGAGGAACTGTGCTTAATCTATGGTTATCGAAGACTTTTGCCGAATATGAGGATGGACGTCAAACTTCGAGGATTGCCCGATGCGACGAGCCTTCGAACTTTTAATGAAAATTCGTTGAAGTTTGGATTTTGAACAGCGTTTTCCGACCGCTAAAGATGAGGTTCAAGCGTTGTTCGGAAGAAAATCACTTATACGGCAGTTCGTTTCTTTCTTTTTTTTTTCGTTTTTTATAAACTACAAATAGAAACGCATAAACGTTTTCATGTTATCGGTAGTTTGTTAATGTGAAACGAAACACCAAATAAATGGTACACCCGTCGTTTTCAATTTCCGCTCATGCGCATAACTGCTCAACTTTAGTCGATCCTTTGTCGAACTTCATGTCAAAAGTTCGGAAGAGTCGAACCTGGTTAAACTCGAATCCAGGCGGTTTCGTGATGTCCATAGTTTAATTGATCTCGAACTTTCTGATACGCTTCGCTTCGTTGACAGCCCGCAGGTGGACGACACCGCGGCCGAGGGTCGTCTCATGTACCCACCCAGCCGTGTAATTCACAAAGATTGGTATATAAGAGGATGGTAGCCATTTATGTCACCCCAACAGAATCCTATGCTTCGTGGAGCATATCATCTCTTGTTTGTTGCAGTGTTTGAGACCTCAGAGTCCCCCCAACCACCACGATGAGGCAACTCCTACTCGTCCTTCTGCTTGGATCTGCCCTCATGGTTTCGACAGAGGGGAATGGTAAGTTTGTGTACTTGCAATTTTGTGTTCCGAAGTTGGGATAAGCTGAGCTAGTTCCAGGACAGCGGTTACCTCTTCTAACCTAACCTGTTCGTAGTTAACGTGTACTTTTGACTGTCTAGCTTGACATGACAAATCCTGGATGTAGTCGAAGCTACAGGAAGTAACTCGACAAGGAAATTCCCGAGTTTTAGAGAATGGCATCGCATGTTTCACTACTAACTCCGTTTTACTTTGCCATAGACTACAGAGGATGCTAAGGTCCATCGAAATTTGTCCTTCGGAGAAACCTCAGCGACACGCTTGGCGCCTAGTCACGTGATCATTTCAGAGCACTAGATTGGCTGGGATGGCCAGTAGCGGCCGTCGCACTCCACCGTAAGGAGAAAACGAGTAGAGGCTCCAATAAGCTAAAAAGCTTAGCTCAATATTTTCTACCATCCAATTTGTTTTTTGTTTTTTCTTTCAACCCACTGATCTCTATGTCTATTTGCTGGATCGCGTTTGACCAGCTCCTCCTATGGACCGGAATGCGGTCACTGGCGGCCATCTTTAGGTAGAGTTATATCATCTCTAGCCATCATAGTAATATGGCGGACAGCGCAATGGCGGCAGTCTGCCATAAAATAGCCGTAGATCTAGTACACGGTACCGTGGGTGACATTTCGTGCTTGATTGAAGTTGTTGGATGAAGCAGATTCTTGAAACCCGGCGTGAACGGTAGGCTCATCTTTGAGGACCCGGCAAAAGTTCTACGAAAGCGCAGCACCGGGGGAAAGCAGCGCAGCTCGCATCAAAAGCAGACTCCGTACCGTCGTCTGCTTTCGATGCTTCTTTCGATGCGACTTTCGATACGTGCTGTGCTGCTTTTCTCCCGGTGCTGCGATTTCGTAAAACTTTTACCAGGTCCTCAAAAACCGGACTACTGTTCACGCCGGGTTTCAAAAACTTGTTTCGTAAAATAATTTTAATCAAGCACGCAATATCACCCACGCCATTTTGACCGCAGCCTGCCAACCCACCTGCCAAAACGCTATCTGCCATGGATGGATGATAGCGGCTGCAGCAGCTTACATTGGCTAGAGGTGATATAACTCTACCTAAAGATGGCCGCCAGTGACCGCATTCGCGGAGCGGGCAAACGCGATCCAGCAATTGTCATAGAGATCAGTGTTTCAACCAATCTGACATGACCTAACCTAACCTAGCGTATCCAATATATGCCTGATCGATCCGACTTTATCTGTCCTTATACTAAATAGGCCTTTCTTAACCAAATCATTCCTAAGTAAGCCTTACCATCACCTTTAACTAAGCACCATAAGGTACTCGATTAAAATAGAAGTGTTGACGACAAACGTAGAAGCGCATTCATAAACTTATACGACAATTTGCTGGATACCGATCCCTGCTTGCGTAAAGTCAGCAGGTTGAAGCGTTGCAGAGGCTCGTTTGCCTTTGAAAACCCGTCGAAATTTTAGCGAAAGTCCAGCTCCACAGGAACAAGGCATAACTCGTCGAACGCAAGTCTCGCGGTCAGTCGGCGTTATCAAAGGTCATGTCTTGGAACTTCAAGTGCCGCATCTCTGTGACTTCGCACGCTCGGATACCGATCAAGAATCGACGTCGTGTGAACATGTTACCCCTTCGGGAAAGTTTGGAAGCTGTGTCGCGCGTACCGTAATACAGCCCTTTCTGCATACACATTCGTCACACAGGTCTGGATCGTCCAGTTGTTCTGGCAAGTTGCTGTCACTGATCAGCGGTTGTTATCAATAAAAATACAATCAGTGGTTGCTATCATACGCTATCAACCATGGCTATGTTCGAAATCTACTCTAATGAACCCGAATTACTCAAGCCACAACACAGGTTGAGCAAGGCAGTGGAGCAGCGCTGAACTGGAGGTATAGTTTTTGAGCGCCACTTAATCAAACTCGTTTCTAAGCCACGAGCGCCGCAAGTTACATGTGCATTTATCGTTGCAAAGTTAAGCGCTGCTTCAGAGGCACATACACCTTCACAGAAGCTGCACTCGGCGAAACTTACCCGAAGGGTCAACACATCCACACGGCGTCGATTTTTGATCGGTATACTGGCGTCCGAAGTAACAGAGGCGCAGCTCTTGCGTGCCGCATCGGCGACCAGATGAGCAAGCATCAGCTATACCAAATCTAATCAGAAATAAGGATTTAAACACAATGTTTTTAAGTATTCATTTTTCCCTCGGGCAATTCAAGATTGGAATTCACTGTCAAATAAAACTGTTACGTTTTCATCAGTTACCAGTTTTGATAACGCACTCCATCAGAGATATATTTAGGTCGCATTTCGGGTGGTTATTCATTGTGTATATCAAAAACCTTCTACTCCCGCTAAGGCTTTCAACTGAAGGCCGCAGTATCAATTAAATAAATAAATGTCTTCCGAACACGCCGCCTCGACGACGAGTTGTGCTTTTTTCTTGTGGTGTCCGTTTTCGTAAAAATATCCTTAATAGTGGTACGTCATCCGTATGGCATCAAGCATGGCTTCTGGGCGGCGCCGACTTGCTGCTGCCTAGTGTAGATCGTCTGATAGTGAAGCCTGAATAGATGGATGGATGATAACGGCTTTACCCTTTGTAACGGGCGGTAGCTTGCTCCACCTAGCCTAAAAACAATAACAAAAACATGATTTCCCCTTCCAAAAAAATTCGTTTCTCTAACTATCATGATGTCATGAACATGATCGCCAGGCAGACCTTTGGGGGATCGGGCAAAAACTAAAAACATAAACAAACGCCTCCGCTCCTCACCGAGGCAGTCGCCAATTTTAGACTAACTTTTGACAGTAGCCACGCGGGAGGGAGTCCTAATTTTCCTCTGTCCCGTCTGTTTCCCAGCTGTGCTAGATAGTTGTACTCAGTTCAATGTTCCCTATAAAATTTCCACCAGCGCTGCAACCTAATCTTCGTTTCGCCAATACTCCCTGCTAAGGCGTGCCCACAGTTGAAAGACTGCAGCCCCCACAACGCCTAGTGGCTCCAATTAGGCTAGTCTGGGGTTAGTCTGGCCACCCGGTGGCCAGACTAGCTTTTAAAGCTTGATCACTTGCAGACATGTATAAAGCTTGTGAGTTCGTGTGCCTCCTTCTGGAATAACGTTTCTTTGTCGGTGGTCTCCGCGTGCCGCGACCAGTGGACGCCATCCTGGAGATCTTAAGGGACCTGGTGCGCCAGATGGTTCCGAATCCGGATATGCAGCAGCAGTTCCTGGCCAAGATCGACGGGGCCAGGGGGTGCCTCGAGGTGGCCAAGGGAATAAACCCCGACGTCGTGAAGAAGGTATACGGCGGTCAATGACGGGACGAGTGAGCTATGAGTCGTGCAAAAGTTTGGGCAGCACACAAAAAGAAAGGATCGCACAAAAAAGAAAGGAAAAAGAAAGGATCAATAAAATGCTAGAGACCTGTAATCGTTGAGAGCTTAAGAAACGGAAGTCGTGTACGAGTCTCGAACAATATATTTGGGTCCGGAGTGAATGATACTGAGAGACTAGCCGATGAGGACACCGATGAATTAATCGCGAAGCAAGAAGTCCAGCATTTCTACAGTCGGTGACTAGAGTGGACGCGTACAGAATGCAACGTGGTTTAACGAAAAGACGATCGCTACACTTAGTTGCGTTTTACTTCGCTCCCAGAAGGGAGAAGATGTTGGCACATGTGGCGAAAAATGCTCATTCTGAACGAACCGACACGCGGAATATAATTTGATGTTGTTCATTTCTATGCCTGAGAAAAAGACGACCGAGCTCCGAACTGCTGTTCGCGCTAGTGGCTAGATTTCCCTTAAAATAGTGGCTATAGATTGCCCCAAAAATTGAAAGAGTAAGGTATATAAAAAATTATTTTATTTTTATGAATGGTTGGAATCATTGATAACTCACTGAAACCACCAATGTCTGACGTAAAAAAAAACTGGTGTACACGGCGACTTCTAGAACAATAATAATAATCAAAAACATTTATGTCCGCCTCGCTTCAATCTTGTCCCGAACTTCATTGTATTTTATTTTACTATCGTAATCTCTAATTTCACGCCGTCGCAATAAGTGGACCGAGACAGGCAATTCTCCCCTCACAATATAAACCCCTCTTTCACTCACTCCCTCGAATGGTCGGTGGTACATTCACTTGCAGTTCTTGGTTAATCATAGTACACGAACACTGTACACCCATAATCTATGCTGGTCGTTGACCTTGAAGTTGTGCTCCAATGTTCAGCGATGCTGACATGGAGCTTAGCTTACACTAACTGACAGGTTAAAAAAAGTATTACAGAAGGACGCTTAAGCTTCGCCTTTAAGGGTAAAACGCGATAGATAAACACATACCGTATTTTCCGGACTATAGTCCGCACACGGTGTATAGTCCGCAGAGGCAAATTTGGGGTCAAAAATGAAAGCTTTTGCTTAGATAGTCCGCATTCGCTGCATAGTCCGCACCCAGTGCATAGTCCGCACCTGGTGCTTAGTCGACACGAAATTCTTCTCATACGCGGCACACCTTGACATATGTATGTTTTCTTAGCTTACAAAAAAGGCCTATAATATACATAAATTAGCAATAACATACTCTTTTATTCACAAAATCCGTCTCGTCTCGTCATAATCAACGACATTGAAAAACATAATTCCTGTATAGTCCGCACGCGTAGATAGTCCGCACAGCCAGAAATTTCAACTTTTAAACATGTATAGTCCGCGGACTATAGCCCGGAAAATACAGGTAAACTCCCTATCGTTCCCAAGCCCTGCGTGGCGTTGTCAGTAGCCTGCCTGACTCACAACCGATGGTCGTGAGTTCGAATCCCGCCTAAATATGCTTCAAATTGTTTGCTTTAAGACAAATGAAAGACTTTATAAAGTAAAATCAAACCAGCGGCGACCTTTCATTAGCATTACATTATACGTTTTAATCACTTCCATTCCACTCGGGACGTTACGTTTCACGGGAGCGTTGTGGGTTGTTTGACATTCCCGCCCATGGTCATGTGGCTATGGCGTCATGACCCTATCGACCAATCAGGATTTTCCCCTCCTACCGACGCCGCCATTCACAATTCTTGCTTCGTGATTTCTTCGGCGTTGTTATCGGCCAACGCCGTAATGTAATCGGCTCTGGGTCGACAATAAGACGATCGGGAAGATTGTGAAGTGGTTGCGTATCTTTCAGCTCATGGACGGCATCATGCCCACCGCGGCCACCTGCGCAGTCCAGACTGCTGGAATATCCGACATCGCTCAAAGAAAGAGCCTCGTAAGTGCCCCTAATATCCTATATGTCACCATAATGCATAATTAATTTACCCGGGGGAACTGCCGATGATCTTTTCGGTTGCAATTTAGTGTGCAAGAAATATCCTGCAGGCGTGAAACAAAAAAAAAAAAAAAATAATTAGCATAAGAGATGAGGATGATCTTCACGGGGAAAACTCAAAAGAAACGCATTTTTTCGCCGTGATTAAAAGAAAAGTAACTCGGTAAAAAGTGGACAGCAGGGTTATTTCTTAGAGCTTCACCTGTCCAAACTCCAGCGTCAAACTGCAATCAACGTCACCCGCGTTATATCATTTTCCTTTTTGTCGTTTCTTTCTTTATTTACCTTTATTCCCTGTTCCCCTGCCACCAGTAGAGGATATATCCAGATAGGAGAACAGGCTCAGGCAAACGTCCTCTTCGTCATTCCATTATCTCTATCTATCTCTCTCGTTTCCTTTCATCTTGTCCACCGAGCGTCTTGCAGTGGATGTTACCAGGGGTTTCTCCAGGAATTAAAATTAGGAAGGGTGCCTAATTTTTTTAGGGTGTGTGTGTGTGAGGGGGGGGGGGGGGGGGGGTGATTAGAAGGGCGCATTGGAGTAGAGGAGCCGTTACGAATTAAGGGGTGCCTTCAGAAAAACAAGAGGGTGGAGGGTGGAGGGAAATCACTGGATGTTACTATCTCAAACGTCTACCACTTGCTTGCCTGCGTCTAATTCTTTTGTTATTTTGCTGCTTATGCTTTCATTGGCCTCGGCGCGCAATAAAGGGTATTATTCTGAATCTAACTGCATGACTAGTTTGGAGAAGATGTCTCACTATCTTCATTACCACGTTGGCTTTCTTCAAAGGAAATCTTATAGTTACCTGTTATTCAAGTGGAAAAAAATGCTCCAATTAGAAATGTTTAATAATATCCGGCCTTGATGGTGAATGTCTTAAGTTCCGGGATGTGTTTTGAGCACGACTTTCTCGCTTCTTTTTTATTTTAGAAATTAAATAGCGTTTGTTTGTGCATGAATTGAGATGTGTAACAAATAAGCAATAGTTTATTGTCTTTTTGTGCATGCCCTTGCATTGGCTCCTTTTTTCTTTTCTTCACGGGAACGAGATTTTTCAAATACTGTATTCAATACTTAAAAAAAAAAAAAAAAATCCTAGCAGCTAACTACTTATAACCCCGAAAATCCTGAGCCTGAGACCGACATTAAACCTTTTGTGTTTTTGTCTCTTTTTTAATATGGTGAATAATATCGGGTTTATTTTAATTTTATGCCCTTTAGAAGTAAGTTAGCTTTGTGCATTTCTACGTGAAGGATTATTCCGGCCATGTGCACGGTTTTTGATTATAATCTGATTTTATATAATGTAACGATCGAAAGCTCTAGACTCCAAAAATATGAGGTTGGGAATACTCGGTACCATTTGAGATCTTCAGAGAAGGTTTCAAGGATAAGCCTCTCAAAACAAAGGGAACTGATCGTGATGGTTGCGTTAGTCGTGCTTTGAAAGTGCGCTGTCTAGCGAACTAGATATTTAACGAAATACAGCCCAGTGATCCCAAGGCAGCAAAATAATTTGGACAACTGCAGAAAGCGCGACACGTTGAGTTTGTTATAGCTAGCCATGATATGATAATACATTCTGTTTGAACCACCTTACAATCTATCTCTTAACGGTGGTTAGCCGTGTAGCACGCTCGGACCCAGAGCACGAAATAAGATAGCAATGGAACCCTTTCGAAATACTGCCCTCTGTTGGCAACTGTGGAATCCCTTCACAATGGCGGACTAAAACCGCAACGTCACGGCACACATTACGTGTTTGGTAGGATTAGAAGGCAAAAGTACACCGACCGAAAAATGTGCTGGGCGCAGTGGCATTGCGCTTTCGACGTTTCTGATCGAACCGTCGGCTCCGCGCTCCGATGTTCGGTATACCTTGTGTAACAACTCGCACGTTCCACGATGCCAGCTGTTCCGCCATTGTGCAGTGACTCCGACCTTCAAATAACCGGCGCGTAACTTTCAAAAGGGGGTCTACTGGTGACTTCTGCGACATCGACGGCACCTAGCGACTGGAACTAAAAACCGTAGCCGCAGGCTCACTCGCCGGCGCTTTCGCGAGAAGACAAAATATTTACGCACCTGGCGGTCTAAACACAAAGCCGTGAAAATAGGTACAGATTACAGAAAAAAGTTATACTCTCTGGGAGCTCTAACTATAAAGGATCACTGACAACCCCAACATAGATTTTTTTTTTTTTAAATTACTATTATTACTGCAAAAAACTGAAAATGATATACAGGGGTCGCCCTAAGAATGTGGAGCTGAGAACTACATGCAGAGGAAAAATGTTTTTTTTAGGAAGCTTGATTTTAAACGGCAGCCCGAACCTCGTGGAGATCCCTCCGGCCGCCTTACCCTGGAGTCCCGTCTTCCCCGCATTTACCCCACTCCTTCGCCCATTCCTCCCGCGCCCTGCCAGGGCCGAACATTCCAGCTCACCCGGATCCCTGGACGGGGGAGCGACACCGCACGGCGCGTAATCCACACTCGGGGATCGTGCGGGGCCCGTGGCCGGGGCGTGGGAGGGCACGTGATCGGTAGGGGGCGAGGACATAAAAAGGGAAGCGGGACAAGGGGGGTTCTCTTCTGAACCTGCGAACCAGACAGTGCGTGACGACGACGACGAGGAGGACGAGGAGAGGACGCTGACCACCAACGAGTGAGTTTAATTAAACGATTCTGAAAGCGCACACTGTGTGAGCGACTTCTTGGGGAGCGAGCGAGGCACGTCCCGATCGGGCGTCGATTAGGTAGCGAACCACAACCTATGACATAATTAGCGAAATGATGCACTTCTTACTGTTTTGAACGACTTTGAAACAAAAAGCAAATACTTCAAAAAGTGTCGTGTAACCTGTTCTCTCTTTCACTCTTATCGTTGATGGGCAGGCGCAAGTGCCGCCCGGCCAACCGTGAGACTTCCATCGCTCGCGGACGACGCGTCACTTTATAGGGCCTTTTTTTTTTTAGCCGTGTCAGTCGGCCTAAAATGATTTTTTTTTTAAGAAAAAGGTAGTGAATAAAACGGACGTGTAGCATTCTTTAGTGAGCGACGAGAGGGGCGATGTTGCGAAGGTGCTGCGTGAGACTGAGAGGTTATCCGAGAAATTATACGGCCCGCAAAAAAAAGAACCGTCCGAGCCGTCCTCGAATTCCCCGTCATTCGCTCCCCTCTGAACACCTTCAGCACCGAGCCGCGGGGTGCCGCCATGTTGAAAGTATGAAAAAAACCTAGGAGACGGCCGATGTTTCGTCATTAACACTTTCGGATTGTTTCTTTGTTCTTTTTTTACCGGCATTGCATTATTAACGAACAAAAAGTTAGGGCGCAAACGAGCTGGTGAAGGTTTATCAAAATGTAAGACAAACCCCCGAGACTGGGGAAAGTACGAAGGATATGTACAGACAGTCTAAATGATCGATACATTGGGTGGATGCGCGCGGTTAGCAGCATAGTCCTCGGTCGACAAATTTTTGTGAAAGGTGGGGTTGTGTGAGACTGCTTAGGACCACCGATGATGGTTGAGACTCTGTGTGTTGTGTTGCCCTTCGTCCTCTCTCCAGCCACGGCGGGTTGTTTTAAATTGTTTAGTTTCTAAACAACCATCGTAAAAAAAGAAAACGTAGGTGATGAATGACAATAATAGTGATTAGACAGGCTACTTGCGACACCTCTTAATGTTTTCCAAAATGCCTTCGTCAATTACCTACGTCATTAAAAAAAAAAAAGAAGCCAAGAGAAGCCAAATCGGTGGAGGGGGATATAAACTTTAACCGGCTCTTTCGGGCGCTAATTCCATTTTTCGAGATGATCTTTTTTTTTTTTTTTCGATACGCGCTTTTAAATAATTTGAGACAGTGAAAGAGGAAATAATATCGATCTGGGGCTTGTCAGTAGCCCTTCAAGAAACACACAGTGTATTATGTTCGCGCTTATGGCTTCGTTAACCGTTTTTCGTGATCTTATTGGTCATTTTTGGGGGGGGGGGGGGTAAGACGCTCCAGCCTCGCCACGACCAGCGTCTCTTGAGCTGGCGGAGACACTAACTACAGGTGAACTAACACGGCCAAATATCCTTACAGATGAAAGCTTGCGTCCACGAAAAAGCCGACTCTTTCGAGGTAAGCACGCCTAAACATCGTCGCAGACTTAGTAAGTGCATAGTAAATATTAAAGGTCTACTCCAACTTGCGTAAAGAAGCAAATGCTGTCAGGCACAGATAACGAGATCGATAAATTAGGTTTGTGTGCGAGGTTTGTGGCTTTAGTTCTCGTTCGGCAGATTTTTGTGGCATGTGGGGTTGCACGAGACTGCCGATAGAACACCGATGATAGTACGATATTGGTGACATGCGCGATTAAAAGCATTCGTGCTCCGGGAATAGCAAAGCACTCACTGCGACGTTTATGATGGGATTCATTCAGCTTTTTATAGACGGAAGTCGAAGTGACGTTAGGCTGTCGACTTTGACGGTGGTGGTTTACGAACGCGATGACTCCAAACATCCACCCCGCGTTGTTTTGTTCTATATCGAAACTTAGGCACCCATTTATGGTTTGAGCAGAGTCGCCGTCGACGTCGGCCTAACCGCGCTCGTTGCATTATGGGAATAATGCAAGAGGGCGTAACCGCGCGTTGCATTATCAGAAGATTTCCCCGCTAAATTTAGCGAAACAAATTTCACTAAATTTTGCCGCTAAATATATCGGGAAAAGTTTCTCGCTAGATTTAGCAGATAATTTTTCCGTAAAATTTAGCTCAAACATTTTCCGCTAAATTTAGCGGTAACATTTCCCCGCCATATTTTCCCGCTAAGTTTAGCGAGAGAATTTCCCTCCTAAATTTAGCGGGGAAAGTAAAGAAACAACACTCAGAACGTTTAACACGAATTCAAGCAAGAGAGACATAACGAAAGTCTTATCGGCACCGACATTACGATGGCCGCCCTCGCCAAGCTTTGGTTTCCGCGACGTGCCATGAAGGGCGGCAGCTTTGGCCGCGAGCCATACCTCTTCCAACAACATATGCTGCTATGATACTTTCTAGATACCTCCCCCAATCTTCCCCAGTGGTAAGGGCTTCGCTGGCGTTGGCCATGGGCGCCGATGCAGCAGGCGCCGCCATCTTTAGCTCTATTGGGGCGAACCGTCATCAGTTCTACTCCGTTTCACTTTATGTTGTATCGCAGCGAAACGCGAGCTCCGTTGGCAGCTGCCCTTAATGCGAGAGACCTTGCGCCACCGAGATGTGCCCCAGAGCAAGGAGCTCGCACTTGTAGCCTTTCCTGGGGTACATCATAAGGTGAAATACAGTAATGTAGGCCAACTCAATTGAACTCAATGATTGTTAGCGGCTTAATGACAGTTGGCGTCGCATGTAACTCCGGCCAATCGCGATTCAGTCAACTGTCGGTGGCTCAATGACAATTAAGAGCGCTAGTGTAACTAGGGTAAAAAAATCGGCATTCTGTTCCCCGATCTGCTAGTGGGCGCCGCCATCTTGGTGCTTTGTGCAGAGTAGACGCAACTGTCAATCGCAACAGTTAAAAAAACAAAAACAAAAAAACGCGACTTCCTCAGCTTTAGAAGCGGCATTAGGAAGCTCGGGTGATATCGTTTTGCTCGGTCGCGAACTGTTTTTTTTACATTTCCGGCGGACGGAAGAGCGACGTTTCCTGCGATTTCAGATAAAGCTTTCAGATAACTGACCACCATGATTTGAAGCGCCAAGATGGCTCGAGGGTCGTTAATCTAAACCGTAGCAGCGTATTCTGTAGCGCCATACGTGGGACCTTTCTCTCTAGGTTATTATATTAGCTCTATGTCCCGGCGTCTCATCTCTAGTGTATCCATGCAGCGCTGCCTATAGCGTGCGTCAGCGTCGCAGGCAGCGCGCCGCGGGGTGTCTCACAACGAGCACTATGCTATGCGAAGTGCAAGTTCGTCTGCTTATTTTGCAGGGGTTTGTGCTGACGTCAGAACGCCGAGCTCTGATTGGCTCTGATTGAACTATAGTGGGTAGACCTCAAGGCAGCTTGCTTCTGACGTCACCACAACCCTTGCAAAAGAAGCAGACGAACTTGCGCTCCGAATAGCACGCGGCGACGCCAAGACGGACGCGTCTGCCGTTCAGCGGCGTGTCTCGTTGGACTTCGGCGTGTTCGCCGCTAGGGGTCGGGTCGGGGATCCACGAATGATGACGTCATGTCCAGGTTTGGCTAATTTCTTTTTCTGCCTGTAGACGTCAAGCGGCATGACCGACGCCGAGCTCGTTAAGTTTGATATGGCTCGGGTGAGTTCGACTCTCCGATCGTTTCAAGGCCAAAACACTGCCTATAATGTTATATTTTAGTCATACTAGTGTGGTATACATGTGAAATAATCGGAATACAAATCGCTTTTTTCATTGATGTGTAAATTAATAAAATTTAAAATTTTTAGTCTATGAACCGTACACGGTAATTCGCGTAAACAGTGTTTTTAGAGCGCAGCTCTTAGGGGCCCGTTTCCAGCCTGAGCGGCGTCGGCGTCGGCGTAACCGGGGGGGGGGGGGGTCACGTGACCCCCCCCCCCCCCCGAGGTCACGTGACCCCCTCCGAGGTCACGTGACCCCCCCCCCCCCCCCCCCCGAGGTCACGTGACCCCCCAGGTCACGTGACCCCCCCCTCCCCCGAGATCACGTGACCCCCCGGGGTCACGTGACTACCCGCAGGTGACGTGACCCCCCTCAGTACCCTTCCCTACTCCTCCTCAAGAGCTGCGCTCCAATTCGGCGTTACAGGGATTTGTAAACGGCTTTCATTTTTTTTCTTTTTTTTTTAGGGGTGAGGGACGTTTATTTAGGTAGTTATCAGCCGACAAAAAAGAAGAGATATAGGAAATTTCTGTTTTTATTTAGATATAAGCAAGTTATGCTTTGTTTCGGTTTTATATACGCTGATTTTTAAAAAAATTAATTGAGGATCAATACTTTCGCGAGCTGTTTAGTGTCCGTTTGTTTTGGCTAATGTAGTTACATTTTTGCGATAAAATCATCCACTAATTCATTAAAATATATTTTTATCGAACAAATTCTAATCGTTAAGCGATTGCTTTCTGTTTTGGTGATGTAAACAGACCGGGTTTCTGGAACCGTTGACGGCACGTTAGCGCTCGTCTAGGGTGCGTTGCGAGCTGTAAGCTGATATACACGTGAGACAACGCATTTTCAAGTGGGATAGCATTTATTTTAGGTCCCCCCGTTCCCCCTTGGAAAATCCTAGTCATCGGAAAGAAACACGTGCGGGGGCGTGGAAGAGTGAGATACACAAACCGTCCTCTTCCGCACGCGCGGGTCGCGAGAAAAGACGCAAACTGGACGTGCCGCAGTCTTCGCAATGCCTGGCAAGAGGGAGGAGAGGACTAAGATGGCGGAACAAAAGCGACAACGTACAGAGCTTGACGTGCCAGCGAGACACCGGGGGACAGAGAGGGAGCGAGACGTTCGATTAGGGATAGAAAAGCGATGCGGGCTCGGTCTGCAAAGACGCGAGGTCGTGCGAAGAAAGGCAAAGCTAGCAATGCGGGCTCGCATTTCGGCGTCGTTTGTAGCGAAACACCCCAAAATACACAGCCCCGTTGTTGCTGTTGTTTTACTACAGGGGTGACAAAGTCGACAAACTAGATAAGGAAAACACCGATACTTGGTATTTTTTAGCAAAAAAAGAAAAGAGAAATTCAATAATAAAGATCAGTTTTGGTCGCAATTGTTTTCTCGATTTCATGTGTGAATATTGGTGGAGCATAAGAAAGACTGTTTATTTTGAAGTCGGTATTGTTAAAAATGTAATTCGATTAATCAATATTTCATCGTGGTATTTGTTTTTGTTTCGGCGTGAATTATTGTTAACATGTATATATATATATATATATTTTTTTTTCTTTTTTACAGAAATGCTTGGAAGAGAAGTTTCAAGGTTGAACATCGCCGGCTTGGTTCCTGCCAAATTATTTGGCGTGTTGTAGAAATAGGCTTCACCAACAATAAAATACTGACGAATTATCAAATAGACTGGAGCATGTTATATGTTTGAATTTATATATAGGGGTGCCAGCGATCCCAAGTCTGGCTTTTAAAATCGGTATAAATATCGGTGTCTGCACGTAGCAGTCTAAAATCTCCATCGAAGGTACGTTTTTGTTCTTCTTGTCTTACGAAATTTCAAGGCGTATCGTAATATCTCAAAAGATATTCCACCCAAAAAGCGTAAGCAAATCCGATGAATATGACGAATAAGCTAACTTTCAAAGTGCAACTATAAAAAAAAAAAAAAAAAAAATTTTCAAGTTTGATTTTTACATTGAAGGGCGTTGAAGTATAGACAACTGCCCTTTTCAGTCAGCAATTTTTGCCTATCTCCCACGATAGCTAACCCCATTTCGGCCGAGGTCACCCTTGGCAAAGGCACCGCAGTTACTAAAATAAACAATCTTTCGGTGTTTTTTTTTTGTGTGTGTTTTTTTAATAGCAAGTTATGTCAAAAATATAGGTGCGTTAGTTTTATTTTATTTGTCTTTTTTTTTTTTTGGGGGGGGGGGGGAGTGGCGGGGGAGGGGGAGAGACGAGGGGGGGAGCATTTGTCTGGGTATTACAGTAGCTCCCTTCCTGTAAAAAGTGATGCCACCAAACTTGCCATGGTCAAAGGCGGACGTCGACGCTGACGACCAAGTTGGTTTGGATTAGTTCTTGCGGAATCATCTCCTGACAGGCGAAGCAAGCAGACGACAATGTCGACTGCTTTTGACTGATCGCGATTTCCATTGGGCTACACCGCCACCGAGCCAGGTTTCCCGCAGTGCAGCTAAAATACGACACGGCTCGCTTGCGGACGGCCAGAGTGCAGTTTTCAATGGACGATGAAAACCCCACACAGGTGATGATGATCATGATGACGACGATGACGATGATAACGATGATGATGATGCAGCTCCTTCTCTTAGAGACGGGCAAGCTCGAACCAGGATCATACCCAAGCCTGGGGGTGTGCGAATCTTAATGTTCCATGAGGTGGATCTTCCTCCACCTCCGCGTCTACTATTGCGTCATCTATGTAATGACGTGCGGACTGAACGAGAGTGGAGACCGCAAGGACCTTGCAGCATGCTCGTCTCAGCCACCCGAACGTTGTGGCTGGATGTTGACCAGGAAAGCGACGGGGTGCAGCAGTTCTGAGTTGTCACACCGCATATATTGTTCAAGGCAGTGCATCACAATGTATTTCCAAACTTCTTCAGGAATAATCTGGAATTTCCTCTTGAGGGCTTAAAACCGGCAATAATTGCAAGCACATGAATCGCATTGCATCGAGTTGGAGGGGGGTGCAGAATCCAGTCGGAGAAAACGGACCCCCACGAACTCGTGATGCTCATGTCGCAGCGATGGATGAATAACCCCACACCGCAAGGCTTTTCTCTGGCGTAAAAAAGGCGTGGCAGCGAAATCAGAACAACAACCCATTTCCTGATTGGGCGCCGCCATATATTGGGCTGTAATCAAACCGGCCGATTTTCTTCGGTGCGCCGCCATTTGCCACCCGTGCCCATGGGCGTGCCGTGCGCGCCGCCAATGAGAGTCCCTTGGTGCGGCTGCCCGGGTAGCGTGCGCCTCAAGAAGATGCGATAGCCACCTGCGTGTTTAATGAGTGTCTCGTCTGCTCGCTTTTCTTAGCATGGATAGATGGATGGTAATGGCTATAGCCTTTGTAACGGGCGGCAGCTTGCGCCATCTAGCCATCCCAGAAATGCGGCGTGACAGGTTGCGAGCCTGGTGCAACCTATTTAACGAACCAAACACCGGCTGCACGTTACGTGACGTAACGACTTATCACAGCCTAATGCCAACCACAGGGTATCGACGCGTGCTCGGCGCTTCAATGGGGTGGTTCATAAATCTCTTACCAGTTTCCGGGAAACATGAAAATACACCTAGCTTTTTTTCAGTATAAAACAAGGAAATCCCTCATATGCAAGGCTTTAAAGGGCGGGTACAACAATTTCCGAACTTCGGTCAAAAATTTGTGAAAGTTGCCCTCTGACATTTCTGAAGCAAAGAACAAAAACCGTTTTTTACTGCGTGTCCTAGTTGTTCTGTAACAAAATCGACAAACATTGGCATTTCTGGCACCCCTCAATTCATTCCCAGTCTTCAGGGTCACACCTGGTCGCACTCGTAGTGACGTAATTCGAGGTGCCGTGTAGCTTCCCGTGTGCTCTCTCGGAGGACGCTTCCTCTCCCTATCTCTGCTGACATTAGCGGCCGTTATGCTGCAGCTTAGTGCCGAGCGAGGTCACGAAAGCTTCTCGACGTAGTTCCTTCGGCTGCCACTCGCGGCTGCAGGTGGGGGAAAAAGCTCGACTTTTGCTTTGTGAATATGCAGCGGAATCGCGACATTTATTAATCAAAGAGATGTTTACTTTATCCTCCGGGACACGATAAACAACGTAAAAATGACGAGAGGCAATTTTTTAAATCTTACAATCGTTGCACCCCCTTTTTAATGATTTTATTTGACTGGTTATGTATGACAAGACAGCTCATGATTAACTCGACTTCTGCTCCTCCTGCTAGTCTTCATCGATTGTACTTCTTCCCGTTACAAATTATCAAACATTTATTTAATGAGGAACTGTCAAACTCCGTGAAATATGAAACCACTCATAGTTCACACAAAACCTGCAGCATATATCATTCACGTTCTTCTGTGGACCCACCATTTGTGTAATGCAACCTGAAGCGGGTTTATAAGAGAACAAAGTGAAGAGTAGTTATAGAGCAACCATGTAGTAAGATGTTGCAACTAACTTCGCGCGTAAATATATATATTTTTTCACGATGCAATATTTCGCTTATGCGACGACGTATGAGGGGGCAATCTTTAAGGCGTTGATGGCCACTGCATGAAGTTCTTTCTTTTTTTGAGTTTCGCTTTTTTCAAGAATGCTGCTAGCAATTGTATATTTCGGAAATATTGACAGCCAAAAAGTTTGAAAAATGCGGATCCTGTGAGCTTCTATGAATTATACATCCTTCACACGATCGTAAGGGTATACGTTTTGCTAAGGAACCCTCGCGAGCTGTCGCGTTGCACGCCACTCAAGAACGCGAGCTTAATCACCGATTGCAAAGGGACCGTCGTTTTTGATTGGGGTGTTAGAGGGAATAAACCCACCAGGAACGAGAATCACAAACTCTGGCACATTTCTCAAGATCGAGTAAAGCCCATTAAACACACCAATAACTTGAATCCAATCCACCGTCCCTTTCGACTCAACAAGGTTTACCTTCCGGAGCAAACGTTCGCAGCCCTTTTTGTTTATGTTTTACCGCAATTTTCCACTGCTGTGTAAACTCGTTGCTAAGAATGAACTACCCCAATTTTCGCGAGCGGGTATAATAGATGCTACATTTGGAGTCCCATCGCTTCGAATCTGTAACAGTACCTGCTATAGACTGTCGACAGCGAGAGTTCGCGGTGGCGAAACAATTTTCAATGGAAACCGCGGGTTACTTTAGCGTGTTTTATATGTAAATAATTGAAGACGTCGTCTGTATATGCATTAGGTCGATCGAGGCAAGCCAGTGTAAATTTGGGAGGTAAAGAACGAGGACGAGATTCGAGTCGCGATTACACAGTACGCGGCATCGGTGTCCACGGGGACTTGTTAATCCGATTCCAAAGTGTCGTCACGCATCATGTTACCAGTGCTCTTAGTACACGCGCCGGCCAACCTTTCTGAGATTTGGTGTCTCGGGAAGCTTAGAAGACGTCCAGTGTCTTCGGGAACGTAGACGAATTGACGAAGTCTCGGATTTCCTGCAGGCCAACCTGTCAGCCAGCCTTAAAGGGACCATGAAGACGATTTGTGAGGTCAGTTTAACGATTGAAATAGATGGCAGGTGTTTTCTAGGTGATGCTGACAAAGCTTTAGTCCGAAGTCGTGCTGGCGCGCCGCATAAATTAATTTAGCAGGTCCAGGAAACTTCACACTAGGACCGATGACAGCGACGCCCGAAACCGTGAAAAAATCCAGCTTCTAAGTCACGTGGAGAGTGAAACACGTGTAGGCTTGCCAGGCGATTGGTTAAAGTGAACGGAGTCCAGTTTGACCAGGATTACTTCAATAGAAATGAAATACTATTTCAGTCCGAGGAAGCGTGGGCTGAAAATACTGAAAAGCCGAGCGCCTTTCACTCGCGAATAAAACCTAGTCACACATCTGCGTGGGTTGCGTTCGCATGCAACCGAAACGACCGTAACGACAAAGTCACCGGGACAGGTGTTCGCCGTACACAGCGTGGCAAGCGATAAAGGTGGTAGCTTCGCGAACCACACCGTGAGTCGCTGTTGTTGCGGTGTTTTGGTCGGTACGGTCATTTCGGTTGCATGCGAACGCAACCGTTGCAAATGTGTGAACCAGCCATTATGGGCGAGAACTGACTTATAAAAGCGTTAAGCGTGGCAACAATACCTCGGCAAACCTCTTTCATGAGGGTCCCCACTCACCTTCACTCACCGTCTTCTTCACAGATGAGGTGAGGATGAGTAAGTTTACGAACACCGAAAATTCATGAGTGTGAGTGTGAGTGAGGATCGTGAGGTCGTGATTGGTGTGAGCGCCTGAGGGCTGTGAGGGCTGTGAGGGCCGTAAGGGTTGTGAAGACCGTGAGTCCTGAGGGGCATGAGTGCGTGAGGGGCGTAAGGGCGGTGAGTGCGTGGGGGCCGTGAGGGTTGTGAGGACCGTGAGTGCGTAAGGTTCATGAGTGCGTGAGGGGCGTAAGGGCGGTGAGTGCGTGAGGGGCTTGAGTGCGTGAGGGCTGTGAGGGACCGTGAGTGCTTGAGGGGCATGAGTGCGTGAGGGGCGTAAGGGCGGTGAGTGCGCGCGGGGCATGCGTTCGTGAGGGCCGCGAGGGTTGTGGGGACCGTGTGTACGTGAGGGGTGTAAGGGCCGTGAGGGCGCTAAGGGGAGTAAGGGGCATCAGTTCATGAGGGTTCTGAGCTCAAATGACGCGCTTGCGTTTGCGTGTGGGGCTTGTGCGAGGCGATGAGTTCTCTGTGAGGCCTTGTGGGGTTTGTGCGAGACGATGAGTTCTCTATGAGGCCTGATTTCGCTCGAAGGTGTAGAGAATTCGTGAGGGGTCGCGCGGGTATTGTGACCTCTCCCGGCATCTCCCTGGAAGTGGGGTCGTCGCTCGCCTCGCGACAATATCGCCGCGCGGATGCTTGTTGCTGTTTAATTATTGGGTAACGGGTGAGAAAGAAGGAGTTAGTGCGAGCTAAGGCTCGCTGCTTGGCGCTATTTGATAGCGCGGTTTGTGCAACTAGCGCTTGGTTGGCCGTTTTCTTCGGTACGTTTGAGGGAAAAATGGAAGCTGGGTCGGAATGGTCGGGAGCTCGCTCGCTGCTGGTTGGCGGCGGAGGAAAAGCGGGCGCGGTGCTGTACAGTGGTCAAACGGGTCGCTATCCGAGGAACTCGTAAAGATATTTGTGATAGCAGTTCTGAGCAGTCGACCATACCACGGAGGACGTTGAAAAGGAAAATCAGATCTGCTTTTCCTTGATGGGGATATAAGCTGTTCATCTGTAGGAGGTCCAAGACACTGTTACAATATGACAGAGATGTTTCGCCGCACAGACAGCGATATTTATAACTAGGTAGAAATTTATATTGCCCTCGCTCTAGCCTTAGGAGGGTAGTTTTACAACTACCATTCCATACAGGAGAGGCGTGTTCGAGTTCGGACCTTGTCAGAGAGCGGTACAGGGTTACAAACGTTGCGGGTTTTAAATACTCTAGATGTTCAATAAACAACACCGAGTGCGCGCAAAGCGCAAGAAGTTATGCAAGTTACGGGGCTATCTAATCTCAAGGAAGAGTCAAAAAGGACTCTCAAGTCCCGCACTTCACAAGCATGGCACAATACGTCTGAGCGAACACTGTATAGAAACACGTTGTTTGCGTTTTGTGACTATAGGACATGACCTTGGTTTTCGAGCTTTTTACTAGGAGACCGTTCAGTGGACACCATTTGCTAAATGAGTTTATGTCCTCTTGTAGAAACTTGCAACCTGAGATAGTTTTAATCTCCTTAAATACTTTAATATCATCAGCATATTGCAAAAAAGAGTTTACAATGCACTTACACACGTCGTTCACAAAAACATAAAAAAAGAAGCGGGCCCAGAACTAACCCCTTGGGTACCTCAGACGTGGCCCTGTACGTAAAGGAAAACGTGCTGTTCACACGAGCAACACATGCTTGATTAGACAAATAATTTTGAAAGCAGTCGTGTAGCCCTCCTCAGACACCAATACCACAAAGTTTAATGAAAGCATGCCATGGACAACCACAACAAAGGCCTTACTCAGATCAAAGTAAACTACGCCAAGCTGGCCTCTGTGGCACACAACTTTGGATGGAATGGACATAAATAAAATAAAATTTGTTGTTGTCGAACCTCCTGATACAAATTCGTGTTGGTTGGAACTTAATAACAATTTTTTTTTAACGAAAGTACAATGTTTTGTGGACTACCATTTGGAAAATCTTTGAAAATTTACACAGCAGAGAAACTTGCACCTGTAGTTTTATGCAGTGGTACGACTTCCAGACTTGTAGACTGGTACAACAACTGACTTTCTCCAGATGTCAGAAAACACTCCTGCTCTTAAAGAGTTGTTAAAAATATTATAGGGGATGGGCGTGAAAAGTTCGTGAAATGCTTTTACAAGTGCTGCTGGAATACCGCCGTAACTTGATAAAATGACAATAATAATTTTTTTTTCTTTTTTGCTCTGGAGAGAGCGGCGGCGCTACAGAAAGACAACAGCCTGTACTGCGTGTACCAAGGAGGTCCGCGGTGCCGCGTAGAGTGATGGTGATTATGTGATGACACTATATACACAAGATGAGTACGATATGATCTCCTTACCGTTGAGAAAACCGGTCCCCGAGTGTCGGTTGCTCGGTGACGGTTCAGGCAAATCAGCCAGTGCGAGCTGAGGTGACCGTCGACGGGCTATTGGACGGAGGTTCTTGATAGTATTGACCTTTCCAGAAAAAAAAAAAAAGGCTCCTGGCCGGTTCCATTTTCAGTGTTCGTGCGTATGTATGGCGCGTGATTTCCTCGCTTTCCGAAGCGACGAACATGAACGTGCTGGGCTGGGGATTTTGTAGATATGAGAGTGTCCCTTGCAGCTTGGTGGTACGGTTGCTCACATCATTGAAGGCAGCGGGCTGAAGGAGGTTGCCCAGTCGAAGCAAGCGGCTTCCACCCCCAGGGCATTTATGTTCAGGGTTTGGAACTAGCGCCGTATTCACCCGGGGCAACTTTGAATGCGAGATTGGAAGTACGAATGTCCGGGTGACTTATAGCGCCATTTAAGCAGCAAGCACTCTTTTGCGAATGTTTGCATCGCTGTTTTCTTGCCTTGTGGCACAGAAAACACTAAAGGGATGCTCTTGCTGTTTTTGTAGCGTGAATGTTGACACAAACATCCTTGATGTTTACGATTGGGAATCTCATAAAATTTGCCTGAAAGTTGAGCGAACCTTCGATAAACTTAGTTAATAGCGAGGTGCTGCCGTTCAGACACCTCTTTCTTTTTCACAGCGTCCCAGACCATTCTTCATGAAGTTGAGTTTCACCTGACTTGTGCTGAAGAGCATCAGCGTTGGTTTCGCTTGCACCGCCTCGAGACACTGGCATACCTTGCTTCCACTTATTCTCCTCCTGACCTCGGTTCCCCATCTTTTTTTTTTTTTTTTTTTTTGTCGGTGTTTGTATGTATTTCGCAAAAAAAAAAAAAAAAAGCAATCTTCTCTTAAAAATTCAGTGCCATCTGGTGGTTGATCAATAACACCTTCATATTCACCGTACGCAGCGTGAAAATCTATTTCATCGAGCACCATCACTTTCGTCCGTCAGCGGCAGTCAAGAAGGGTTCCTTTACCTCATAGCTTTTCTCGATTCGTTTCAGTTAAGATGTTGGGACTTTATTAAACCGTTAGTGTGTTCTGCGTACCTGCTTGAACACGCTTCAAAGGCTCCGGTAGAGCGCATAGCGGAAGACGGTAATGGTTTGCTAGAAGTCTCTGCTAAATCCTTTGATAAAATTCCCGTCATTAAGGGACTTTAAATCCGACTTTGTGCCAATATATTATAAACCTAAGGTTGATGCAAAGGCTGATACGGTACTCGTACCTAATTCGTGCGTAACGTTTTACTAGCGTCTCGTATATTTTTATGAAATGACATTGGGCCCTCTTGTAATCAAAATACCCACTTGTCTTATCAGTCGAGTAGGTGGTTTTCTATTTTTCTGCCCAAAACAAAGAAGACAACGAGGTGAACTTGTCACGTGAGGCGACGCGGCCATCAAGGCTGTTAGAAGCTCGCGAGCCATTGACGTTATTCGACACACAATGCAGTGAGGAGCAGGCAGCTATCGAAATTGAACGGGCCTGATGGGCCGCAAGCAGAAAAATTTCGCCATGAAGACACATCTGGCCTTAGTGTTACTCCTGTGTCTCGCGGAAGGCGTGACAGCGCAGGATGCCGCCCCCAACACTGCTCTGCAGGTGGCAGCCGAATCTTCATCTCCTGACGATTTCTTTTCTTCTGGACCACAAAAGGTAATATCTTGGCTATTCATGTGCTACTAAATTATTGCATGGAGATGGAGTGTAAGCTGATGCCCTTGACCTGGTATTCAATGGCGGCCAATAGGGCGTTCATAATGAAAGACCTATAGACAAGGAACAGTGAGGGCAATGATAGCACTGTCTGAACTCTGTTTTTGTCCTTTTTGTCCCTTGTCTCTAGGTTTTTCATTATGAATGTGCACCAGCTCGCATGCGTTTTTATTTTAATTTAAAACATTGGGCGTATTGACCAACTTTATTAGATTAGCTCAGTTACGGGACTGCTCATAGACGCTATATACTTGCACGAGCGGTACCCCCCCTCACTCATCACGGCTCGCCTCCCGCCGTTCGACGTGCGGGACAGTTGCTATGGTAACTGCAGTGTATTCCATGGAATAAGTATGTTTCGAAGCACAGCGTCTATGTGACGTTCTACCGTACTCGATGGTAAACAAAGGTTTAAAGCGAAAATTCAGATGGCGCTTCAAACGACAGGAGGCCAGAGCCGTTTATTGGGAGAGTTTGGCCATACATTGGTTTGAAGAGGCGAGCATCTCGGGACCAACCACAGGCCTCGAAACAGCCCCTAGTGGTGGTCGTGAGGTCTAAATATGTGACACGACTAATTTAAGCCGTTTTAGCGTCGCTAGAGTGAAAAGGTAGAACTCCAGGGCCCGTTTGCTCGAAGCACTAACCGCGGCTAAAGTTAGCCGCAGTACGTAGGAGAGGGATTTTGAAATCATGTGACTGGGGGGGGGGGGGGGGGGGGGGGGGGGGGGGGGGTCTCGGTAGGGATGCGGGGGAACATGGGCGGCGCCCCAGCTAGTGAGCGCCGCTCGCTCGCTGGAAATAATGTGTCGTTGTAGCTGCAATATCGAGCGCGTTAGTCGGCAACGAATGGTGCAGCAGGCTTTCGCTTTGCCTTACCTCAATTAAACCACAAAGCATGGGCAATGACATCGGCGCATTTTTTAGATGGTGTTTCGATTCTGGGCATTCCTAAGCCTAAATGAACGCGATAATTGTCGGTATGGCAACGTCTTTGGAGAGCGGATTGCCTTGACTCAATCGGCCGGGTATTGATAGCACACAAAAGCAGATAATGTCCCAACAGACTTTCTTCTAAATTATGTAAGCCTCGCGAGGAGAACGCTGGAAGTGTAATTCTACGGTCCACGCGCGCTGGCCTTCCTCTTATAAAAGATTCGAAGTAAAAAATCATAACGCTTTAACGAACGCGCGTGCAAGGCAAAATTTGTTTTATACTTTTTGCTTTAGAGCGGTTACTACTGCAGATGCCAGCACGTGCGGCGCGTGCAACCACAGTCATAGCATGCACCTCGGTGCTTGGATAATTTAGAAAAAAGGTCTGTTGGGACGCCATCTGCTTTTGTGTGCTATCAACAATCGGCTTTCCAAAGACGTTGTCATGCCGACAATTATCGCGTTCATTTAGGCTTAGGAATGTCCAGAAGAGAAAGACTAAAAAATGCGGCGATTTCATTGCCCATGCTTTGCGGTTTAAGTGAGGTAAAGCAAAGCGAAAGCCTCCGGCACCATTCGTTGCTGACTAACGCGCCCGATATTGCAGCTACAACGACATATTATTTCCAAAGCGAGCGGCGCTCACTCACTGGGGCACCGCCATGTTTCCCCGCATCCCTACCGAGCCAGTCACGTGATTTAAAAAAATCCCTCTCCTAGGTACTGCAGCTAACTTTAGCCGCGGTTAGAGCTTCGAGCAAACGGGCCCAGGTGACTGAAAACTTGGCGCAAGTTAGGGTTTCGTCACGTCCATATTCAACGGTAGAATAAACGAACGTGCGGTCTAAACCAGGGCCGACTTGCTAGAAACAGCGTCTCAGCTGAGACTGCGGAAAGGAAAGCACTGCCAAAGCCAGCGCACGAGCCATGCGGGACCGTCTCAAGACTCTCGCGCGCCCCACCCATTGCACTGTTTTAGTAATACATGGTATCTTTATTTGGCTCTGGAGAGCGGCGGCACCGTGGGAAGGCCACAGCCCGTACCATGGAGGCCAACGGTGCCGCGCCTAAGGAACATGATACAGCGATGAATATCTACATGTAAGATGAGGACGAGATGGATTGTTGCTATCGCGGAGGATATCAGTCATATTTGAAGATGTCCACATTTCGATGAGGCGGGTCAGCAGCGGGCCAAGGGGATCTGCAGCCTGCCGTTCGATCGGCGCACGGTTGCACAAAGGAGCCCCACGAGCATGATGGTGCTGTCGCTCACTGGGGTCGAAGCACCAGGCTCCAAGGGGGTAGCCCAGTCAAAGAAGAAAGCTGCCGCCTCCAAGGTACCAAGACCCAGGGCTTAGATTGAGTCACCGCCGACGCCCGGTGTGGCATCCTCTAAATGTCTTCGTCGTCGTCGTCGCCGTGCTGCTGCGAGGTTGAACGCTTCTATTTCACGCTTCAAATGTCGTTTCCAATATTACGACGTCGCGGTTTGCTGGTTGGTTGACGCGTCGTCACATTGTTAGTTTACGCTCTAACCGCAGAGGGAATATTCGGCGCTGGCGGCGGCCTTTGCTCCACCTATTGGCCAAACTCTCCCAATATACGGCTCTGCAGGAGGCGTTTGAAGTGCATGGGCGATGACGCGCGAAGGCAGCTGACAGGCATCCTAACAGGCATCATTGCAGGTAGTCCCATTTCCGAGTGTTGGATGCACAGTAGGGTTGTACTGGAGACCTGTGTTGCGCTTTTTGGACTCCGGCGGCGACTATGGACAAGGAAGTGACGTAAACAACGCAGCAAACGCGGATTGGATGATGACTGGTGAGGGTCGCTGATGACGAATTTCCGCAAAAGAAACATTCAATCTGCGTTTTTTTGCGTTGTTGACGTCACTTCCTTCTCCCTAGTCGAAGTGGGAGTCCAAAAAGCGCAACATAGGTCTCCAGGTGTCGAAACGTGGAGGCAACAAAAAAAGGCTGAATGACTACCGCCCCCTCACAGCGACAAGTATCATTTACAGGGTGTTTGCCCATGTTATAAAGGAATGGGTGTGTGGCTGGGTGGAGACGAACGCCAAACTGACTGAGCCACAAAATGGCTTCCGCAGAGACCGCAAGATTACAGGATAACCTGTTCTTTTTTAAGCAACTCATAGAGATTGCCAGAAAAGATGGACGAGAATTTATATGCTCCTTCTTGGATGTAGCGAAGGCGAATGATAGTGTATACCCCCTCATCCGATGCCTCATAAGACTAGATATGCCCAGCCAATGGTCGAACTTAATACGACGATTGTACGACGGAGGAGCTGTCATGGCTGAGTTCGGAGGCGTGATGTCCAGAAGAGTTGAAGTGAAAAGGGGGCCTGAAGCAGGGCTGCCCTCTCTCGCCCCTCTTGTATGTGTTGTACACGGGCGAGGTAGAACGACATCTCCTGAAGTCAGGGCTAGGTTTTCTCTCACACACGTAGAAGGGGGTTGTGAAACGCACTGGACATTGCCGGGCCTCGCATACGCTGATGACGTCGTACTCATGGCGGAAGACATGGAAACATTTCGGAGGTTGGTAGACGTCTGTGAAGAAGAAGTGGCACTACTGGGACTTCAGTTCAATGTTTTAAAATCAGCAGTAGTCCAGTTCTCTGGGGACTACACAGGAAGCAAAGTGTTGAGGCTGCAACAGGAAGCTGTCGCGGTGTCGAATCAGTACAGATCTCTGGGAGTGACACTGACGAACGCGCCCGACTCCTGTGACAAATATTAAGCACATATTCGACAGACGCCACAGAGTGGGCAAAACATGTTACATCGGCCAATCCTGTTGAGCGGCAATAAATACCTAATGGTGAAGGAACTATGGAAGGCTGTGGAGGTGCTTGGACTCGCGTTCGCTAATGAAATAATTTGTGTCACGGCTGACACATGAGCCTGGTTAGAGCGGAGGCAGAGGGATGTCGGCCGCCAGGCACACTCAGTTGCCACGGACAAGTGGCGATTGAGGCGATTCAGGGAGACGTGGGGTGGTCGACGCTCGAGGCAAGGGAGACAGTTAGCAAGCTTTGCTATCAAGAACGGCTCCTACACCTGGAGAAAAGTCGATGGGCCAGGCCGATATTTGACTATTTGGGTCTCCGATGCCTACAGACACGGAGCGCGTCTACCAGCTCCGCAAGAAAAACGGTCTTTTCACCGTCCCAGTTCAGGAAGACTCGGAAGGCAAGTGGGCAAGGGAGGTGAAAATGCGTGTAAGAGATGCGGAGATCGCACACTGGGATGAAGGAGGCAGTAAAGAAGCAGACGCTAGCCGTATACTGAGCCCACAAGCATAATATCGGAGCTGAGCACTTCTATAACAACAGCCTGGGCAGCCGCCTCCTGTCTAAGGCGCGAGCAGGAGCGCTGCGGGCACTGGCATATCGACAGCGGTTCGACCCGACGATAATGACCATACAGTGTAGGCTCTGCGATCAAGAAGCAGAAACAATCGAACATCTGGTCCTCCGCTGCCCGGCCCTGACGCTTAAATGGGAGCTAGCCGACACCCAAGCCGACCAAGCATCCAGCCACAACAGTGGACGGCAGACGACGCCACCGGCGAGTGTGCACGGAGGCTTATAGAGCTACAGCCACTACAGCTCCACAACCTGCACCAGCGTCATCACTAGCGAAAGCACTGGGATTTCAAAAGGCGGTCGACTCCGGAGCATACCCCACGGAGAAATGGGTGGTCTGCATAACAAAACAACGGCTGGGAAATTTTTGGAAAGAAAGAGAATAATGTGAAGGGCCACACAAGGGAGCCCACCGGTTTGGACACGATTAGTACATGACCCCCGTTCCAAAGGATATCTACATGCATCATCATCATCATCATCATCATCATCGTCGTCGTCGTCGTCGTCGTCGTCATCGTCATCGTCATCGTTGTCATCATCATCATCATCATCATCATCATACTGAAGTAAGTGAGGAAGGGTGCCCCTTTCCGCGGGAGTTCCCCAGCTGGCCTGATCTAGCAACTTTGGTATTGGCAACGTGAGCGATCGAAAGCGTCGCTGTGGTCGGCTTTCCGCGATTGGTCATATGCTGACCGTGACGTCAGCGAAAGATTGCTCATCGACGGAAAGAAGAGGACTGTAAAAACTTTAATCTTGATGCCATTGGCACACACATTAAAAGTAGGTGAAGCCCTTACATCCCTTGTCACATATATGACACCCCCAAACTTCAGTTTGACGTACATCGCACTGACGTTCAACTGACGCTACCAGCTTTCACGAGCGGCTTGATAGCGGAGTTGTACAAGTTATTAAAATACCGGTAAAAACAGCTGATACTTCAAAATGCTAAAAAATTAAAAGGCACAAATATATTCATTTGTGAAGATTTTTCATACCGTGTTCGCTCAGTCAGGAGACTTCTTTGGAACAGCTCACTAGCCAACAGGGAAAGGGGGGAAAAGTTGTATCTGTCATATGATAAGCTGAAGATAAATGGTGAAGTGTACATATGGGATGACCAGAAAAATGAAAAAGTGAAACAAGTACAAACTTTCAGCCAGCGCCTTACTCCCTGCGCATGACACAGAGAGGAAGAAAAAAAAAAGAACTAAGACTGGTATCCCTAAATGCACGAAGCTTAGTTAACAAAACTGACCAACTAGAAGCTTTAATTTATTGCTACGACCCGCATGTTTTTCTGATAACCGAAACCTGGCTGAATGATAATATTCTTGATAACGAAGTCGTACCACCAAACTATAGGTTAATTCGCAGGGATAGGTGCGGCAGAGGTGGAGGAGTAGCTATAGCGATAAAAGGCAACTTGGTTTTCAATCCATGGAGCACGTTGGTGAAAGTGAAAGTGTGTGGTGCAAGTTGGATTTCTTCGGATCTTGGATAACTGTTGGAACGGTATATACACGTTTGCAAGTCCGGCTTCAGGGCGCTGCCATCTTGCTTGGCTGGGGTGCGCTCGGACGAGTCATAATCCAATTACGAAGCCTTGCTAAGGCGTCGTAATCGCATTATGGCCGCGCTCAAGAGCGCACCCCACTGAAGAAGATGGCGGCGCCCTCAGACCGGACTTGCAAACGTGTATAAAAAGCCAGGATCATCCTCTGAGGACTTAGATAAAATCCTGGATTACTCGATCGCAAACACTAATAGTCGAAGTAAATTGATAATTGGAGGAGATTTTAACGCTCCGGACGTCATTTGGTCGGATGATGGTGTGGCTGTCCAGGGCACGAGGATGTCCGACTCGCTTCTACAATTGGCTTTCAGTCGCGGTCTACGACAAGTTGTTACGGAACCTACGCGTGTTACTGACACTAAATGTTCGCTACTCGATCTTTTGTTTGTTAGTAATCCTTTCGATGGTTGTGAGGTTTCTGTTCATGACGGAATATCCGACCATAAGTTAGTATTTTTAAAATGTGATATTTCTGTTACTAAGTCTAAACATTATGAAAAGAAGATGTACTATGATTTTGGTAGGGCAATTGATGAATCCGTTATTGACTATCTTGAGCAGTGCCTCGATAACTTCAATCAGCGGACTGAGGTAAATGAAATGTGGCTGAGCTTTAAGTGTACAGTGGGCCATTGTCTTGCTCGGTTTATTCCAAAAAAGACAAAAAAGATAAAACGCCGAAACCCGTGGATAACACGGGAAATTCTGCACGTCAAACGGAAGCTGAAAAGGCTTCGGAAGCGTCGATCTGATTATGTAAATCAGCAGGCGAAGCAACTAAAAAGCTTAATAAAATTGGCTAAAGAAACATACTATACAGGGACGTTGCTTGAATGTTTGCTATCTAACCCCGAAAAGTTCTGGCGTTACCTATCTCCTACAAAAAGTGGTATTAAACAGATATCTATTGACGGCAGCCTGGTGAGTGACAAGGCAATAATAGCAGTTAAGTTCAATCAGTTTTTCCAGTCTGTATTTACAAGAGAGTCATGTCAAAACATTATTATTCCACCCGCAGATGACATGAGCAGTTTTATATCTAAGGAGGGTGTTGTTGCACTACTACTTTCACTCGATGAAAAAAAGTCCCCGGGACCAGATGCTTTGCCGAACGCCTTCTTTAAAAGATATGTAGAATGGGTGGCCAAATACCTTGTACGAATATTTTCTATATCAATCAAGGATGCTGCATTACCGAATGACTGGCTAGTCGCTAGGGTTGTCCCTATAAAGAAATCTGGCAGAAGTGACTCAATTGAGAATTATCGTCCTATCTCCATGACTTGCACGGCCTGTAAATTGCTAGAACATATCATAACCAAACAACTCGTTTCTTTCTTAGAAATGCATAATGTTCTAAACCCCAACCAACATGGTTTCCGCAGTGGCCTGTCAACGGTAACCCAGTTGATTGAACTTTACCATAAATTAGCCACTTACGTTAACAACCGTACGCAGGTTGATGCAGTGCTCATCGACCTGTCGAAGGCATTCGACCGGGTACCTCACCGCAGACTAATTAAAACATTAATAGACCTCGGAATTCCCTTTTCTTTGACTAGGTGGATCATTGCATATCTTTCAAACCGTCAACAATTTGTGGATATAAATGGTACTTACTCAGGACTGTTAGATGTTCATTCTGGGGTGCCCCAAGGTTCTGTCTTAGGGCGCCTACTTTTTTTAACTTACGTTACAGTTTGTTCGCATCCACTGAAGATGTCCCAATTAAGCTAAGAATGTTTGCCGGCGACTGCGTCATTTACAGTCCCGTTGTTGAAATACAAGACCAGATAAAAGTGACTGATGCGCTGGCTAACATTGCGTCTTGGTGTCGTGAAAATAACATGAAGATTAATATTAGCAAAACTCGGTACATGCATATTACAACAAAAAGAACTGTCTTAAACTTTAGCTATGAGGTTGCTGGCGTAGTATTGACTCAAGCAGACAGTTACAAATATTTGGGAGTGATTTTGTCTTGTGAACTCGGGTGGAAAAAGCATGTGGAGTATGTTAAAAAGCGGGCAACTAACAAATTGTGGTACCTGAAGAGAACGCTGGGTAAAACTCCCCCTTCCGTTAAAATTCTTGCGTATAAGACAATGGTTAGACCTGTGTTAGAATACGCGTCTGCAGTGTGGAGCCCATGGCAGAGCTCTCTGGTCAAAGAGCTCGAAGATATTCAATCGCTAGCAGTGCGTATAGTTTTTTCAGATTTCAGACGAACTACGTCTGTGACCGAACTTAAAAGGAGAGCCAATATAAGCCCTCTGTCAAACAGAAGAGAGAGCCAATGGTTGAAGCTGCTCTTTCAGATTTTCAAGAACTGTATAAAAATTGATGGCTCCGTTTACTTAAAACCCAAAAGTTTTTACTCGGAACACTTGCATCACTCAAAGATCGTAGCCCTTATTAAAGCTCGAATAAATAGCTATAAACAATATTTTTTTGTGCATACAATTAATTTGTGGAACAGCCTTCCCGGTGATGTTGTCGATATTGATTCACTCTGTTCTTTCGAAAAAGCCGTAGATATTATTTTTCAGTGCTAAGATTGCTTTTATTGGTCTTATGAAATTATTTTTACTGTCTTTATTTTTTATTACTGCTGTTACATTAACTGCTATACTGTTATTGTTATTACTAGTATTACATTTGGTTACTGTATTACTGTTGATATTGTTTCTCTTCTTTGGAATAAGTCGTAGATATTATTTTTCGGTGCTAAGATTGCTTTTTGTTTAGAACAGTTGTGTTTATAATTTGCATGTGTGACACTGTGTCACCCCACTCCTGCCTTGGCCCTATATTGGGCTGGCAGTATTGATAAATAAAAAGTAATGTAAAAGAACTCGTTGTTGGGCTAGTTGGTGTTGACTGTATTGAACCATGGTTAAAAGCGCTAAAAAAAGACGTACACAAGATAGAAGACAAACGGGGACGCCCGTGTTTTTACTTTGTGTACGTCTTTTTTTAGCGCTTTTAACCATGGTTCAATATAGCTTAAGTAGGTGTAACTGACTGTAAAAAAAAAAGTAATCGGGGTGTTCTTGGCCCTACTGCAAAACCGCAGTCTTTTTTTTTCTCTCTACTCTGATGCGTACTTCAGCTGTTTATTATCTTATTTCGTACCGTCATCAAGCCTCTCGTAACAGGTGGTCCCGTCAATTTGACGTCAGTGCGCTGTAAGATGAACTGAAAGTTTGGGGTGTCGTATATATGTCAAGGGGTGTAAAGGCTACACCCCTTTTTTTAGAGTGAACTGTCTCTTTGAGAGCTCCATGATTCCAAGCTTCCACTACGTTAATTACAAACAGCATCGAACTTGTTGTTCTCAAGGTAAAGACGTCAAGAGACAAAACATAGGAGGGCACCACCAAAACATCTCGCCGCTAATAGAGGGGCGGCTATTGGCGACGTGAGCGATTGAAGGCGCCGCAGTGGTCAGCCTGCCCCGATTGGCTGAATACTGACTATGACGTCAGCAAAGGATTTCTTATTGACGGAAAAGAGAGCAATGCAAGACCTTTTATTTTGACGGTGTTGGCAGTGTTGGTTTCTAAATGCAATAAAGTCAAGTTTCTTTTTTTTATATAAATGCTATTGGCGACGTGCGCGACCGAAAGCGTCGCTGTGGTCGGCCTTCCACGATTGGCCCAGAAGCTGACTATGACGTCGGAAAGGGTATACTATCGACGGAATTAAGAAGAATGAAAGACCTTTAATTTCGACGGTGTTGGCAGTGTTGCTTTGAGAGCGCAATAATTTCAGGCTTCCACCATGCTATTTACAAACACCATAAGAATTTGTTGTTTGCAAGGTAATGACGTCACAAGGGGGAACCATAGGAGGGCGCCACCAAAACATCTCGCCGCTAATTACAAACACCATCGAACTTGTTGTTCGCAATGTAGTGACGTCAGGAGAGGGAACCATAGGATGGCGCCACCAAGACATTTCGCTTAATTTCGGCGCCAATATTGGCGACGTGAACGATCAAAAGCGTCGCTGTGGTCGGTCCACCACAATTGGCCGAATGCTGACTTTGACGTCAGCAAAGAATGTCTTATCGACGCAAATAAAAGGAATGTTTGAACTTCAACTTTGATTGTGTTGGCAGTGTTGCTTTGAGAGTGCTATGATTCCAGGCTTTCACCATGCTCATTACAAACACCACCGAGCTTGTGGATCACAAGGTAATGACGTCACGAAAGGTAACCAAACGAGGGCGCCACCGAAAAATCTCGCCGCTAATAGCTGGGTGTTTAACTGCTGAGCGCGTGCTGGCGGCGAGCTTCCGCAGTGTATTTACCACGTGCGTTCCACACCATCAATGTTGCCGGTATAGGGAACTTATAAGTGTAAGCTCGTTCTGAGCATGCCAAGCGAGAAGTGCACTCGCTCGAGTTCTGGAGCCGCCGAGATAGAAAAACGTTTGAAAAAGAATGAGCTCCCAAAGGGTGTTTGCAACGGCCTTCCAAGGTCGCGGTTTGTCGTTTTATGCTTCAAATAGTTAATGCAATCTATCACGCCCCCACTGATCAGAGAAACTGCTACGCGAATAGTATCGAGGTTTTTATACTGCGACCTCCGAGGACGACCCCACCAGATCAAGGACTTCACTGAGTAGCGCAGAAGGTGCGATGTCTTGAAGGAAATTGCCGCCTTTGGGATTCTACCAGATAAATAAATCGCGAATGGATTTTGACCCTTTCGATCTGCAGCGTCAAAACATATGGTGATGGAAGCCAAAGAACTCAAGGTAAAGAAGCTAAATTGTCTCGTTCTTCACCCTAAGAGCACTGAAGTGCGCCTCAGAATGCACTGAGTACCGCTTGCATGTACCCGACAAAGTCGTATACGAAGTGGTCCCGGAGCCCTACGGAAACGTGACTGAGCTTGCAAGGGAAACATGGCGTGCTGAAGCTTTAGAAGACATGGAATTGACAACTAAATTAGCATGAATGGAACGGAAGACAGGCGTAAACATCGAAGACGTATCCCACCGGATGAAGATAGTTGGCGGAAAAGCTGATCGTCATCCCATGTCGTGCACCGTTTTGTTTACGCTGTTAAAGGGGTATCCACACGAAGGAGTACTCCGCGGACGGATGTCGTGACGTCAACACCCCGGGAAACTCCGTCCCCGGCTCCGCCGCGTGCACCTGCGGAGCTTTGGAGCTGACAGCACGAAGCCTCCGCGCCTCCGCCACGGAGGAGAACGGGAGAACGGCGCCGCGAGGCGGCAAAAAGGAATGACGTATGTCTCACGTGATGCGCGATCCGCGGAGGAAAGGAGCGGATTTCTCCTTCGTGTGGATACCCCTTAATGCACGGGACACATAAGACGGGAATGTCAAGTTCTGAAATGACCGAACTGTTTTCGATTTTGACATAGCGGTGACGAATATGTGAAGACGTGCGCCAGAGTCGCAAAAAAAAATTAATTGAGAACGAAGAGCCAAATGAACAAATCATGGATGCCACCGAGGCAGAAGACAAGGAATATCATGCCGGCAGCCAACAAGAAAGAATTGTTGCATTCCACACTTACGACGGAAACCGAGGTGGAGGAAGTTCCAACAGCAGAGAAAAGCGCTCCAGGCTCCCAAAACAACAAGACTCAATTGGAGGGGAACAAAATTTAGAGAAAAAAAAACTTTAAGAAGCAGCACAGCAGACCGCAGTTACAAGTCAAGGGAAAATGAACACTGACAGGCCGGTTCTCACATGCAGCGAAGCGCTGATGTAGCGCTCCTCACGTGCCGTCAGCTACTTATCGTCTACCATGAGCAACAGTTTTGACGGTGCGATACAAAGCTGATGAACGCTCCCATCAGCAAGCGCTTAGCGCGAGGTAAGCGCTATGCTTGTAGCGCTCCGCTACATGTGGGAACAGGCCTTAAAGGGACCCTAAAATGATTTTTCAACTTCTTCCTCCTTAGTTCTAATCTTTAGCTCAAAAGCGAAATGGGAAATAACCTGGTCGTGACGTGCCTTGGCACCGGATGTGCTGACCCCAAGCTTCTACCGTGTTTTCTAATTAACAGGCTGAAGTTGAGCTAGTTGGTACATAATTTAGGTAAATGGTCAGCTAGAACGATAGGGACAAAACACAGACAGAGAGAAACAGAGACATACACACCGCTGACTATCAACTAAGACTATATTTCTTCTTTATCACTTCGACCCAAAGATTCACACCTAAAGTAATGCCAATGAATCATCTTAAACCCTTAAATTACACTACCAAACTAAAATACAAAAAATTAAAATTAATTAATTAAAATTAATTAGTTAATTACAATAAATTACTAAATTTTGGTCACTAACACCTCCCTGATCCAACTGACATACCACCGCCGACCACATTTCCCTCTTATTCCCTTTCACGGGGCCGTGCCACACTGCAAAAACTGTTTTTCTTTCTTGCTGACCGTGATGGAGGGCATGCTTACGCAGTCATCAGCGGCTTGCTCAGTGGCCAGGGCCTTGAGAATCTCGCGCGCACAGGCATTTCTGTGTCTGTTAATAATGGAGACGCTGCTAAAACTGGGCGTGCATCCACACGTGCGGCAATGGGCTGCAAGGTGCCCAGCTCCCGTGCCCTGCACCGACGCCGCGTGCTCCCTGACTCTGTCATTTACGCAGCGTCCCGTCTGCCCAATGTAGCAGCTCCCACATGACATTGGAATCTTGTACACTACACCAGTCTGGCACATGGCGTGCTTAGTCCTGTGCGCGGTGTTGCAGGTTGGCTGGCGGTTCTTGGCCCGATTAACTCTGCGGCACATAGAGTTCCCTCTGTTCGGTGCCGAGCACACCACCCTGACATTTTGTCGTGCAGCGATCTTTTTGAGCCGGTGGGTGACACCGTGGATGTAGGGGACTACTGCGAAGTTCTCTCGTGAAGTCTGTCTATCTCGCTCGGTACTTGGTGATACTCTTGAGAATTTTCTGCATATTGTCTCACATACAGCTCCAAGGAGCACACCTGGGTACCCAGAGTCACGAAGCCGGGCCATCTGCTTCTGAAAGCTGGCGTCAGCTTGATGGTTGCATGACTTGCACAGCGCTGATACGAGTGCCGTGTTGGCAACACTTCGTTTTATGGTTTTCGAATGGCAGGATGCAAATGGAAGAAACCCTTTACTTGAACGAGGTTCGTACCTCCAGCACACATGTCCATCCTTAAACTCAAGTGCGAGGTCCAGGAACTTAATAGACTTGCCCACGTGTAGTTCATGAGTGAAGAGCAGGTCGGGGCAACATTCATAGAAGGTTTTCATGACCGCGCTCCTGCATCCGTTTTCTTCACTTTCGATGTCTGTGCTGCACAGGATCAGGAAGTTTTCTAAGCATGCCATAGGACTCGTCATTCAGAAGTGATGATTAATGGCGTCACGGCACTCAACTGCCACGAACGCGAATCCGAATGTTCGTCGGCGGACTGATTGTTGACGAGCGCACACATCCGAGTGACGCAGTGCTCGTGTCGAATACGTGACCTGGGTTCGGCCGGCGTGTTTGGGCACCGCGGATGCGTTACAGTGAAAAGACGAAAAACTTTTGAATGAAAGGAGGCACGAAACAGTCCGCTACATTTTCGAATGTTCGTACCAGAATTCAAGCTTCTGGCTTTCTAACCTCCTGAACTAATTTTCTTTCGGCGTACTAAACGATATACGATTAGTAAAGCCCTAGTTTATCCTAAACCAAAATTTATTTCATGGTCCCTTTAAGCGTACACTTGGGCAGGCATTAGCACCTACGGAAGGTGATGATGGCTATTTGCAAACTTGGACGCAAGTCGTGAATTTAGGGCGATATCGCTCCATTTCTGGTACCTTGTAAGCAGAGCGACGAAGTAGGGATGTGAAGTAAAATGGCTTTTGCCTGGTATGAAGTTTGATACTCTGAGCTACAGAAATATTGAACAAAACCGAAAAGCCTACGCTGACTTTCAACCAAAGTTCGAGCGGACATGTTTCCCAAAGACACTCTTCTGAAGAAAAGAGTTTTCGAATAGTGGACGTAAAAGATTGGTACTGGCCGCATTCAGAAGGTGCCACATAGCGAGTAGACAATGTTTGTTTTTTTAATTGCCAAATAATCTGAACATTGAAAAGTTATATATAGATTAAAAGTTCCACGTAAATCTTAAAAAGGACTATTGTGTGCTGAAATGTCTTTTAACGTGCAACAAAAGATCGGTGCACGCAAATATGACGTTTAATAAATGTAACGTTCTACAAATACAATTCGAGATAGCTTACAAAATAGTGCTTTACTCGATCCGCCATTTCTATGATTCCCCCTTTTCTTCTTCTATCCCTGCTCTGCCTGGTTTCTTTTTCTTCTATGTCCTATCATTTAGCTGTCACATTATACCAACCTTTTTTACCCATTTCTCCTGGGATGATATGGAAACACATTTCCGATGGTGGCGCATTCAGTAACATTTGTTGAAGTGGTATACCATATGACTTTTAGGATACCTTGCGTGGTAGCTGTTTTCGTCACTTGGTAAGGCCCGGAAAACTTTGTGTGTGTTCCATGGATGCCTTTCCTAACAATGACAAAATCGCCCACTTGAATGTTAGGGACTGAACAAAATCTTTTGTCAAAGTTTTTCTTCATTCTTTTCCTATAGAGCTCTTGCTGTTTATAGGTCTTCTTTTCTTCTGTCAGCACTAGATCATCTTTGACGCCAAGTTGTGCATCTGCCGGCAAGTAAGGTGCAAGTCCGAAGGCCGCGTAGTTGGGACTACAGCCTAGGGCTGTAGTATGTGAACGGTCATGATGGGCCACTGCTGCCTCAATGGCACACTTCCAACCGCCGACGAAGTTCGGGTAGATAAACAAGTACTACTTCAAGTCTCAAATCAGACGTTCTGCGAGGCCATTCGCCTCCGGATGATATGGGGCAGCAAAGCGCAGTTCGATTCCCCTGGATCTTGCCCATTGCTCCAGTTTTTTACTCCGGAACGCAGGACCATTGCCCGAAACAATCACCTTGGTGTTCTTAAACATGTCCCTTTCTAGCATTGAAATGACGCTGTTTGCGTCTTCTTTTCCTGCTCTTGAGGCAGCGATGCGCGTACACTCGTCTATGGCTATAAGAAAAGCTTGGGTTCTAGCCACTCCATCACCCTTCTTTCTTAATTCGGAGAAATCCAGATGAACTACTTCGAATGGGACATCCGAGTGAATTGGCAAAGTCATCTCATTGAATCGTTGCTTCTGCTTGGCTTTGTTCATCTGGCATTCGTGACACGAACGCACATACTGGTAGATATCTTGCTTCATTCCAGGCCAGCAGAATCGGTGAGCCAGTTTACTATACGTCTTCCAAAATCCATCATGGCCACCTGATTCTGGACTATCATGGTATAGCATGAGAATGGAACTCACAGCCCTGGCTGGAACTTGAAACTTGCCATCGCTGAAAGTTAGATCTTCGGTTCCCTCCCACAGCCGATTGTAGAAGACCTCCGTATCATGCCTCATCTCGGAAATAGACAGACGAGACAATGCATCTGCATCTTTAAGGTGAACTCTTGGCCGATGAAATACTTCAAACTCGAATTGTTGGAGTTCGTTTATCCACCTAGCTGTTTTTCCTTTCGGTTCAGTCATGCATAGGAGGAACGTTAATGCTTGGTGATTCGTGAAGAGTTTGAACTTGCGGCCCTCGAGGTACGAGCGAAAGTATCGCACGGCCTTAAGAACAGCTAGGGCTTCTTTTTCTGTTGTTGTGCAATTTACTTCAGGCTTAGAAAAAGTATATGAGTGATACCCTATGACAGAGAGCTGTTGAGATGTTGGCTTTGTCGGATTACGTTGATACAGAACAGCACCTGTACCATAATGGGATGCATCCGTGTTCAGTTCAAAAGGCAGGTCAAAATCGGGTAAAATCAATACAGGATCAGAAGAAATCGCTTGCACTAGATGCTGGTACGATTCTTCACACTTGTTGGACCATTCGAATGGTACATCATGCTGCGTTAGTCGCGTAAGGCACCTTGTCTTCTTTGCAAAATCCTGGATGAAAGGCCTGAAATGTCCGGCAAGCCCAAGAAACACTCTAAGCGAATGGACATCAAAGGACTTTCGGAGGCTGGAGATCCGAGCAACGGATTTTTGCTTGGTAGTTTTAGACCTTCCGTCAAAGTTCCGCCCAAGAAATACAACCTTTCCTTGGAAGAATTCACAATTTTTTACATTGATCTTAAGATGTGCACCTTTCAAAGCTTCCAGCACGGATGCCAGATGTCGACCGTGACCTTCTTGACCCTTTGAATATACAATTATGTCGTCGATATAGACGTTACAGAACTTTCCTAGAAATGGGCTTAGTAGTTCGTTCATCATCTTTTGGAACCAGGCTGGTGAATTCTTCCAGCCAAAGGGTAGTCTGTTGTACTCGTATACAGCAAATGGTGTTACGAATGCAGTATATTTCTTGTACTCTTCCCTTAAAGGAACTTGTAAGAATCCTTTACACAGGTCAATCCTAGAAAATACTGTGCATCCTCCTGTCTCATCGGTGATGTTGTCAATTCTGGGCATTGGAAAAGGAAAAAGTTCGGTTTGACGGTTAATCATGCGATAATCGGTACATAGCCGTAGTGATCCATCATTTTTCGGCACGATGGTTATTGGTGATGCAAAAGAAGAGACAGATGGTCGAATGATTTCGGCATCCAGCATGCCTTCTAGTTCCCTCTTTAGCCAACGTTTCGTTTCTAAAGACATGTTGTATGGCTTCCGTCTGACAATGGTGGTATCCGCCAACTCGAATGGTACTTCGAAACAAGTGGTTGCGGGTGGGTATTTGCCCACAGGTATTATTTCTGGGTAGTTAATGAGTATATCATCAACCGATTCCACATATTCTACCTTTTTCTTTGCACTGGCAAGGTTTGTGTCAGATACTTGGACCGTATAATCCCAGTATATGTTGATGTGCATTCTGTTCATATTCGGCCGAGACAGTAGCAAGTCATAATTTAATCCATTAATTACTAGAGCTTCGGTCTGGACATGTTGGGATTCATATTGAATGGTCAGGTGAATCCATTTGGAGTGTATTTTCTTTCTTCCGTCGTAGCCTTGAACCTCGATTGTACGACCCTCAAAAGTTATTTCGCGATCGACAACCTCTTGGTTAACTATAGTCACAGACGCTCCGCTGTCGACGAGAGCTTTTAAAGTTCTTCCATTCACATTTACATTTATATACAAGAGTGTTGATTGGGACAAAAAGACAGTCTCCATTGTTGTCGAGGGGTGGGACTGTACACCCTCTTTTATCAGTTTTTGTGGTTGTCTGGACTTCAGCCATTTCACGGTCCTCAAATGTTGCTAGGTGAGTCGCTGACTGCTTCTGTGCCACAGCTTGTGGATTCCAATGCGAAGGCTTTTGTCCAAGACTTCCTATCTGTGCGACTGAAGGGTTGCTTTAGCAGGCTTCTGCGCTGCTCGGGGCCACGCATCTAAGCAGAGATGTTGAAAATAGTCCAGAAGGCCCTCCAAAGTTTTGGGCGCTTTCACTTGGACCTGTTTTTGCAGCTCTTTCGGAAGTCCGTGAATAACCAGCGGGACTACGGATGTGCCTGGTAGGGAGTAGTCTGCCATCTGGAGCAATCGTCGTTTTTTATAGAAATATTCCATGACACTTCCTGCTTTGTACTTGTATAATATAGCATTTACCCACTTCTCCACGGGATTCTCTTGAAATGCCGAATGAAAACTTCTTTTCCACTGTTCCCAGGGGTCGTTGAGATGGTCCGTTAAGTGGAGCTCATACCACTTTTTCGCCATTCCGGTGAGAAAAAGTCGCAGATTTTTTACTTTGTCATCGTCGGAACGCCAGCCATTCTTCTCACTAGCGTATTCATAAAATAACAACCAAGCTTCTGAGTTTGTTGTGTGACCATTAAACGGGTCCGGCTTTATCATTCGAAAGCGTGGAGCTTCCTGGTTTCGTGAAAGTCCGACGATGATGACGACGATGGTGAAAGTCCGACGACGAGCAGTTGTTGGTTTTGCATTATTTGTTGTTGTTGTGCAAGGAGGATCCGGTGGACAAGGTAATTTGGGTCCTCAGGGTTAGTGACAACAGCACGCTGAAGGCTTTCGAGACCGACAAAGTTGTTTTAGGGATAGGCCTGGTTATTGCCTTGGGGACAGGCCTGTGGGTCACCTTGAGTTCCCAATTGGAAATCGCTTTGAAAGTTGGATTGGAACTCGCCTTGGGTTCCGGTTTGAGAGCCGCCTTGAGGACCGGCATGGAAGCGGAAGCCGTCTTGAGGATTCAACGGGCCCTCCTCCATGAGCTCTATGATAAAGGTTTGAAAATCTGCTACCTTTAGGTTGACCTTGACAGTCCTTTTCTGTAGGATGGCACTGACGTCCAGTCCTGTCTTGTCAGAAACGAGTTGAATCAACTCCCGAGTAGTGATACGAGGTGGTAGTGGAGATGCCTCCTCGTCTTGAGGCTGGCAAGATGAGAAGGCAAGGTCTTCTCCGGTGTCATCTTTTATAGTGAGGGTGATCCACATGATGGGATCCTGTCGGCTGCGCCAAAATGTAACGTTCTACAAATACAATTCGAGATAGCTTACAAAATAGTGCTTTACTCGATCCGCCATTGCTATGATTCCCCCTTTTCTTCTTCTTCTATCACTGCTCTGCCTGGTTTCTTCTTCTTCTATGCCCGATCATCTAGCTGTCACAATAAATAATCCCTGGCGGTCATTGCTGAGCTCGTTTTTTTCTTAACGCGAGCTGACGGCGAGCCCCCACTTCGCCTTTTCAGTGTGCATTCAGCATCATCAAGAATGACGGTCTTGGCAACTTATAAGTGTGAGCTTGTTGTCGGCATGCCAAGTGAACGGCGCACTAAAATATTTTGTCCAGTGAATAAATCGTATACTGAGTTTATAGCTGCTTCACATGTGGTGGCAGCGAGCTTCCACAACAATCCCTTGATATTAATTTCTCACCATCGCAATTGCAGTATTGAGCAGACAATAAGTGACAGTTTGTTCTGCGTATGCACTATGAACAGTGTCATGATTGAGTGCGTTTTCGAAGTGCTTGCTCTACGAGCTCTCTCAGATATTGCCTGTCATGATAAAGAACTCTGAGGGAAATTCACAGTATGTGCTTGCTACGGAAACTGAGCCGCATCATGTGCAACACAACTTGAATCAGCATTTCCCACGACAGACTTCTGACAGAATCGAATGACTCAGTTGTCAAATCTTTGACTACTCTTTTTGCTGCACTAAAGCAACAAGCTCAAGATGCGAGCTCACAGACAAGTGTCCAATAACGTCAATCACATCTTTTTTTATTCTGGAGCATCAGCAGCAACTGTCTACCCAGTTCAATGTCTGGTAGCAAGCAGTACCGCGTAATATTGCTCGGATCTTCAAAAAGATGTATTTCTCACGCACCCGGGCGAGAAACATTGTTGTTTGCAATGTTAGTTATTTGAATTCTCTAGCGCGCGTTTATGAAACTGAAGGTAGTTTCTATAGCTCTATTCCTTGAGACCTTATTCAATTCAGAAGAAGATGAAATCGTGAGGAGAAAAACAAAGAGGTTATCCAAGATGGCCTGCCTCGGTTGGCTACTCTGAGTTGGGGTAAGGGGTGAGGAGCTGAAAGGAAAAGGAAAGAAAGAGAAGAGAAGACATGGCTATCTAGCTAACCACCACGTTAACAATAAGTGCAGTATCCTCAACTGAGAAGGCATCTAGGTACATCTTTCTTGGTTTCTACAGTGTGAGCCCCTCTGGCCTCGCTGCACTAGCTCTTTTTTTTTCATTTGATTGACATTTATACCTACTGTATTTGTTGTTTTCTGCCCAGCTTTAATTAAAGGTGAGATAACATTTTATTCCTACGGGTGCGATGTGCCACCCCAATGCTATCTGAGGGCGCCTGTGGCTGTTCCAGATTGTGTTCAACGTTGAATAAAAACGAGCACGAAGAACACGACATATATACAAAGGAAACAAACACCACGGTAACTCTCGATTATTTTAGTGTTTATTTTTGTTTTCGTTTTTCCGTTATTGTACTTTTCGCACTATGTAACATACCCATTCACCCAACTACAAAAGGTGTTTTTATAAGTTGAAATTTCTCGTTTTATCAAAATAAATATAAAACACAATTATTTTTTTTTGTGTGTGTGTGGGGGGGGGGGGGGATACTATAAATGCAGGTATGCAATCATTACCTACATTTTCTGCTCCAGGTGAACGTCACCGTCTTATATGAGTCGTACTGCAAGGACAGCTCGTCGTTCATCACGAAACAGCTGTGGCCCGTGTACAAGCAGCTCAAGAACCAGATGACCGTCGATCTGGTGCCCTACGGCAGGTCAAAAACGAAAGAGTCGAGTTCAGGCGGCCCTGCCACCTTCGTGTGTCGACACGGAGCAGCCGAATGTCTCGCCAACATTGTTCATTCCTGCGCCATCGCCCTTTACCCGAACACGGCGCTACACCTCAACTTCATAGCCTGCACCATGAAGACCTGGAAGCCAGAGCGAGCCGTGAAGAAGTGTACGCGCGGCGGTCCCATGGACAGCCAGAAAATCCAAGGTTGTGTGAGCTCTTCCCAGGGAAAGAACCTTTTCCAGAAAATGGGTGCCAGAACCGCGGCATTGAAGCCTCCCATCACGATCGTGCCGAGCGTCGTCATCGACGGGACATTCAATAAGAAGGACCAGAAGAAGATTCGGAAGGACCTCAAAGCAGCCGTCTGCCGTCATTTCAAGCCGCCCGTGCCAGAGGCGTGCGAGAAGAAGAAGAGAGGATTGTTTCGAAAAAGGTGAAGTTGGACCGCGAGAACGGGTGACGGAGTAACATTCCGCGACGCGACGAAATTGCCGTTCCTCCTGACACTGATTAAAATTCGAACTCGATACTCGTTGGAATCCACGGACGACGCTATTTCGCTAAAGCGGGGGAAAAAAAAAAGAAAAAGATATAGGCGCCTGTATTTTGCGTGCAAGTGGACGCAAAACAAAAATGTATAAGTTCCGACTTCCTTATTGACCGTCCAGTGATTAGTTACGTAAACGCTTTTAGTGCGTCATTTCAGGGCTGTTGTCATTTTCGCTAACATGTTGCGTCAACATGGTTGTTTCCTCTTGGTAGCGCTCTCCCACCCGGAGCTTATCTCATTCAAATCCTCCTATACTCATTGTCACATAGAAAAACTGCTGGGCGATTTCGTTACACGTGAAATATCTCGGTAGTGCTCCGGAACGTTGCCGATCCCAGCGCCTACTCTCACTGCGCTCTTCATCAGGTACTTCACAGGTGGTATGCATGTTTGATAACAGTTCCAGCATTGGAGATAGTGGCGCCAGTCGGGTTTTAAAGCCTGGGGTGCTACCCTGGTCACAAAAGCGAACTAGAAAACTCCTTCCCACGGGGTACCGAGCTCTCCCATTGGCCACAGCGCTTGATTCCACGCGGTTGCCATGAAAACGTTCGCGAAACACGAAAGCAACCGTTTGCCGTAAATGTAGTTTTTCGAGTTCGGATTGTGACGACAAAGTGACACATGACAACGCATGACCTATTTTGGGTCTCCCCCCTTTATGGTCCCTCCCCCATTGCCCCCGAACAAACTCCCAAAATTATTGCAGCTAAAATTTAAAGAAAAAAAAAAGTGACTGCTTGTAGACATGAATTCAATCTCCGAGCCCGGCCCAAACCGTTCATGAATGTTTCACTTCGGTATTTTACCTACTCTAATTACACGAATTAATGTAGCACCATCCCGCCAACAGCGCTAGAAATTTTCAATACAATTATAAACCAAGCACAGAATCGTTACTATGCCACTGAAATCACTCGAGAAGTATCAGAGTTCAATATGTCTCGAAATGAATTCTTTTCGATTGTAGTTTTGGCTTTCCTGTCGATTTTTATGGCAGAATTACGAGAATTGGAGAATTAGAAATGGTGCACAGAGAGGCCCTGAGATTTATTTTTAATAATTATGGCCCCTATGATTCGCCGACATCATTAATGAAACAAACAGACCTAACTGCTCTCTCCCACCACGCAAGAACTGACCGGCTGAAAGCTCTCTTTCAGATCATCACGGACAGCCTTCACATCAACACAGATAACATGTTTAGCTTCTTTACCAGAACTAACACTAGAGCTTGACACGCAAGATACATAAACATTTTCAAGGTCCGCATAAATTGCTTTAGAAATTCGTTTTTTCCACAAACTATATCCGATTGGAACAGCCTTCACCCCAGCATCCCTAAAACTTCCTGCACCGGCTGGCAGCCTTATAGCAAGCGACTTGCTCATTATGTCGAAATGTATTCATTTATATATATTTTTGTAACTTTCTCCTACGATGCCCTTATGTTTGGGAGTAGTATTGTGAAATAAATAAAATACTTTTGTCTGAACAACATCGATAAGACATAAGACAAAACAATAATCAATTTAAAAGAAAACAGATTAGTGCCAGATGTGTTCAGACGTCACACGAGCAAAGCTACGTTTCCAGTATAAATGAATGGAGAACAAGATGTCATTATTAATGACGCATGCAGGGCTCGATGCATAAAAACGCGATCTCGCAGCCAAGGGACAGTTGCGGGCCGAATCTCAGAGAGTCGCGGGCCATCGTGCTTGAGACCCTTGCCATACACCAACCCATCGTTCTGACTTTCTCTGACAGTTTCGTGCTCCTGACTCTGATAATACCTCCGTATTATCAGCGCACGAAACCGACACTAAAAGTCACCGTCCTTACACAACTATTTTGTTATTGGGGGGACAAAAACTTTCAGCCTTTCCACTCTGGTGAAGGAGGAAGAGGAGCGTAGCTGTGCTATGGTGGGAATGAAATATAATAGCCGGCCGCAAGTCGGCAAACCAGAGAGGAAAGACTGGAAAGGTTGCCGCCTTCGCTCATAGATGGTGGTAGCTGTCCAGAGTTTTGTGTCATCATTTGTTTGCTGGCGGACACGATCCTGGGGAAACTAGCCCTAAACAGCTCCGTTGTAAAATAGGTCCATGTGTGTGGAAACCCTGTCCGGCGTTTCCCGCTTGACTGACCCTCACCCGCGTCTGTACTTGACTGCGCGCCGCCTCACGTCACGTGACCAAGCTCCGGCAGCGGGGCTGACATCGTCCCCAATTGCCGCCTAAATGGAAGGGTCACGTGGTCAAGAGTTCGCTGCGAGCAAAGGGACCGACGCAGTTTACCGCCAACACTGCGTCGGCCACTTTGCTCGCAGCGCCCTCTCGTTACAGCTTCGCCTGTTACATGTAACGGCTTACTTGTAACGCGTTACACGTAACGCTTTACTTTTATTTGTAGCGTAGTAGCGTCCCGTTACTTGTTAAAAAAACTTTGAACTATAACCTACTTATGTTACTTCTTTTGAGTAATTGGTACCTATTACCTTACTCCTTACATCTTCTTAGCAAGAGTAGAAGGAAATAAATGAAACCTATATTTTTTTCGCAATTCTAGCCCCCAAGTTATATTAATTCTTGAACTCATCCTACATACCTTCAAAGTTTTGCGTCTCTTTTCCTACGCAAACACTCCCACTTTAGAAAAAAAAAAGGCCCACGCTTTTTGTTCAAGTGTCGAAAAACTCGGTCGCTAGAAAAAAGCTGTTACCGCCAATTTATAAATAAAAAGTAACGCAAAGCTGGCGAGCGTTACTCTTTATCGGTAACAGTAACGGGCTTCTTTTATTTTTGAGGTAACGTAAGTCGGTAACGCGTTCTTTTTATTTGCAAGTAAGGAAAAACGTATTTCGTTACTTCTTTCGGTAACGCCTACGACATTGCCTGCGGCACATAAAACGGCACTCGGGCGACCGAACCGAGCCCTCGCACGACCGTGAAGCGAGCGATTAAGGAGTTTTCGTAGACCACGTTTCCCCCTCAGCTAAGCCCTCCGCAACGAAGCAGCCGCTATTGCGCCGGTGCGCCGATGGTCTTGTCTGTAGAGTTCCGGCTAGCATAGCTGGTTGCGGAGAGCCTTGCGGGACAGCGGAAACGATCTACGAAAACTCCCCAATAAACTGTAGACTGAACGCGTGTGGAAAACCTTATAGTGTTTAAAAACATATATCTGCATTTGAATTCTCAAACAGCATGAATGGATCTATACGGCTGAACCCTTCAAATTGGGTGGCGGCTAGCGCCACCCAGCCAAAGCTTCTAAAAAGTTTTGGCTGGTTTAAGGCGACTAGTGCCATCTGGTGGAAGAGGATCCAAACAACCGTCACCGGTATCGATCTGAAGTGTATGCATGCTTCGCTCAGGGAACCGACAAGGAGTGCAATCGTTTTCGTTGTTGATGTGTTCTTTTTTTTTATTTTGGGGAGGGGGGGGGGGGAGGGAGGGAGAACGGCATCCCTGGCCCGTGATTTAAAGAAAGCCAATTGTCGAACGTGGGTTGTACAAACATATCTTATGGCCAACCACAAGCTACGAATACTCGCTACAACAACCTCGTTGTTGTAGTGAGCAATGTATACAAAATTAGATGTTCGTGTTTAGTCAGCGTAAAGACGGTCTGCTATTGAGGAATGCCGACACTGGTTTACACTTTAGATGATAAATGTAGCCAGTGCAAGAGTACTGCTATTCTGAAGTCTTTAAACTGCATTACGCAAGAGTGATACTTGCCCGAGCACCCGTACGAGTCTCATCAAGATCGAAACGAATAGGGGCGGGGATTGAACCCAGAATTCCCGAGTTCTGCAGAACGAGCTTTTCCTCCACGTGCTCTAAGTGGTGATGCGCTGACACACTTGGCCACAGATGCCCCCAGATACAAAACCCCTTATACTTTTTGCTCGACTGCAATCTAAGATGCAAGGTTCTCGGGGAGGTGGGGGGGGGGGGGGGGGGGGGGTAGTAAAACCTCGTTCAGTTTATTCATCTATGCGGCGCAGCTGGGGTTCAGGCAGACATTTACAAGTTACTAATAAAGTGATTCAATAGCGGTACTCTTCACTTGCTTAACGAATAACTAAATACATTACAGGTTACTGAATCGCCCAACAGCCGCTTCACTCTAACTCCCAATATAACGGTTTGCTCCCTTGTTACTGTGTTGTTGCTCTGAAAGAATGGCTTCCTTTCAAAGTTTTGCGTCGTTAATATTTCCTTTTTTTCTTAACGTGGTCAGGAAGGAGCTGTACTTACACACTGACCCAATGTTGGTCGGAAAGATCTCTTGGAGATTGGTGCGACCGATATTAAGTGTAGATATTATTCCTGCGCATAAAAATACAGAAATGGGGGGGGGGGGTGGAATATGTACTAACATTGTCGTAATTTCTGAAGTCAAGCAGAGCTGCCAATTGGGGGCTAATGAAAAGATCTGACTGTGGTACAGACGCCACAGTGATAGAGACTCCAGGGCGAGCTTCACTACTCGCCGGCAACTATTTTATTATGTTTATTTGGGTTTTTAGTTCTGTTTTGTTTGAAAGGGGAAAGGGTTCTTCCTTGTGAAATTGTGTTGAACCCGGATTCTACATGCCGCGTTCCTGTGTTCCCGGGGCAGAGGTCGACGGAAAGGGCGTCATATATTAGAAATCGTGTAACACAAATAATATTACTAAGGGATATGGCAGGATTTATAACGATAAAAAAAAGACGGAGGTCGAACCCTTTGAATCTTGGTTTCAAGCACCTATTCAGGGCTGCAGGACCGTACCGTTCGTCGCAAGGCAAGTTAGAGACGGTCAATGGGAAGTGAGAAAATTTGTCCTGGAGTGATTTTCGTCCAGAAGGATTTTGCCCTTGTAAAAGTTTAACAAAGATTGTAAAAAAAAAAAAAATCTTATATTTTTATTTTGCAATCTATATATTTTCTTAAATTTTTACTGAGCATATTGCTTCTAAATAAGTAATCAGGTAAGGCTTTCGAGACACCAACGTGTTATCGAAGCTAGGATGATCGGGCCTTCGTGTCGATCTCATCCTGCCAGAGAGCATCAGGGCATTTCGAACTACTTTCACCTACATTTTGCATTAAGTCTCAATGTTAATAAGGTGACTGAAGAGTGGGAATCCATAAAAATACTTTGAAGCGTGATGTTTGCTTATACACTTTAGCATTATTTATTAACTTATAAAGTCGCCGATATCATTATAAAGTCGCTGATATCATAAGCGTTGGAACGCAACCTGGTCATCCACCGCCCATATCAATGACCCAGGTTTGTGCCGGGCGCACGTGCGCTCGCCCATCTTGAGCGCCCATCAAGGCTGTTGGCGCGCACTCTTCCCTTCGGTAATGCCGTCCACATAAATATTTCTGCAATAATCGAAACTCCAGCATAGTAAAGCCCCTCTATCCTGGAAAAAGTGACGCCATTTATTGTTGTGGAAATGCTCGAGGCACGTGCCGCTCGCCACTTCTGGGAAATTCATGGCGTCTGAAATCTAGCTCAGTGCTGCGCTGTGTCGCCATGATTAGTAAACTCTAGTGCCACTAAATAAGCTACGCTTCAGAGTAACGACACTTGGCCATATTGTGTCTTAAAATCATGGTTGCCAGTTGTCTGAAGCTTTATCTGAAATCACAGGAAACGCCTTTTTGCCCTCCACAAATGTTTAAACAGTTCGTAACAGAGCAAAGCAATATTGCGTGACCTTCTTAACAACGAATCTAAATCTGAGGAAGTCGCACTTTTGAATCATGACGATCGGCAGTTGCGTCTGCTCTGCATACGAGCCAAAATGGCGGCGCCCACAACAATGCCGGGGAACGGAGTGCCGATACTCTAAGCGCAGATCATTTAGTGACTCTAGTAAACTCTATACTTCGTTTCACCTTATGTTGTACCGCAGCGAAGGCTAGAAGCGCGAGCTCATGACGTTGGCAGATGCTCTTAAGTCACGAGAGCTTGTGCCGCCGAGATGTGCCCCAGATCAAGGAGCTCGAGCTTGTAGCCTTTCCTGCTGTACATCATGAGGTGAAATAGAGTATAGTTTTGATCTTCCCAAGGGCTGCACGTTGCACGTGCCTCGTGCATTGACGAACCTTGCGCTACTTTTGAAACATGAGGGGGCTTTACAGCATAGCGGACGGTTCCTATTAGCGATGTGCGCGGCGAAAAGCGTCGCTGTAGTCAGCTTTCCACGATTGGCCAAACCATGGGCATATGAGCACTGTCAGATTGTCAACTTTGACGGTGTTAGTTTCGGATTGCGATGGCTCCTAGCTTCTACTGTGCTTTTTAAACACACCATCAAACTCGTCGTCGCCCCCGATGGTAAGTAGCCAGAATAACTACTGGTGACGTCACGGCGAGGCAAATCCCAGTCGTGACGTCACGGAGGGAAACCATAAGAGGGCGCCACCGAAACATCTCGGCGCTAATACTCTGTTTCAGCTTATGATGTACCGCAGGAAAGGCTACAACCGCGAGCTCCTTGCTCTGGGGCACATCTCCGCGGCACAAGCTCTCGTGACTTAAGAGCGGCTGCCAACGCTATGAGCTCGCGCTTCTAGCCTTCGCTGCGGTACAACATACGGTAAAACGAAGTATAGTGGGAAAACACTGAACTGAACCAAAGTGGCCCTTCCGCGATTTCTGCTCGTTCCTTGCGGCTTCTGTGATTACATGTTGTCGGCGGTTGGCGCGATGGAACAGTTGTACCAATGGCTCTTGTTGCGGTGGTGTTAGCGTGTTGCGAAGGTCGTTTGGAAAGCAACCTACACTAAAGCGTGAACCAGACACTGTGCGTTGACCAACTCTCCTCGGCACCGCAGTCTTTTCATCCCTTCCACGCAGAAGGTCAAGCTCCTGGAAGATCGCTTTTTCCAACACATCGCCGCAGGTTTGAAGCGTTGTGAATGAGTATCGGGGCAAAACATCTTGAGTCCAATGCTTGCCTGCTGAGACTCCAGCGTTATGCGTTGTGCAGGAAAATAGCACGATGGACTTCTTTTAGGCCGCCATATTTGCCCGATAGTTGCGAGACTCCTGTAGGTCGCAGGAGTTGCGAATATTGTATTTTATACAAAACTGAAATTTACTGGTATGATTTTTAACGGAACTTCAATTCTCTCTGATGCTGCTGAAGGAGATGATCCCAAACGTTATCGCCTTTGGGATCCTTTGAACCTCTTCAGACGTCCGTCGAGCTTGGCACTCTAGTCTGCCTCAGTACGGCGCCGTTTTCATGCTAATTCAATCTAAAGTGAATTAATGTATAATCGCATAGCAATTCAGGTTTCGTGTTCGCTTTATTTTGCGAAGAAAAGCTGTTGCTAGAATTTGTCGGTAATTAACGTATAACAATAAACTACTCTTGGGTTACACGTTATATCTAGGGGGCAAAAGCTTCCCTCTGAATTGACCAGAGAAACTTGTTGTATATTCATACACCGATTCAGCTTTTCCCACTAAATTTTGCTGTCGACTCACGACAGATGCACCCACACGACCTCACGGTTTGGGGGCCCAAGAAATGATATTCCATTTACAAATACCACGAAACTATATATCACACTTACAGTAGCACCTCCTGAAGAAAGAATTCCAATGGGGAAGTCCGCTGAGCGAGCCCTTGATTTACGGTGCCCGGAACGCGTCTCCGACTGGCTTGTTTAACCCTGGCCTCCTCCATGCTCAGAAAGCCTGGCAGTACGACGACGGAGCCACAGAGTGCCCGGTTGCAGACTTGGAGCGCGAGGATCTGGCAGCACAGAGCATCAAAGAGCCATTTCTCGGAGAACCTGGACGTCAGCGCACAGCTCTTGCAGCGGCGAGGACCCCAAACACACTCGTCCGCTTGCGAGAAGTGTGTTTCAGCATCTCGCCGCAGCGGGGTGCCAGTCACGTGGCTCTCGCCTCAACCCATTGTCTGCCGCACCACCTTTCCCATTTCAGCGGCCGCTTCTCGTGGCGATCTGCCAGGCTTTCCCAGTATATAGGAGGCTATGGTTTAACGCGTCCTCAAAAGCGGTCCCTCGATTTCTGCCTGATGAGGTCATAGAAGCGTCGTACGGTTGCCTGCCGCGATCCTGGCAGTGCCAGGGGCGGATCCAAGGCCGGGGGGGGGAAACGACGGGGGCGGCCGCCCCCCCCCCCCCTACTAAGTCGACCCTCTCCCCTCCCCCCTTCTCGGATGGCAATTTGACATGGGTAGACCCCCGACCCCGACTACCGACCCCCCCCCCCCCCCCCCCCGAAATAAAGCCGATTACTGGCCTGTTAGGTGGTAGAAGGCTCGGTACTCAAGGACGAGGGTTCAAAATAGGGTAGTTCGCACCCTAGCAGGCACACTTGTACTCTGAACTTGGAGACCCACTCCGTCGAATGGGAGAATAGTATCCTTACATATTTTCCCGCCCCCCGAAAACGGAGTTCTGGATCCGCACCTGGGCAGTGCACAGCACCGGAGCTGAATGCAGCAGACGCCTGTTCTTCTGCAGGTCTCTCTGCAGCCTGATAGTGCTCCACGGAAGGTTCAACAGCCGAAGGTTGGGACGCCTCGACGAAAGCGACGTTCGCGTTCGGTCGCACTTTGTACCGGAGCTCCTACGACCATCGGCCAGGATTGCGTCATTCGACAACATGACGCGCCGGCTTGTGTGACGTCGTTGGCATTTTGAAATTGTTTTCAATGCATGGGTGGTAGCAGAACACAGCTGAAGAGAGGAGGAGATGAGAGCTCGGAGCTTCTTGTGCAGAGGACGCGGTGACGTCAGGGTCACGAGCTCTGATTGGAAGAATAGTGGGTAGACACAAAGGTTAGCTGCCTTTGTCTCTACCTAATGCCTGTATCCAATCAGAGCTGACAGGACCGTCGTCGCGCAGGAGGAGGGGAGGCTTCAGTGACTGGCGTCGGGTGCCAAACGCTGGCGTCGGGTGCTGTACTTCGTTTCACGATAACTTGGCGAACTGAGGAGGCTACGGCCCCCGCTACCCATTAAAGGGCCTCTGACAAGCCAAAAAAAAAAAACTTTTTTCATGCTAGGCGTTAAAATGGCATGTCAGGACATTACAAAAAAAAATTTCACGATAGATGTGCGTATTTTTTTTATAAATATAGAAATACGAGGCCCAATTCAAAGTTCCCGCCAGTACACTGTGGCATAACAGTGTACCGCAAGGTGTCGGAGCGATCAGAAGGGGGGCATCGCCGAGAGCGCGTGTAATATTTTTTAAATATTTTTGTTATTCTCTGCACCTCCACGAGCGATCCAAGCAGACAAGGTTTATTTTACTTGCTTTTCATCGCTTAATGTTGCTGTAAAGGTAGAAGAAGAGGAGTCAGTGAATTGACGTGATAAACTACAATGCCTAGAAGGTGCTGTGTGAGGGACTGTCCCAGTATTTCAGCAACTGAAGAAAAGATCACACTGCATGCATTTCCGAGAGACGGCAGGCATCTTCAGCCTGGGGAGTATACGATGATTCGACGATCTCCAGTGTCCGAACCTTCAGCAATGCAATTGGGCGTGGCGTACGCAAGCAATCGTAATTTCTGCGAGCGTTCTAAATTTTTTTTCAAAAGTTTCTTTTGTGCCCACTATAGCTCTGTATTATCGGACGGACGGCATGCACTTGTACACTAGCTTGTACTCGCAACGCTTTCATCATTGACCTCCATCACGCCGATGTACTGACTCTTCGTCCTCAACTTTTACAGCACGCAAACTAACCAACGGTGCAGCGATAAAGAGCTAGTGGAACTGAAACTTCGTTTTCTACAATCGCTCGTACAAAGAGCAGAACAAAAAAATGTCTTAGGCACGGTCGCGGAAAGCACGAGGAGTGAAACTCACGTGACTTCCTGCGAACCCACTTTTAGTGACGTAGGTCGATGCCTCCCTTCTGAGAGTGAGGACGACGAAGTGCTCTAACCAGAATTTAATAGACACCAGCTGAACAACCCAAGCACACAAATGTAAGAAGGACGAGAGAGACGCATTCAACCGCTGGACTACCAACTGAAATTTAATGAAACACTTCATCTTCATCGACAGGCTAGGATCAATCATACCTAGCTTCCCTCACTTCTTCCTCTTTTTCCTCATTATTAAACTAAGGCATCCTCCTCGTCTGTCTACTTGTGGGCGGTACTTCCCCTCGCAAGAACGTTCTCTCTTCTCTGGTGAAGGTCACAGAGGGTGAACTAACACACATGTCCCCTTTCTCTTGTATGTTTAAAGCTTCTAAAACCTCGCGTGCAAACCGGTTTCGATGGTGCCCCATGACGGTAACTTTGTCTATGTTCGCCTTGCACTTGCAGTCGCGGCAATGTAGGGCTAAGTGACCTGCTGCCGTCAAGGTCTTCAAGCTATTGGCATGTTCCCGGGTCCTATCATTTATACACCACCCGGTTTGGCCGATGTAACAGCGGCCGCATGTCAGGGGTATGTGGTATATAACCTCCTTGTCGCACTGGGCATAAACCGTCCTGTGATTGGTGCCACAAACCTTGCCGTTGCTGGTTTGCCCTTGATTAACCCTGCGGCACAACGAATAGGCCTTATTGGGCGCCGAACACAGCACTTGTACCTCATGTCGATTGGCCATCTTTTTTAACCTATGCGTAATCCCATGAATATATGGAACAACCACAAACGGTCTTCTTTTCTTCTTTTGCTGTGTGGAAGGGTCGTTGCGTCCGCAAGTCCAGTGCGACAAGGAGGTTATGCCCAGTGCGACAAGGAGGTTATATACCACATACCCCTGACATGCGGCCGCTGTTACGTCGGCCAAACCGGGCGGTGTATAAATGATAGGACCCGGGAACATGCCAATAGCTTGAAGACCTTGACGGCAGCAGGTCACTTAGCCCTACATTGCCGCGACTGCAAGTGCAAGGCGAACCTAGACAAAGTTACCGTCATGGGGCACCATCGAAACCGGTTTGCACGCGAGGTTTTAGAAGCTTTAAACATACAAGAGAAAGGGGACATGTGTGTTAGTTCACCCTCTGTGACCTTAACCAGAGAAGAGAGAACGTTCTTGCGAGGGGAAGTACCGCCCACAAGTAGACAGACGAGGAGGATGCCTTAGTTTAATAATGAGGAAAAAGAGGAAGAAGTGAGGCAAGCTAGGTATGATTGATCCTAGCCTGTCGATGAAGATGAAGTGTTTCATTAAATTTCAGTTGGTAGTCCAGCGGTTGAATGCGTCTCTCTCGTCCTTCTTACATTTGTGTGCTTGGGTTGTTCAGCTGGTGTCTATTAAGTATGTGTAACCAACGTGCTCAACTCTTTCCGGTGGTGTCTAACCAGAAGACGTGAAATCTTCCATTCCTGGTAATTTTTCGTATTTTTTACCATCTACTGCGAAAATCTCGATCAAATATTAACGGGCAGTATTTCTAAACCCAGTGTGCCTGACAAAGCAATCGAACAGACCGCCGAAATCTCTTTTAGAGAAAACGGCAGCCTTTGCCGCTGCTATCGTTCCATGTGAACGAACATGGAAGCGGCCCAAGCGGGCGTCGCTGACGCTGCTAGTACAGCACTTAGCATAACTCCTGAGCAACGTCAAAGGAATGAAACACTCGTAACGTCGCAACCAGATGATGGGCACTCTATTTGTTCCGATGGTTCCATCGCATCGTTGACTACAGACATCAACTGTATGGAACAAGTCGACGATACCGGAGGTCCGTATCAAGAGGTTAGGTCACGAAAGAGAACTCGACGCAACAACTCCAACTCCAGTTCGGAGACTATAATCCAATCAAAAGCCATCGAAGAGGGGCTCACTGTTGTGTTCGCCCCTGCGGATACTGAGACGTTAATAACGTCCCTCAGTAGCGTGAAGCTCTCAAGAGCTCTAGAAAACTCCTGTCCTGAAGGCATTCACGAGGTCCGCTTTAACAGCAGATTGAATGTCATCGCAGTTGACACCAGAAATGGTGAAGCTACAAAAACATTGCTCAACTTGAAGGCTTTCTGTGGAATTCCGGTGATGTCATACTCTCCACTGGCTGGAGCAACGGTGAACGGAATGATTCAAGACGTCGACAAAGAGCTTTCTAATGAGGAGATCACATCGCATCTCAGGTTCAATATTAACGTTGGTGCCGTCCGACGCCTAGGAAAGTCTAGCACAGTCAAAGTCACCTTCCGGGGCAAGATTCTGCCAACCCATGTTCTTCTGGGTCATGTACGCCATCCCGTTCATCCTTTTCAAGAAAGGCCCGTCCAGTGCCTTAACTGCTTTGGATTCGGACACAAGCGAGTGGCTTGCAAACGCCCCAAAAAGTGTGAACATTGTGGAAAACCATATGAATCAACAGACATCACATGCCAATCAATGCCTGCGAAATGTGTCAACAGCGGCCAAGAACATGAAGCTACAGCACGCTTCTGCTCGAAGCGAAAGAAACTAGGCGAGATCCAGGCGTACTCAAAATTCAACTCGGTGGGCTTTCATGTCGCCAAATCAGCCTTAGAGTGCGATAAGCACTTCCCAGAGATGGAATCTACTCGAGCAGGGAGCAATGCCACGAAAGAACCGACTGTCACCGAACTCCAGAACTCAGGAGAGCAAGAAATGGAAGAAACTCCAAAAGATGCAACTACATCATCGCTATACACGACGGTCGTCAAACAAACAAAACTTAAAAGTAAAGCAACTTAAAAAGATTGCCAGGGCTCAAGTCGACGCGACAAACAAAAATCAATATGCCGGCTGCATCAACACTTCAGGAACCCCAGACCCTTTCTGCACCCCCCACTCGGCCGCAACCCTGCTATTCGAAGGATACAAATGTGCAACCAACAACTTCCTTTGAAGACAGTTCACCTGAATGGATGTCTTTTGTCAAGGCCGCCGTCAAGATCGCTCTCAGCCTACTTAAAAGCATCGAATCAACCTGGGCAAAGACTCTTACTACCATAATCCAAGCAGTGCTCCCTCTTCTTGAGGAATGCTAGGGTCATCTTCTATTCAAGCTATGGGTTTTACCACCAGAACAACCTCAGTGGTGTCCGGAAGAGCTACCATACCCGAAATGCCCAGTCGGACAGACACCCTCAGTAGAAATGGCAGAGACCGCTTATGGCAGAGCAACGCCGGGCGGCCATAAATATAGACTCTCAGTGGAACTGCCGGGGGTACCGGAACAAACGTGGGGCCCTAGCTCAGTACATTGCCGGACTCGACAAACCCCCCGACATTATTGCACTCCAGGAAACTGGAACCGAGACACCCTCACTTTCGGGCTACAAGGTGCTGGTCCCTCGCATATATAAGCGCGTGGCAGTCCTAGCAGCAAACCACGTAAATGCTCGCATGCACGAACTCAGCGACAAGAACATAGACCACGTGCTTATAGAAATCATTCCCGAGAAGCGCCACTGGCCCTCGTTCTTTATTCTCAACCTATACAGTCCGCCACGCAACAGGCACGAGGATTTTAGCAAACTGTTTGCGCGCGCGCTTAAACTTGCACGGAACCAACTCCCCATAGTAGGCGACTGGGGTATCCACACGAAGGAGAAATCCGCCACGTTCCTCCGCGGATCGCGCATCACGTGAGACATACGTCATCCCTTTTTGACGCCTCGCGGCGCGTTCTCCTCCGTGGCGGAGACGCGGAGGCTTTGTGCTGACAGCACGAAAGCTCCCCAAGTGCACGGGGCGGAGCCGGGGACGGAGTTTCCCGGGATGTTGACGTCACGACAACTGTCCGCGGAGTTCTCCTTCGTGTGGATACCCCTTAATCGGGTATCCACACGAAGGAGAAATCCGCCCCTTTCCTCCGCGCAGCGCGCATCACGTGAGACATACGTCAATCCTTTCTGACGCCTCGCGGCGCCGTTCTCCTCCGTGGCGGAGGCGCGGAGGCTTTGTGCTGACAGCACGAAAGCTCCGCAAGTGCACGCGGCGGAGCCGGGGACGGAGTTTCCCGGGATGCTGACGTCACGACATCCGTCCGCGGAGTTCTCCTTCGTGTGGATACCCCTTTAACGCGCCGCACTCGGCCTGGGGGTACACTCGCTCCATGGCCAAGGGCACCCGACTTTACCACTTAATCTGCCAACAACGCCTCTCTGTCCTGACCGACCCAGAGCAGCCCACGAGGACGGGCAACAGTGTTACCCGCGACACGTGCCCGGACCTCGCGCTGACGAGATGCGGACGGTGGTCGGAATGGTCAAACCTCGAGGTGAACCTGGGAAGCGACCACGCCATAACCCAAGTGGACATCGCCATCTCGCCAGGAAAAGGTTCCTCCGGAAACAAGCCCTGACAGACTGGGATAGGTTTCGCGCAGCACGCACGGCCACACACAGCGAGCGAGAGCACGAGGATGCTTCCCTTGCCAGCTGGACCGAGCGCCTGGTGTGCGACAAGAACACCTATACGGAAACTATCAACCTGACAACAGAGACCCCAGAGGTGGACCGGCGCCTGCTCCACTTGTGGGAGGCAAGGCACGGTCTGATCAAGCGCTGGAAGCGCCAGAAGCTAAACCGCAAGCTCAAGAAACGGATCGCGGCCATCACGGCGGAAGCGCTCGAGTACGCAACCCAACTGGCGCTTTCCAACTGGAACAAGAAGTGCACCAATCTCCAGGGAAAACTGGGGACCAAAGACGCGTGGCAGCTCTTGCGACACCTCCTGGACCCTAGCAAAAGTAAACGCAATACCAGCCAGAACCTTCAGAAAATTGTGCGCGACTTCCCCGGCACCAATCAGGACCTCCTCGAGCAGCTCAAACTACGGTACATCGGCTCGTCCCCGGACCAGGAGTATCATGACTACGAAGGCGATCCAAACCCAGAACTCGACGTCCCCTTCAGCTTCGAAGAGGTATGGAGCGCGCTCCAAGACCTGGGCCGTAATACGGCACCTGGCGAGGACCGCGTCCAAAACACGCTGCTTCGTAACCTAGACACGGGCTCGGTTCAGACCCTCTTGAAACATATAAACCAGGTATGGGAGAACGGCGAGCTCCCCAAGGAGTGGAAACACTCGGAAATTATCCTCATCCCCAAACCTGGGAAGGAGCTCTGCCTCGACGACCTGCGACCAATTGCCCTCACGTCCTGCGTGGGAAAGCTGATGGAACGGGTCGTCCTCAAACGGCTGCAGCCGCACATGGAGGAAACGGGCATGTTCTCGCACGCCATGTTTGGTTTTAGAGAGCACTTGTCAACCCAGGACGTCATGCTGCAGCTAAAAGAGGACATCCTCGGCCCCATCTCCAGGACGACGGCCCAAGCGGTGCTCGCCCTGGACGTCAACGGAGCTTTTGATAATCTGGGCCACCAGCTAATCCTCCAAAACCTGACAGTCACCAATTGCGGTTCCAGAATGTACAACTACCTGCGGGACTTTCTACGGAACAGGACAGTCACCATTGGTGAAGGTGACCTCCGCACGGACGTCATCAACACCCCCAACAGGGGCACGCCGCAGGGGGCGGTGCTCTCGCCAACCTTGTTCAACTTGGCAATGAGCGGGCTGCCCCCGATTCTGGAGCGCATCCCGCATATTAAACACTCTCTGTACGCGGACGATCTCACAATCTGGACCGTGTCCGGGTCTGATGGAGAGAAGCAGGACGCGCTTCAGGCGGCAGTCGACGAAGTTCAACGCTACCTACGCCAGGGTAACCTACACATCTCGACAGTCAAATCGGAATTGATCCTAGTTTGCAAGACCCCAAGGTCCCGCCGCAAGTCGGAGCCCAGAGACGAGATAGAAGTCTTCCTGGACGACGGCTCCCAAATCCCCGTGGTGCCGCGTGCCAGAATCCTGGGACTCCACCTCCAGGAGGACGGAAAGGCGACCCATACCCTCGCACTCCTCCAGAACCAAGTCACCCAGATTCTACGCATCATGCACCGGGTCGCCAGCCGGCGACACGGCCTCAGGGAAGACGACACCATCAAACTGGTTAACGCCCTGGTGGTGTCGCGCATCATCTACGCTACACCCTATCTGAATCTCACCAAGGGAGACGAGGACAAGCTAGATGTCCTCATACGCAAGGCGTACAAGACGGCCCTCGGACTCCCCCCGTACACCTCCACAGAAAAGCTACTCAAGCTCGGCGTCCACAACACTTTTAGGGAGCTGGTGGACAGCCACCTTGCCGCTCAACGAGACCGACTCGCCCAAACCCCTACGGGCAGAAAGGTCCTAGCGTCGCTCAAGATTCTCTTTTAATGGGACAGAGAAGACACCACGGCACCCCTCCCGAGACACATCTGGAGCCAAATCAAGGTGCACGCGATCCCCCGCAACATGGACCCGACCCTCCACGCGGAACGCCGCAAGGCTCGGGCAAGATTCTACCAAAAGGCGTATGGTAAATGGGCTGATATCCTGTACACAGACGCGGCCACATATGCCTATCAACGGAATGCAGCGGCAATATGCGTCGCGGATGGAACTGGGAGCACCCGAGTCACAGCGTCGCTGCGCACCTCTAATACGACCATTGCAGAGGAATTCGCCATCGCCATGGCCATTGGGCTCGGAGAAGATCACGTCACCATCATGAGCGACTCACAAGCAACACTGCGTCGCTTCCTAGCAGGCCGTGTCTCGCCGAAGGCACTCAAGGTCCTCACTCAGATAGACCGACAGGGCTTCCCCACAGTGGAACTCATATGGATCCCAGGACACGACGAGGTGGAAGGCAATCGGTGTGCTGACATCGAGGCCCGAGCATGCACCCTCCGGGCCGCTCCTCCCGCCGCGTCGCAACTAGGGATAGATGCATACTTTATTTCGGTGCCAAACAGGTACTCAAAATCAGGGCCTACCATCGTGGCCAGAGACGTGAATATCCCCCGCCACACAAAAATCTCAACAGAGAGGACGCGGTCGCTTGGCGCCAGCTCCAGACAGGAGCGTTCCGCAACCTAGCGCTCTTGCACAAATTCTACCCTACAAGCTACAAAGCCCAATGTCCGCACTGCGGGCAATATGCTTCCTTATCACACACCGCGTGGTTTTGCACCGCTCACACTATAGCTTACACAATATTATATGTGAACCCACTCGTATTACCAGTACTTCGAGTACGTTGATCGATCACGCGCTTTGTAACATCGATAGCGGTGTGTGTGCCGGAGTTTACTCTGATCCAATGGCGGACCATCTGCCTATTTTTGTTGTTTTGCAAAACCAGTCGTCTGTAAATGCGAATCTTTGTCCTAAAATACGCACCAAGGTAAACTATGTCCTACTTCGAAGTATATTAGAACAAACAAATTTTTATGCTTTGTATAATCATGACATCAACAATGAATATGAAAACTTTGTTCATACTCTTAAAAACGCAGCAATTCAGAGCGCTGAAAGTAGGACAAACAGCAGATATGGAGAGCCGGTCTGCCCTTGGATGACGAGTCAAATTTTAGGCGTACTGAAAGAGAAAGACAGCTGGTATCGTAAATGGAAACAAAACAAAAGCAACAAATATTATCTAGGACAATTTAAGCGATTAAGGAACGCATCTGTTTCTCTTATGCGGAAAAGGAAACGGCAATATTACTCCTCTCTTATCGAATAAGCCGACGGGAATGCACAAAAGATTTGGGATATAGTTAATCACGCACTCGGCCTTCGCTCAGATCGACGTGTGCAACCCGAACTAGCCAACCAGGAAATGGTAGACAATTTTAATGACTATTTTACGAACATAGGTCCTCTCCTCGCAGCACAGTTGCCACATGTGATAGTTTCCACGAGGTTAACGGCTTCGGTTGTTAATACCTTTGTCATACAGGAAATTGAGATGGCTGAAATTACGTCTACAATTAAAAGTCTTCGAGTAAACAAATCGGCCGGGCTCGATACCGTTCCAGTAAAATTAATAAAAGATAATATAGACATTTTAGGCGTTCATTTTCTACACTTGTTTAATCATTCATTGGAAAGTGCAATATATCCCGATGAGCTCAAAATAGCAAGGGTTGTGCCCATTTTTAAAGAGGGAGATACTTCCGAGCCGTCTAGTTATCGACCAATATCAGTATTAAGTGTAATTAATACAATGTTTGAAAAAATAATTTGTAAACACATTCAGGAATTTATAAGTAAGTACAATATTCTCTGCCCTAGTCAGCACGGATTTAGGCCGAACAGATCTACCTCTTCCGCTGTACTCGTGTTAACTCAGCTTCTTAATAAGGCTCTTCATGAAAATAAAATTGCTGTGGTTGTTTATTTGGATATAAGTAAGGCTTTCGATACCGTTAATCACAAAATACTATTGAACAAGCTTCATGAGTACGGTTTTAGGGGAAAGATATTAGAGTTATTTCAAAGTTATCTTTCTAAACGAACACAATGGGTAACGATTAATAATTTTATCTCTACACCACAAACAGTGCTTACAGGGGTACCACAAGGCTCTGTTTTGGGGCCCATTCTTTTTTCTCTCTACGTCAATGATTTTCCTTCCGTTTTATGTCAGTCTGAAGCACTCATGTATGCAGACGATACGGCATTAGTTTTTGTCGGGGACACAATAAGTGAACTACAAGGTAAAATAAATGAAGAATTAACAAGGGTCTTAACGTGGTTCACTAGTAACCAACTCACACTTAACATAAAAAAAACTAAGTACACTGTGTTTCACTCTAGGAGAAGGCAAACAAATTCTGAAGAACTAGCTATATACTTAGATAACGTGCAGTTGCTGCATGTTTCCTGTTACAAATATTTGGGTGTCTTGTTTGAAACCGATATGCATTGGAAGAATCAAATTAAAAACATAAGCACAAAACTTGCTCGCGCATGCTACACACTACTAAAGGCTCGGGAGTTTTTTAATTCGTCTATACTGCGCATTCTATACTTTGCATTTGTACATAGTCACTTGAATTACTGTATAGAGTCTTGGGGCGGAACATACACCACGTATTTAGAGCCACTCAGTCGATTGCAGAAAAGGGCTATGAGACTCATTACTTATTCTAGATATACCGAACCAAGTGGTCCTCTATTTCGATCAGTTGGTGTGCTGCCACTAGACCTCCTATACAACTTAAAAATAGCTGAAACAGTCTTTAAAATAATAAAAACTAACGACCCACTCCCATTACAGATATTTAAATTACCATTACGGAATACGAGAGCTGCAACAAATAATCTGTTTAATTTGCCATCTTGTCGAAATGTTTATGGAGAAAGGCTTATTGAATTCAACGGTGCCCTGGTATGGAATGATATCCCTACCGACATCAAATGTAAACCCAATATATTGCCATCCTTAAAGAAGTATTTAATTAAATTGCGAGCCAATGAATAAGTTCAATATCATGCCCTATATATTTTTTTCAATTAGTATGTATGTTGTTTTGTGAATACTTTGATGTGTGCGTACATTTGTTTTGTTTGCCTGCCGCATTGTAAAGGTTATTTCTAATGTTGGACCCGCGACTAGCCTCCACGGCTATGGGTCCAAGCAACGATTGTGTATTTAAAAAAGAATAACAAAGGAATAATAAAGGAAAGGAACATCCCCCCCTCCCACCCTGATCCCACTCCTGAGAACTGGGAAGCCGCACTGCTCAGCTCGTCTGCTGCCGACTAACTAAAGTTGATCGGGCGGGCGAGGCTGACAGCCGACACCGTTGGGGCCCTGGACTAAGGGAACCACCCAGAGACCCAAATACAGGCATAATGAAGTTTATTCCTCCTCCTCCTCCTCCTCCCTTCTGACCGCCCCGCCACCTTGCGGTACACTGTTACGTCACAGTGCACTGGCGGGAACTTTGAATTGGGCCTCCTATTTACATTTTTATAAAAAAAAACTACGCACCTCTATAGTGAAACAATTTTTTTGTAATGTCCTGACATGCCATTTCAACGCCTAGCATGAAAAAAAAAACTTTTTTTGGCGTGTCAGAGGCCCTTTAAGAGCATCGGAGTGAGACACGTGACCTCACGTCACCGGAGTTTTTCTGTTGGCCAACAGTAGTCGACTGCGAAACCAATTAACTTCGGATGAACGTCCACCGGGCAACGTTACCGTCCGCTAGAGTAGCGATCTCTTTTGGAAGTTCATGAGAGAACCAAAGGCTCAATTTACCCGCGAGTCTGTGGCAGGTGCGAATGCCAAGACGATATTTTGAACGGAGGCGGTTGGTTACAGAGCTGAAATCGTTCAAACATCGTACAAACGCCACGTTGTTCTCGGAAGAGGCTTGATCGGAATTAAGTATCTTTGAAAAGTAACACGCATTTGTGTTCCTTCCGTGTCATGTAGCGTAGTGCCACTAGAGATGCAGTCGCGCGAGTTCAATTGCCGTTGAATTAAAAAAAAAAACCGCCCAGAACTAGTTTCACAGCGAAAGCGCTATTGCTAAGGTGGTAACGACACTTCCGTGGCCTCGACCATGGACTGTTGTCACGTGCCTTGCTCCGACGCCCTTATTGGGTCGCGGGGGCTGCGGCCTCCACGGTTTGCCAAGTTATCGTGAAGCGAAGTATAGGGAGTATTCACTGCGGGCCATAGCTGCGTGCGCGAATGCTGAGCGCGTGCTGATGGCGAGCTTCCGCAGTGCTTTTGCAACGTGCATTCCGCACCATCGAGAATGCCGGTCTTAGTAGCCTATTGATGTGAACACGTTCTGAGCATGCGCTCTAAACAGCACCCACAAATATGGCGTCCAGTGAATACTCCCTATAGTCGTGGCAGCGCCTGTCTTACTCTTTTTACGGCTTTCGGAAATACACCGGCCGTGTTTAACGAACGAGGACTTAGCCGGCGAGAAAGGGTACGAATTGTGTTTTGTAAACTAACAATTACCTCGCGCGTTCCAACGAACGAAGAAACCAAGGCCAAGACGTCGTCTGCCATGAACGGAGGAGCAGTTGCGGGAGAAGAGCTCTGGTGGCAACGATGGCTATGCCCCCACAACATGTCATCTCCTCCTCTCTTTCTTTCTTAGTTGCGCTCCGCATAGACCGTTTTACTCAAAGAGGACAATTGAGCAAAGGGGAATGGGCTACCGGCGCTTTCTTCCTCGCTGGTTAGTAAGAAACGAGCCGAAGACCCGGATGAACGCCTTGGACGCGTGAATTGCTCCAAGTTCGCTTGTTTTCTTCATGGTTTCCTCGCTTTTCGGACAGCATTCTTCGGTAACAGGCTTCACGAATAAGAACCGAAAGTGTCAGATATTTTTGGAGGACATCTGTTTCGCGTAAGGGATTCTACAAGGCACCTGCTGCTGCAGTGCCTTCCAACTCCATCGCTTTCCAGGTGAGCAAAACTTCCGGTGGCAGCTGGTTGTGTCCGTAAACAGAACCAGCCAATCACATTTCGCTTCGTCGTGACCATTGAGATAAACTCGAGTTGCCCTTTGGTAGAACTATTTACCTTAAAAACTTGCCTCTCATTTTCTGCATAAGTGACTGGAATGCATTAGCGGAGTCCCATGTAACAATCATGCATCATTCCCTATTTATAACAGCGCTCACTCAGCTCGGGTTTTCTAATTAAAATGTTGAAAATAATTGTTTAATACGACTGTTCCGATTTTCTGGTTTCTACCTTTTTATAAACCTTATTTTATGTCTGAATGTGATATATATTACCCCCTTATGCAATGCCCCTCGGGGCCTTGAGGGGATCGCCTTCGGATGAATCGTCTCCGCCGTAACTTCGTAGTTCGCTCGCCCGTCGCCCGGCTTTCGACCGCCGTGTTCCTGCTCGCCGCCGTCCTGCTGGCTGCCATGCCTGACGTCAGGCATGGCAGCGAGCAGGACGGCGGCGAGCAGGAACACGGCGGTCGAAAGCCGGGCGACGGGCGAGCGAACTACTTATTTTTAACCTGTCACCGAACACGGTTTTTTTCTGCGTGGACGTTCAAACTTGCTACAGCTCGCAATGCATACAGCATTCTAATTTAGTTGCTAACTTGCTCTGCGTGTGAAAAGAGAAGAATCGTCCCCCCCCGGAGGCATAGCTAGAGATTGTTCTCAGCGTGCGCGATCAGCACATTAAAAGAACTAAGCCAATTATATGTAACATTGGTAAGCCACTGGCTAAGACAGGCCAATGTTGCCCAGGCTAAGTCAATCGATTACCAATGTCAGTAATTGATTGGCTTAAGCTGGCCAACATTGGCCTGTCTTAGCCAATCGATTACCAATGATAGCAACTCATTGGCTAACATAGACCAATGTTGGCCAGCCTAAGCCAATTGATTACCAATGTTCGTAACCAATTGGCTAAGACAGGCCAATGTTGGCCAACCTAAGCCAACCAATAGCCAACGTTGCTAAGCCGTTGGTTGAGGTTGGCCAATGTTGGCCAGTCTAAACCAATCGATTGCCAACGTTGGTAAGCCATTGGCTGAGGTAGGCCAATGTTGGCCGGCCTAAGCCAATCGATTACCAACGTTGGTAAGCCGTTGGTCAAGTCAGGCCAACGTTGGCCAGTATATCCCAATGTACCGACAATATTGGTTCTACGATGGCCACATTGGCCCAATATTGGACCATTGTTTGCCAATTGAATACCAATGTTGGCCCAACGTCGTGTGCTGTCTGGGACGACGAAGGAGGCGGTGCCAAGCCTTCATGGCAGGGCCTTTCTCTGCATCAGCCAGACCGCTTCGACTTTGACAACGCCGGTTCCTGGCCGACGTGGCTGAGCCTTTTCGAGGACTACGCCTTTGCTTCCGGTCTTCGACAGGCGTCGGTAAAAGTTCAGGTCCGCACACTTCTTTATTGCATGGGGCCGGAAGCTCGTCCTCTTCTTGCGACGTTCGGCCTCGGCGAAGCTCCTAATACTACAAGGTGGTCGTAGAGAAGTTTACGGCTCATTTCGTCCTCCCCCACAACGAGGTGTACGAGTCGGCGCAGTTTTACCGGCGCGTCTAGCAGCGGGGGGAGACGGTGGGCAGCTACTATGCAGAGCTCTGTAAGCTGTGCAAGAGATGCAACTACCCGTCACCCGAGGTCGGGAACGCCTTGTCCGCGACCGCTTCATCGTAGGCTTACGCGACGCTCGCCTGGCCGACCAGCTCTGCCGCAACCCCAAGTTGACCCTCAAAGAAGCATGGGTGCAGGAGAGACAAGCAGAATACGCCCGAAAGCAGAGAGACCAGCTCGCAGGCCACGACACACAGTCTCGACCGGTGAGCCTCGACGCTGCCAAGTCTCGGCAGCCACAAGCGGGATGCGTCAAGCACAGCGCAGCACGCGACAAGCGCACCTCAAGCTCTAGTTCGTGCGGCTACTGCGGTCGCGCTTCACACCCTTGCTCGGAATGTCCCGCCCGCAACTCGTTGTGCAACCACTGCAAGAAAAAAGGCCATTTCGAGGACGTCTGCCATTCGCGGAAGAAACGGTCGACCCAGGTGGCAGCGCTGGGATTGCACTCCGTTCGCAACTCGGACCAAGGCAAGTTCGTGGAAGTAACTGTCAATGACTACACGGAAGTGTTCAAGGTTGACTCGGGAGCCGAAGTTTCAGCCGTCTTGAACACCTTCCCCAACCTGCCGCCGTCCCTCGACACGGTGGACAACACTCTCTACGGGCCAGGGCAGCAGCCACTCGACGTTCTCGGGTCCTTTATGGCCACTTTGCACTGGAGAGGCAAGTCAACCCAGCAAAGACTGTACGTGGTAAAATCCCCCTCCGTGCCTCTTTTCGGCTTTCCAGCCATTCAGGCACTTAAAGTCGTCAAATTCGCCGACGGCGTCTCATCGAAAGAAAAGGACCTTCCTACTGTCAAAGTCTCTTCTCAGGCTCGTGACAAACTGTTTAATAGCCTCGGATCTCTCTCTGAAGAATACAAGATCCGCCACCAGCCAGACGCTGTTCCATTTTCTCTTAGCGTGGCAAGGCGCATCCCCATCCCGTTGCGTCAAGTCGTCCGTAAGGAACTGCAGAAGATGGAACAAGAGGGTGTCATTCGCCGAGTTGACACGCCAACACCATGGTGCGCCGGACTGGTGGTGATCCCCAAAGCCACCTGGGGCCACAGGATGTGCGTGGACCTTACGAAGTTAAACCGGGTGGTCCTGCGGGAACGCCACGTCCTTCCCACGGTCGACCAGGTCCTGGGCCTGCTGGGAGGCGCAGCGGTGTTCTCCAAGTTGGGTACTAAATCAGGCTTCTACCAGGTCAATTTGGCGGAAGAATCGCAAGAACTCACCACATTTATCCCACCTTTCGGGCGCTACTGCTTCCGTCGGATGCCCTTCGGCATCACCTCTGCCCCGGAATTTTTCTAGAAGCAGATGTCCAGGATTTTGAAAGTCTTGGAATGCACTGTGTGCATAATAGATGACATACTCATCTTCGGACGCACTCCCGAAAAACACGACTCCCGCCTGCAGCAAGTCCTGCTGCGACTATCCCGGGCAGGCATCACCTTGAATGCAAAGAAGTGCTGCTTCCGCCAGAACAAGGTTTCCTTCCTCGGGGTGATGGTATCTGCAAGGGGCGTCCGTCTTGACCCAAGCAAGCTCCAAGCGATCAAGGAGATGAGCGCGCAGACTGACCTAGCAGGTGTAAGACGCTCCTTGGCGTGGTGAACCACCTCGGGCGTTTCCTTCCGCACGTTTCGGACGTTGCAGCTCCTATCAGAGCGCTCCTCAGCAAGAATGCTTGGTGGAACTGGTCCCACGAACAAGAAACATCATTCACCAAGCTCAAGCTGATGCTCGTCTCGGACCGCTGTATGGAGAGGTATCATCCGGCGTACCCCACGGTCGTCTCAGCGGATGCCAGTTCATTCGGCTTGGGGGCAATCCTTCTACAAACTCAGCCTTCCGGCGAAAGAATACCGTTTGCTTTCGCGTCGAGGTCCCTTACAGCGGCTGAACTACGATATAGGCAAACGGAGAAGGAAGCCCTGGCAGCTGTATGGGCTATTCAACTGTTCGACGAGTTTCTCCGTGGGTTGGTCTTCGACTTAGAGACAGATCACCTGCCACTGGTTTCACTGTTTGGCAAGATGGACTTGGACGTGGTCCCTCCACCTATCCAACGCCTTCGACCTTCGGCGTTGGTGCGGTACCAGTTTACAATGTCGTACGTCCCTGGCAAGCTTCTCGCAACAGCGGACACCCTCTCTCGCGTCCCTACGGAACCTGCCGGTTCGTCTCGTCCTCTAGACACAATCGAACTGTTTGCTGCTGAAGTCCTTCAGAGCTCATCAGAAGCAGCATCCCTCCATCTGGAGGACCTTCGAACTGCTCAAGCAAGCGACGGGGAGTGTCGCACACTCACGCCGATGTGTCGCAACGGGCTCCCTCCGAAGTCGAAGTTACCCCTACCGAAAAATCCGGTATAACTTTTCGCTATCCGGATTATGGAACCGGAAATCTATCTGGATTCTATCTGGACTCTATCTGAAATTTAGGTTTTCAGAAATTATTCCTTTGTCTGCAATCTGGATTTCGGGTTTCCAGTAACAAATTTCCGGTTCCATATTCCGAATAGGGAAAGTTATACCGGATTTTTTGGTAGGGACACCTTCACCTGACGAAGTATGCAAGCGTGTTGGATGAACTTTCGATTTTGTTGGTTTGCTTCTGAAAGGCACTCGCATCGTGGTACCAACAGTGCAACGTGCGACAGCGCTGACTTTGATTCATGAAGGTCACCAAGACATTAACCGATGCAAGGCTCGGACTTGGGAATCAGTATGGTGGCCACGTATCAACGCTGATATAGCAGCACTCGTGGCACAATGTGAACAGTGCACGTCGTACCGAGACAATCCAGCAGAGCCACTTTGGAGCACGCAGCCTCCAAGTCTACCTTGGGACTTCCTGGACGCTGACTTGTTCCACCTGAACCAACAGACTTACCTCCTCGAGGTCGACTATTATTCCAGTTACCCGGAATTGGTCTCACTCAACTCTGCAACAGCTGGGCATGTCATCCAAGTACTCAAGAGCATTTTCGCTTGTCACGGCAACCCATCCACTCTGCGCTCAGACAACGGACCACCCTTCCAGTCCTATGAGTTCGCTCGGTTCATGGCATCTTTCGGAATCGCACACCAGACAAGCAGCCCCAACTTCCCACAGTCAAATGGGGAGGCAGGGCGCATGGTGCGCACGGCGAAGAACTTGCTACGCAAGGCGCACGATCCGTGCCTGGCTTTGCTTAACTACGGAGATACCCCCGGACCCTCGGGTTTCAGTCCGGCACAATTGTTGATGGGGCGCCGGCTCCGCACTCGACTTCCCAAGGAGGGGAGATTGCTGGTGCCAAGTAGTAAGCCGCAGGAAAAGGTGACCACCAAGGCCGCGAAGCTCAAACGTCGACAAGTCACCGCCTTCGATCGCCGCCATCGGGCTAGAAACCTCTCGCCACTGGAAGACGGTACCCACGTCTGGGTTCGCCCAGAACGAGTAAAGGCTACTGTCCTCAGTCCAGCTCAACGTCCCAGGTCATACGTGGTGGAAACCGACGAGGGAGCAATCTGGCATCGCAACCGGAGAAACTTGGTGCCTTTCAGGACAGGGAATGAAGACCTAACCGTGAGAGAAGAGGCCCAAAAACTGGCTCCTTCTCAAAAACCGGCGGCACCTGCCGAGCAGGAACAGACTTCACCTCGACAACGGCATGCACCTGCAGCGTGAGGACTGGCTCCTTCTCAAGAGCTGGTGGCACCTGCCGCGCAGAAGGGACTTCACTTCGACAACCACCTGCACCTGCAGCTCAAGGATCGGCTCAACCTCAACAGCCACCTTTGCATACGAGCCACAACCTCCGGCGCAACGAACCCGACTTGGATACCTCACCTGTACAAAGAACCAGGTGGGGCAGATGGGTGGTGTGTCCTAGGAGGTTGAACCTTTAATGTGATTCTGAGGGGGGAGATGCAGAGGGCGCAATCCTCGCGTACGTGATTGCCGCAGGCAACCATGTGCCACCGCGGGGCAACTTCGTGTGTTATTTTCGAAATAATAAAGTTACTTCTGGTTCTGGGCACGAACGTGTTGGCACGAACCTTCTGCGTGGTCTCCACAAAATGAAAAAGACTTTTCCCTGACGCCATCCTCTCGATATGCTCGGAACATTTTGTTAATAGAACGTGCACCAAACTTAACCCCTGTACCGTCGATGAACATGACCTACGCTCGCAAAGGTGGGTGCAAATTTTCTCGCGAAAATCGCTGTTTTAGGTCGTAACTTTTCCTAACTAAATTTCTCTCAATGATGATATCTTGCAATGGTGACATTGACACGATTTTATCGTCTACAACGTTTAGTTAAGGCTCATTTGTTCCACTGGGTGTGGCTGGAAGTTTTCGAAAAGTTAGCTCTATCAGTTTTTCTTAATCGCGATCGTTTATGCGATAGCAGAGCGCCATGAGCTTCCATGACCTTATGTTGACCGTCACAACGCGACTGCGTTCTTCTTATTTTGCATATTAATACATTACGTAGCTTTGAAGAAAACTTCAATTTCAATTGCTGAAACATGCTCACAAATCGATTTTGAATGGTTGAAATATTTTTTTTTTATTTCCAATACTACTACTATCTTTATTCTGGGTTGTTGCAGGGTTGTCACGGTTGTTGTAGTTTTCCACTCGCTTTGGCAATGAGCCAATCTCAACTTCGCAATTTACAGTTCTAAATAAAGTACACACTCGTCGAAACGGCATCCCCAATTAAAACTTTTATAAACATCTACAAGCCTTTGATAGTTCCCTGCAATTCTCTTGTTTCGCGCGTCCTTGTCCACATTATATTTCATTGTTGTGGACGACACAAAACGCCAAAAATATTTTTCAGTGTACTGCATCGCAAACCAAAAAAAAAATGCAATCGCTGTAAAGTTATACAATATTTTAAGCACTCACCTCTGATTTCTGTTTCGATTGGTGGCGCGTCCAATGCCGCTCTTCTTGGCATCGCCGCACTTGCGGATACCATAATACAGGGCAAGAAACGTTCTCCATGAGTTGAAAAACGTCATCCGCGGTAGACAAGAACGCAAGACGCGCATGAGTCGGATACCTTGGACTTTGGAGTACCCAACCTGCACACTCAACGCGGGAGCGGCGCCCCAAAGAGCGCTATCTTCAATGTTTCTAGAGCCACTCAGCATGGCCACGGTTCCTGACCCTCGCTGGATGACGCTACAGTATTGAAAATGTCGCCATTCAAGATAAAACACTCTATAGAACTCAAAACACATCAGTGGGAAACGCGTCCTGGGCACTGTAGCGAAAGCAATGCCCACGAGAATGCACTGACCCTGAGGATTCTGCTGGGGCTGTTTCGGATGTCGCAGACGGCCCCGACGATGGTCTCGCCCTTGAGGTTCTTGCTCTGGCCGTCGGCTGCCAGCTCGGGTATGATGGGCAGGAAGACGTGGTCGTCCCTGTCTTCCTCCAGGTCCAGCAACTTGGCGCCACTCTTCATGCTCAGCGCACCGTCCTGCCGTCGAGTAAACGAGATTTCGTGTGAATGCCGAAAATGAGCCCCGTTAATTAGGAAAAAAGGGCTTAAATGTCATATAACTTTATGTATTATTAAGATGCAATTAATGCAAAAGGTGCAAGCCAGCCGGACAAGAATGGCAATAATAATCCCTGGAGAAGGGGTACAAATGGGACAAAGGACAAGCAGAAATCACCAAACACAGCTATAGGTAACTGGTGCGCGACCGAAAAAATCCGCCTGGTCCCGGTGTCGAACCCGGGATCTCTCCATTCCCAGTGGAACGTTCTACCAACTGAGTTATCCAGGGGTTAGACGTCAGTAGAGCAAACGGGTTCTATCAGGTGCCACCAGTCTAACACCAACAAGGGTGAATGGCCTGCATTTTTAAGGTTATGATTAAGATGCAGTCAATGCAAAGGTGCAAGCGAGCTGGACAAGAATGGCCGTTTCCTTGCGTTACGTAAAAGTCGCCGAAACATTGGTGTTTCGAGTGTCGCGTGCCATGCTATCTCCTTGAACTGGTAGCCTCGCTTAATATGAAGCACAAATGACCCGTTGACTTGTACGTAAGCTCCCGTAACGCAACGTGACGTAAGAAAACGAGGCTGTGTGAACCAGCCTTTACGTTACTTCACGAAAGCTTACGTACAAGTCATCGGGAGATTTGTGCTTTATATTGTCACGAAGGACAAATGATGAGGCTGCGAATAACTGACGAAACTAAACGAACTAAACGTTTAATGGGCGAACTTGTGCCCAAAACAAAGTAGAGAAAGGCTAACGACGCAGGCGTCGGTGTCGGCGAAACAGCAGCATCGAGTGCTGTGGCGAAACTGACTCCGCTCGCCATGGGGAGTCCCTTATGTACCCGCGTGGGTTTCTGTGACATTCAGCGTAGAACTTTCGGCGCATAGAGCACTCGGAGCTCGATTAGACTAGAATGTTCTCGAACTTACGAGAACGCCAAGTTAACCCCTTAAGTGCCTTAAACGAGCTGAGCTCGTCGGCCATTTTTGGGCTAAAAATGCCATGGACGAGCTCAGCTTGTTTAGTGTTTTTTTCGGTAGCTTCCAATTCCACGAACGAGCAAGGCTCGGCTGTGTAGTTTTGCGGCGCTGATCATAGATGGCAGCACTCGTATTAGTTGGCAATATTTTTTTTCGCCTCCGCTGAATTTTGTTTAATAAACTTTTCATATTATATGTGTAATACTAGACAAATAAAAATTCAAAATAAAAAGAATATGGCACCTTCAGGGTACATTTCGGAAAAAAAGAATGTGGCACTTAAGGGGTTAAAGGAATAAATACAAGAACATTCCACTGACTGCAATCGAACCAAGACCTTCCGCGCGACAGTCACGCGCGGCAACCATTCGGCCACGCACGCGCTCGCTCGGCGACGCGAATGGCAATGTTAGGGAGTTTTCGTAGACCGCGTTGCCCCCTCCGCTAAGCGTTCCGCAACGAAGGAGTTGCTACTGCGCCTGCGCGCCGATAGCCTTGACTGTGGAGTTCCCCCTATCGTAGCGAGTTCCGGAGGGCCTTGCGGGAGGGCGAAAACGATCTACGAAAACTCCCTATTAACCGTCCGTAACTACCAGTTAATATACCGTAACGACAAAGCGCTGCAGGCGCTACTTTCCTGGGATCCAGTGACATTAGTGTGAACCAAGCTTTAGATGTCCAGACATTATGTGCCAGAGGTCTTTAAAAATGCTTGAACACCTTTAGGCTGACCACAATAGATCCTGGAGCTGTAAAACGTGCCGCGGAAAACTCAGTGCCTGCTCACCAATTGCGTCATCGAATGGCACAGCGAACAGACGAAGCATTCTGTCGTCTGTTCGCTCGCTGACGCTGAGTTTGGCTAACCTAGCCAAACACTACAGCAGCGTTCGGCTGGTGGTCGTGTTTACTCAGTGAATCAGCAACTGAATACGAGTATAAGCTGAACGTTGACGCAGCACTCGTGTCTAACCATAGCCCCGCGCCCGATCAAGGGAGATAAAGTAAGGAATCCACTCCACAGGCACCATAGCTATGGTGGACTTCTAGCTCCCATAGCTTTGTGTTGGGCCAACGCTAATCTTTGTGGAAAACAAGTTGAAGAAAGCGACCCCAATTAGGAAGGAGGTGCAATCGCTGTACCTTGAGCGGATAGCTTCAGAACTACTTCCATGGGGCGGTTTCCTGATCAATGTGGGTGCCTCTCCCGGCAGTTACTCACTCTCAATCGGGGTATTGAGGCCACGTGACCACCTCCGTATGGAGTAAGTGCCTAGCGTTCCAGTCGATTTCCCTGAGCAGACGTAAGCCTCGCCTGTTTTTTTGTTTGAATTCTCGATTTACACGACCTTCCACAGAAACAACTTTACATGCCGCTCCTGCAGTACACGAATGTGGTTCGTTTCACCTACGTTTTAAGACTCTTCCCCATTTTTCTGAGCGCAAAATCGGACTTTAACATTCGAGGCGACGAAAAACTTACGGCAGCTATTTAGCTGGAATGCTAGGTACCTTTAGTTTATTGTCCCAAGGAAGCCAGTCACGCGACCTCAAAATCGCTCTTGCGTGTGACTTGACCGCCAGGTGAGATATCCGCGTTGACCAACAAACCGACCATGGGGTCAACAGCAACAATAGGCTCATGCTGCATACCGGTACCAGCCTGCACCGGAGCAGAAAGGTGTAGCACGGTGCACAGAAATTCATGGCAATGTATTTCCGGTTGTGTGTTTTTTGTTTTTTATTTAGATAGGCTGCACGCGTAGATCAGATACGTCGGTGCGCGCAAAGTTCAGCTGCTGCAGAAGGTGCAGGTAAATTGAATGAGTCTATTTGTGTGGTGCTCAGCTGACATAGCCATACGCTCAGTGTTCGGCTGTGGCTCGTGTTCTCCCGTCGCCCAAGCGGGGGCTTTTTCGTAGCCACTTCAGCCTTCCGAACCAGAATATGCAGCATGCACAGTGTGCCTGTCCAGCACCTGCTCATCGCAAGGGAATTGGTCAAGCTCACGTCCTCTGGTCAACCTCGCATCCTTTGACGACTGCTTTCGGTAGAGATCCGGCCGGTCGCGTCCCGCCAACGTCACTCCGTTAATTGTCAACAAATTTTGCGTTACACTGTGACCCGCGCTCAGTCGAGGAAGATTACGTAAACAATTCAGTCCACAGGCCTCGTGTAAGGAAAACATCGAGCTCTGAGGAACGCCAACTGAACGAAGCAAACCCCCTAGCTCTATATTTTCGCAAATAATGCGCATACGTACAACATTGTGCGTGGCCGTTGTGAAGATGGACGGAGCGCCCCGAAACACCGCAGCCTTCCACGAGCTCAGCGACCGAAACGCGGTCCAAAGCTTGTCCGTGGAGGAAGGGCGACTGACGTCCTGGTGAAGGTCTTCGTGCACCACGGACGTGGGAGGCTCCGGTGGTGCCATCGAAACCGCGTTGGCCGTCGCCGTGACCGGATCGGCCTTCTTCTCGGTCGTGAATGGCAGGACGCTGCGGTTCATGGCGGACTGCAGTTGCCTGCAGAGGCGCTGATGCCGGTTGGACTCGCTACTCCCCAGGCGGAACGTCTTGTCCCTCGTTTATCCGGACATGGAGGTCCGGTTCAGACGATTGAATGTTTTCGGCGGTACCGTGAGCGGGTCCTCTTGTTCGACGCTGTCCTGCAAGGAACGAACAGTACATATGTTATAGATACGGGAAAGTGGCGTATTTCAAAATGCCAGTAATCGAGTCGAACCAATGCACGGTGGCTTGCACGTGACGTCATGGAACAATGCCGATGGTCACCCCTTCTTTGTGCCCGGAGGAAAACATTTCCTGGCGCGAGATGCGTGTCGGAAAAGGGACGCGCTCACCCAGCAAGGTCACCACAATGGCAGCTGATGTGACGTCCGTGCAAGCCATCTGTACCCTTTGCGCAGCTTTGCCAGCGCTTATTCACTATACGCAGAAAGTGCCGAGTAGCTGGGTTGTTGCCGCGTCCGCGGTATCTGTTGTTTCGTCAAAGAGAGGTACTGCGCATGCCCAGAACGTGCTACGCAGCTCAGTAAACATAGATGGCCGCACGCAGAAGCCGATTGTTAGAACGGTCTGCAGTCACTGGCTGCTTAAAAGAAAAACGTAAGTGGAGGGTCCCTCGGATCTCATTGTTGGTTCGCGGCCAATCAGACTGCAGTATCAGCCTATCACGACGCGAGATGTGCGAACATAACAATACGTTTTGTATTTCTTAACCCGTCGATGACTATGGAAGACAGTGACTGCACACTACGCCGTTGTTACCGACTCGCCCCAAACGGCAATCGTGGTAAAGCTCGACGACAGTGCACGTCACAGGTGCTTTCCTTTGCGCTTTGGAGCGGCGTCCGCCGCCGGCATGAAAATTTGAAGCGAGACGCTTGCAACAGCCGAGGAGGCTACGCGGGCAGGAACTGAGAGAAGGGAGGAAGCTAGAGCACACGGGGACGTCAGGGCACCGAGCTCTGGCTAGAATGATTAGTGGGTAAGGGCAAAACTAGCTGCCTTTGTTTCCACTGAACTCGTCAAACGCGTTAGTACGCGGACCACTGCGGCGAGCGTCGTTTGCGTTCGAACGCGTTCATACAGCGCAGTGGAAACAAGGGAAGCAATAGTTTTCCCTCTACGCCCAAAGTGGTTACGTCAGAGCTCGGCGTTCTGGCGTCACCACTCGCTCTCATTTCCTCCTCTCACTCAATTTCTGGCCGCATAGGCGCCGCTGCGTCCGTCCACTCTGTATCACCTAGAACAAAGTCTGCGTATGACGTCATCAATTGCGAATCCTCGCCCCCACCCCGAGTGACAGACGCGCTAAAGATCGACGAGAGTCCTGTCAAAGCGGCTGACGTTTAAACATTCTGCGTCTTATATGGAGTCGCAGTGCGCTAGCGAGCTTACACTCTCCGTGAGGTGCTGTCAGACGCGATCATGAAAACGCTGAAGCGAGCTAAGCGACGCCGCGTAAATACACTCTGTAGCTGCGGACCGGATAACAGCGGTGTACGATCCACAACAGACGGGCGTCTCACCAGCTTCGAGCGTGCACGCGCAGAAAGAGTTCGGCGGAAGGCCACGAGCGCGTTCAGCCGTCCGGGCATTCGAAATAGACACCCTGCCCCTCCCATACTCTCAGCACTATGGTGATGACCCTAGGGTAGGAAACCCGCGAGCCTCCTTTTGAAGCACGAAATGTTTTTCTTTAACCCCATACCCCGCAATCACAAAAATTGTGTCCGTCGGTTCCTTCGTCCATCCGTGCATGCATTTTCCGCTAAACTTAATCGGGGGAATTTATATCACGAGACCCGTACGCGAACTCGATTTCTCAGCTACATTTAGCGGGAAAATTGATTGTCACGTGACCTATACACCTATTCTGTTACCCGCTAAATTTAGCGGGAAGATTCTCGTGTTTGGACATAGACGCCAGTCCAGTTTTCCGCTAAATTTAGCAAGAAAATATACGTCGCGTGGCACACCAATTCCCCATAATGCATTTCATGCACTACAAGACCTCGAAGGTAGAGGTCGCTGCCAGTTTTTCAAGTATAGTATTGATTCCCTTGTGATTACATAAGAGGAGGAGAGGCTCGGGCCGGTGCCTATAGGTGGTATTGACTAAAAACCATACACTTTCATATAAAGTTCAAAGCACACACAAACACTCTCATTCTTGTGCACGCTCCTCAAAAAAAAAAATAATAGATTACAATCACAGTTGGTTAAAATGTACTTAATTAAATAACTCGATTACATTTTACGGAAAGTAATTGGCCCTTACTTGAAAAAGTAACCGCTTCTCTTCCGATTGCTGCAGATTTTCGAAGACAACAGATTTTCGTCCGGTTCGAAAACTGGTCGTTCGGACTGTTTAATATTGAATCAAAATAAGCGAATTCTCAGCTACTTATCTTCTTAATTCACCAAATTTGGTAGGAAACTTGTTGTGGTAAAGGGCACCATTAGAAAGAGGAGGCAGAAATAGTAATGGTTGCAGGTAATTTTAGAGGTTCCTTGTAATTACTTCCTAATAAATGCATTTTCTTTATAAATAAACTCCAAAAAGTAATCAATTGCAAATAATTTTATGAGTACCATACAAGTCTTATACATCGCACCACTGCTTTCTATAGTGGTATAGTGTTGTTCTTTCTTTTTTTTTTGTATTACTGGAATTATAGGATTTATATGAGTTGAATTATGAATGTCATAGATTAAGCTGAGTATATACAGCAATATTTACGGAATCCTCAGGCGGTGGTGTCCTATACTCCATTCACCCTCAAGCGGAAGCTCCGGCTTGAAGCGCGGGCTCGCTGACATCCGTGGTGCTTTGGTTGAGCCTATCGTAGCGTGCACGCTACTGTTACTGAGGGCAGAAAGTTCGCGCTGCAGGCGCAGCTTCTATCAAAGCTTGAGGGTCAATGTAATGTAACAACCTAAAAAAAAAAATATATATATATATATATATATAAAGAAAATATAGCGTAGGATGCCGAAGACTATAAAGCAATAAAATCGCACTTCGAAACGTTGTTGGAGTTTTAAAGCAAATGCTTTAAAACTCCAACAACGTTTCGAAGTGCGACTTTATTACTTTATATATATATATATATACATATTCGTAACATATCAGGGGTATTCACACGAGGGAGAAATCCTGGGGATTTCTCCACGGCACGCGTATCCCGCGACGAAAACGTCAGGCTTTGCGATGTGCAAAAGCCTCGCGTTTTCCTCTCGTGATTCGCGCGAGCCGGGGAGAAATCCCCGGGATTTCTCCCTCGTCTGAATACCCCTTAAAGGGCTACTCCACCGATTTTTTCATTGTCTCCGATTTGCTTGAAATTTTGCTAAACTAACCAACAAACATCGCGAAAATAGTAAACCAAATATTAGGTCAAAATATTGTTTTTTGCGAAGTTATTGAATTTACAGTTTTGGTTCTCACCTTGTTTTTCAAGCTCGAAGTCTCTACTGGCAACAATGAAAAAGTGACGTCAGAGGAAGGCAGGGGTTCACTCTTTGGGCTGTAGATTTTGTTTTAAACTGATTCGAAGCAGTTTCATGGTGTCAAATGAATGCTTGGGAAGCTCGCTGCAGTACCCGCGCTCCAGCACGGAGCAAATGATCGGCATATTCTATTTTTTGGCTGCTTGCTCGACTGGCAAGCCTGCCTGCCACTGACGTCACGGCCCTGAAAAGCGCGCGTATATTTGAATGTTGGTTTTTGCATAATTTTCATTTGCCGATTTCGCAATGACTATTATGAATTTCGCGATTCTAAATAGCATACCAGAGAGAGTAAAGGCCGGGGAGTCAGAAAATATAGTTAGTTGATGTAGCTCAAGAAATCGGTGGAGTACCCTTTTTAAGCGAGCAGTTCGCAACAACAACGAAAAATGGGACTTGCGTATTGATATACGGTTGGTAAATATTTGATGACAGGTCGTTATTGCGTCGCGGAAAGCACTTGGAAACACGTCAGGGAATCGAGGTCAGGCGAGATTAGCCTTATCTTATCCGACTTTATCCCGAATAAACATTTCAGAACGGAGGCGTTGAACAAGCTGCTTATTACATTGTCCTCTGAGTAATTGGGCTGTTTCACAGGAAATAGGATACGTAGGCACTAGCCGCCCACAAGGTAATTTGGAGACAACGTCGTGTGCGTGCTGCTTTAAGGTGTTTCGTGTTTTTTTTTTTTCTTCTTTATGCGAGGGCAGAATTTTGTTACCACTTTTAACGAATGCATAAGTAGACTACATTAAACAGATTTAACATTGAGAAAGTGTGGTGAAATATACCATGTTGCTATACTCCGTCTCACTAGAACCGTGCAGCACAGCCAAAGCTGCACGGGGGAGAGGGTATTCCGACCTGCTCAAGAGGAGGGAAAGGAGGAACGGGATAGAAGAGCTGGGATTCCGCCGTTTCTCGTTTCCCTCCTCTTGAACCAGATCGGGATACTCTCTCCCCTCTGTAGCTTTGGCTGTACTGCATGGTTTTAGTGAGGCGGAGTATCGTCATTTAGTAGGCATGTGTTTACGTAGTATATACGCTTGCGCCTGCTGCCCCCGCACACCGCAAATGAATAGCAGCACCGGTGCAACCGCGAAGTGATATTTCGAATGCGCGCGGTCAAGAGGTCAAAAGGTCAAATTAGTCGTTAGTTGTTTACACAGCAGGAGGTTAGTCTGCCAGAACATGGCGGCATTGGTACCCACTGTAGAAAAGCAATTTAGCCAGTGCAGTACGACTGCTAGCCTGGGGTCTTTAACGTGCACCACGCGGTAGAGATACACGACCGCACGCCGGCACGATGATCATACAGATCGAAACGGGCAGGAGTTGGGGATTAAACCCAGGACCTCTGGGTTCTGCAGCGCGAGCTTTCGCTCCACGTGCTCCGAGCTGTTTTGCGCTAGACCACTTGGCCACCGATCCCTCGAATGCGTGAGGCTCGTTGCCCATAGAGCCCGGACTACGATTCAACGCAGCGAGAGCGCGCTCGAGAGCTAACGATTAAACACATCACCCTCGCGGAAAAAAAAAAATAAAGAAAGAAGAGCATAGTGCGTTGTGTTTGAGACACTTGTTACAGTTATGTTCCCTCTGCACGAAAAAATAACATTTTTAGATTACTCTTATTTGCTTTTGTCATCTACAAAAGCACACGCATTATGTAATAACAGCACTTACAATCTCAACGAGATGTCGCGTTTTCATTTGTCACATGTCGTCCTGGCTGCCGGAACAATGCTCCTCCCATCACCGGAGATGGCTTCGGTGTGTTCCATCTTTGATTGTTTCTTTTATAGAGAAATCGGCCGCGCATCGTTATGATTTACGGATTTCTAGGAAGCTGAGAACCCGCAGATTGAGTTGTAGCCCTGTTAAGGCGATCTCAGACTGTTCCTCAGGGCACCTCTAACAGAGAAATCGGCCACGCATGAATGTAACGTTTGGTTTCATTACGAGATTGTGTTATGGCGACCGATAGACTACAGCAGATCGTTGTTTAGTGTCCCTTTAAGAGCCCTAAAAGCCTGCCTTGAGTGGAAAGGATATTATGTTGAAAAATATTACAGATGTATACCAATTCTGTTTGGTAAATGTCGAGCAAAAAGTGTTTTAAGGTCTTCATTTTACTCGTTCTCCTATTTTCATGCTTCTTGCTTCGTAATTTGGTTGCTGCGTTCTGATTGGCTAATGCAGCTTTCTCATTGACTGTAGAGCGACAGTAAAGTTATTTGGGCTCGCCACGGGTCCTGCACTTTTTAAGTTGTCAAAGACTATACACGGCGTTTATTTTTTAAGCTTTACAGATTTTTTTTTTTAAAGCGGCGAAAGCTACATTTATGCGCTTTGTGCAGGTGAGTAATACGGCCAGGGGGACGTAGTATAGTTGCCTTATCGTAACGATCAGTGGGCTAATTAAGTAATATTTTCTAATTAATTTTGAGATAACAAAAATATACATATGATTCCAAATAAAAAAACTTTTGATCGTCATCGAAAACCACTAAATCGGTAATTTTCAGAAAGACTTTGATATAGCGTTGTGCCAAATACTCAAGAAAAGGATTTAAGATATATAAAATATACTAAATACCCATTTGAAAATGTATTTAAACTAGTATTCAAGTTACGTTTAGTGCGAGCAATCTTGAGTACAATACAAATGCTTGGAAAAAGTAATTGAATTACATTCAAAAAGTACTTGGCAAGTTTTGCAAGCTAGTAATATAAGAATGAAAAGTCAGAAAGGGATGCTCTGTGATGGCTTCTCTGAAAATCACATTTCGCTGTAGTATTTAAAACCTTTAAGAGGGGGCGCACCTCAGAGCCCCATAGAGAATACATGAGGTTTTTCACCAAATTAAAAAACTTCTCACATAATAACGGCTGCGCGGATCTTCTTGAAAATTTCGGCTTTAAAGACATTGAGTCATTATCGAGTCACTAAGCGCAACAAATGTTTCATCATAAATTTAATTATATTCTTTAAAAAATCATGAAAATGGTCAAAATCGGCTAATTCGGCACTCTTGCGTTCGGAGCGAATTTACAAAATTATCTAAATTCAAACATAAGAAATATAGCGCTTAATGTCTTCTAAATTTATTACGGAATCGAATAATATTCAAATTATTCATGTAAGTCGATTTGTTCCGTAACTACAGCAAATATAAAGAACCAAGGTGTCGGTGCTTGTTTTCGTCGTTTTTAAGGTACCTCTCTCTCCCGTGCGGTGGCGCTCGCTGTCCACGAAATGCGAAATCGTCCGTTCGGAGATCGGCCGGATCGGCACTGTGCGAGGTGTTCTTCCGCGGCCGTATTCCGCGCCCGTATCCTGTTTCATTCTGCACGCCGAGGCGTCAGTGTGCGTGTCTTGCTTTCCTGGTTCTCGCTGGGTAGGTCTCCGTGTTTTCGCAAGTGGCAAATTCACCTTGGAGCTATGGGTCGAAGACAACCGTCCTGTGGCAAGCGGACCGCGAGGTGTTCCACAACCTCGCGGTCCGTCAACGCGTTGTGCTTGTTTCTACTTTTTTTTTTCTTTTAAAAACGGGCTTTTTTTTTTTTTTTGACGCAAAGTTTTTTTTATTGTTATCCTTCACACAAACGTCCTTCGGCCTTGGGGTCGAGGAAATCGGGGATGAAGCGTGCACAGAGTAGATCGTTGTTTTCCTCCTTTTTATTTTTCACGGACGTCCTGTGACCTCCGTATGGTTCGTGGTCACCGCAATCTAACGCGGGCGAAAAACGGGTCGCCTGCTCTGTAGTCAGGGTATTCCTAGGGGAGGGTGATAACTCGCTGTTCTTCTGGAAATTCACATATCACCCAAAAAGGTGACATGGGTAATGATTACGGTATGTTTTTTCCGGTGTTTATTTTTGAGCGAAAACCGGTGCATGTTTTTCGGTGCTTATTTTTTAATCACCAGTGTATAATGGGTTGAACGTCTTGTGATGATGCTAAAAAGCGTTGATAACCAAAGAAAAATGCGATTGGACAAGAACATTTCAAATTTCCAATTCTATTCACATATCCATTACGCTCTTCTCGTGGGAGCATCTATCCTGACGAAAAATGCCTAAGTCATTGAGCTGTGAACGCATACTCAGTGTACAATCTTTCGGCCTAGAGAGGTATTGCGCACGCTCGAACGCGCTTCACTGCCCAGTAGACGAAGTTGGTGGCACCCAGAAGGCGAGTTTTTGAATGGTCTGTAGTAGGCAAAAGAAACAAATAACAATCAACGTATATCAGCTCTTCAAGCGAAGAGGCGAGTTTCTAAGGTCAATGGTTCCGGACGGCACTAATGTTGTTGGCGTTGTCGTAAGATGACGTCAGTTCATACGAACTGACGTCATCTTACGTGATCACGTGACACAAACACGTCATCTTACATGATCTCGTTACACGAAATGACGTCATCTTACGTGATCACGCTGCACGAAATGACGCCATCTTACGTGACCACGTAACACGTCATCTTGTAAGTCAACCTCTCCCTACAGCAGCGCGCTCCGCGCTTTCCGGGCCCGTGCAGTGCAGTAGTCGAAAGCAAGCTCCATATGGCAAGCGAAAGCTTCTGAAGTCTCACATTGAGAATACTCGCAAGCGACCGTCTGTGGAAGCTTCGCACGTTGAGGTTTTTGTTGAGATCGAGCCATCGTGTTCCATTAACTATAGTTGAAGTTATCGTTCAATAAAGCCCTAAAAAATATGAATGTAGTTGGTGTAGACATCAAGATCTAATCAAAAATGCGGTTTGACGTCGTTTAATTAACGTGTATATACAAGTGTAGAAAAAAATGAGTTATTTGTGCATAGATGTTTAAAAAAGTGTTTATTATTCGACATAGGACTTTGGGAGAAGGATGTGTTCAGATTTTTCTTCATGAGCGCAAATATACCTGACGCAATAAATAGTGACGATTTCATCGTCCCAGTGGTGAGCAGGTGATTTCTTGCTCGAAACAATGATGCCATTTCATAAACCAAGTTCTGTGACATATGCTTTTCCCAAGTCTGGTCACTATTTTGTAAACCTTTCAGTCCAAACGAGTATACTTCTGTTTGTTTTTGTTAGCTTAGGAGGGGGTCACAGAGCCTATCTTTTTGTCTTCCTCTAGGACAGACGTACAGAGTTATACCGCAACACACATCTGTGGAGCACACAGTGCTATCGCTCTCCTGTTGGCGGTACAGTAGCAGACGACACAACGCAGCTCCGTAGTCTATCGAGGGCACGGCTAGCCGCGGCCCGTAGCGCGACCGTTCAGACTAGGGAAATGGTTTTGAAGAACCGAGAAATGGTATCTTGTGTACAATAATCACATGTCGTTAGTATACTAGTATTCTACTTGCTAAGCCAAATAAATATTTGCAGCTTGTGAGAATATGTTTGCGTGACGATTTACCGTTCACACTCCTGACGGATGCTAGCGAATCCTTCATGTTCGTGGCTCGCAGTTATCGGTACCCCCTCGGAGTGACTTCACCATATATATTTTTTTCTTGCTTGCAGGACATCATAAAAATCACAAACACGCAAGAAAAAAAAAATCTTATGAGTACGCGTGATTTTGAGCTTCGCAGCTCTAAAGATCGTCCAGCTTGGGAAGAAACTAATCCTTTTTGTTGCAGTTTGACTATCGTATGCTGCCAGCTCGTTTCCGGTTTGTTTTGTCTATACTCCGTTTCACCGTAATTTGGCAACCCTCAGTCAGGGCTGCTGTGAGGGAATCACAGTCGCGGAGCAAAGCACGTGACAGCTACTTTTAGGAGCAGTACTATGGCACCTGCAGCGCGTCTCCGACTGGTGTGGTTAGCGTCTTATGCTGGCCATACATCAAAAGTGGTTCCGAAGTGCAACAAATGACGTCACAGAAGACGGAGTGTCACGCTGTTGCATCTCGCGATCCTGGCAATTCATCGTAGAAAGGCTGACGAAAGCCACGAGGGAACACGAGTGTCGCTGTCGTCATGACGTCCCAACGAAAAGCAATTATACAATTTCGACGATTTTGTAATTCGGTAATTTAAATTACTGTATACAATTTTTAAGAAAGTAAAGACATCATAACCAAATAGGAACTTCCGCGCTAAAACATGCAGTGCGAAGTGAAGACAACTACTATCTTTTTTTTTTCTTCTTGATGTCCACAAAAAAAAAAAAAAAAAGGCTATGCAGCATCGATCCTACCGTTTTTTTTTTGTTGTTTTTTTAGCACATTATGTGATGCACGAAAGTAACGACGTAAAAGCGCTGTAGAGACGATATAAAAACAAAAATTTAAGGGAATCGAGCTTTGTAGTGGAACGGAAAAAAATAAATAATTAACGACTTTTTACGGTAAACACTTCACCTCTAAGTAGAACTTCAAAAAAGTGACGGTTACGCGCTTTCATGGCCATTTCAACAAAGTTGGGAGAACGATGTATTGCATCTTGTGAATAGACATGTGGAGCAGCATGTTTATGTTAGAGGTATTGTGTGTAATCGCTGCGCAGTACCTGCCAAAAGAAGATATTATTTGGGCACAGTCTCAACCGTTTCCGTCTGTGTGTGCTACGAATACAGCAACTCTTTTCGTAGAAGAAGTGATGAGGAAATGGCGTGCCCTTGATGATACGATTGTGATTATGAAATACAATTTTTAATCAGCCAATAATTGCGACCTGTCCGGTCGCCTGGAACCCCGACAACAACTATCGTTCTCTGGAAAGTTCATTCTAATATTTACACGTTTTGTGGATTTCATCGAGCGAATAAGAATGTTCCAACAATGAGCTAAACCTACACGAGTTCCCGAATCCAACACGGCGCTTTTGAATTTTAGCGCCGTAGATAGTTCTGCGAACAGTGTATACTTCTGTGCAAATATTCGTCTAACAGTTTTGCAACGTTGGAAAGCATCGGAATGATTCAGAATCATTGCGGAGTTGATACTCGGGAAGATAAGACGGGCACTTGGGAGAAACGGACCGTGGCATTTGAGACAGGGGCACAACCGGGGGACAAACGCGCTACAATCGCATACCCTTCCAAGGTCATCGCTTGGGCGACCGCGCGCGCGCCCAAGAAACCTTTCTTTTCTTCTTTTTAGGGGTGGTGGGGGGGAGGGGAGTGGTGTAGGCTCTGATTGTCTTCCTCCTTTGTGGCTTTTGACAGACGCACAACGAGACTGGCAGAACAAGCGCATGATTCATTTCTTTCGATGGAGGCGTTCTGTCCGTGTATGCGAACATGATTTTTTTCCCCTTTTAGTAGTTAGTTGTTCTTGCCTTGACTCGGGTCCCAGTGGGTGCGTTGTCGTTGTATGCCCACTATTTTTTTTTTTTAGTTGTTGGTTGCTTTTGTGCTGATGGGGTATCAAGGTAGACAAAAAGAAAAAAAATAAAATAGCGCCTCGACAAAAAAAAAAAAAAAAAAAAGTTGTTGCGATCAGGAACGTTTTCAAAGCGATTTTAGGAGCCTGCAGTGTTACCACAGGTGCAGGATTGAGAGCGTAACCCACGCACTTGAAGAGAAGGGGAAGCTCTCGTCTTATTGGAACTCTTTTTTATGGGTTTCCACGTTGCGATTGTCCTTCAAAATCAACTGTCATTTATTTCTCGCTCGTGGCTTCCAAGTACTGGAAGCCACGACTCGAGCCACAATAGTTTTGCGAAATCAAGGTTTCGCTGAAATGGATAACTCTCACGTGTATTGACTCGCGAGAGATGCCCCCAGCACGGCTGGGTATGGCGGTGCTCCAGACCTAACATCTAAATTTTGTTGCCTTACCTGTTACTATTTCGCGCCCATTTTGAGCCATATCAAAATGAAAGCGCATGATGAAATAAAAATGACACTCGTTTTCCGCTCGATGGAAATTTCACGCCAGCTCGCTGTCTTTGCTGGTACCTTGAGCGTTTCCCAGCGATGCGGAGAGTTAAAAAAAAAAAAAAACACGTACGATTTCATTTTTTGCACACTCATTACTTCTATAACACTGAGTCACCTCGTATCCTTTTGTTTTTCTTTCATGGTACTAATTTCTTTCTGCGCATTACGGCTGTTACGACGCTAAGTCTGTCTGCCCTTCGAATTTGAACTTAGCCTCAGATCAGGGACGAACCAGTTTAAATCAACACTGTAGCAAAGTAAATCTATCATATCGATCGGAAATACGATTTGGCACATTCCATCTGAACACATATTGTGCACAGCGAATGCAATAGCGAGTCAGCGTGCAAAACGCCGCCACACTGAGCTACCATAACATCTCAGCGATGTTTGCATAGCACCGAGCACGGAAAAGAGAAAACAGTTATTCATTCACATAAACGAAGCAAATTTATTTAAAGCGCGGACACTCCGTACGTCCAATCTAGCTAAGGTTATCAATAGACTCGACCATGTCATTTGTCAAAACAGATAAAAGACGTTGACAAAAATGATTAGACTGAATAAGTGAATCTAACGTACGTATTTTACCAACCGACGGTCGCGCGACTTCAATACCCTTTCCAATTGTCATAGCGCGCCTTGGACACACTTTGGGGAGCAATGCATATTTACATCGCCGCCCGAGGTCTTCATTGAACGTGTAGTGCTGACCCAAATAAAATGCTAACCTGACTCTCAATCGCTCACCGCAAAGGACGATTTCGAACAGGCGGTACTGTAGGTCACTTGAGATAAAAAAAAGAGAAGAAAAACAAGCTATAGAAACGAGCGTCGTAAAAAAGGGGACCGGCATTTTTATTCCTACCTCCGAACAGAAACGAGCGCCACCCACTGCATCACATAGCGCAGAGGCCGGACTCGGCCACCGCGCGTACATACCAAGCGCGCGCGAGGGAGGGAGAAACTTCCTCCGCCGGGAGAACACGGCACATTTTGGGATCTATTTCACGCAGCGGATAACGCGGGCCTTTTCACACCTCGATACTGGCGCCATCTAGAAGTTGCGCGTTCAACCACGTTTCGAGCCGCGCTCCATCTGGTGGCTGAAACGGACGAATAAATAGAGGTACCGCGCCCTCTTAAGAAGTGCCTCAGCTGCTGCAATTGGAGCTTACTCAGAAATATTTCGCGATATGCAACATAATGCGTGCCGAAATAATTAAGGAACTAACGAGACTCATTGCTGTAGGCATGTCACGTGCCGTGCTTCAGTTTTTGCGGCAGGCTCGGCTCAATGCGCATTCCGAAATAAGTCCATAATATGCCCCGCCCCTGTTCAGGGGACTCGACAATCGACATGTAGTCCCTGCATTGCATATCCTTAACAGCCGAACTCGAAGTTGACCAGGCAGACAGACTTGTTGATGAGTACGCGAGTGAACTACAGGCATGCACTCTCATAATACCCGATTCACACGACGGACTGATCCGCGGACAAATTGATAACGTGACGACATGTCCGCGGTTCGTCCGTCTCCCAAGTGCATCCACACGAAGGAGGCGACGAGCAGACGCCAGTGAGGACGGACCGAACCTGTTCGCCACACCACAGTGCCGCGAAACTCCAACATCGCACCGTGGTACCGTTGTCCAAGAGAGAAATCGACGTTTGCTAACGCGATAAAGAATCGTACGCCACTGTTACGAACTGATCGAGGCAAAACACCGGGATAGGCTTTGCACCGAGTGCCACTAACTTTACTAACCCAAAGCATGACAGTGACACAGGCATGGTCCTGCTCGAGAAAGCTTCGCCCTAGATGCGACGAAGTTTTGGGCTCGCGGAGGGGCGCTTGGAGATGCCTTCACGCACTCCGCGCTCGTGCACAACACTCAAGCACACCACATCCACAACACATTCACAAGAGAGGTCTTGCTCGGGAAAATCCTGATTGGTCGTTCAAGAATTATCGCAGCGTGCTAGACGAGTTTTGACGGGAGCTTCTTGGCACGGACCCGGAGGAGTATCGGAGCCTGCGTCGCGTCAGCCGGACAAAGTTTCTGGAGTTTCCTTCACGCGTGGAACCAAGAATCGCGCTACAAAATGAACCAACGAACGCACAAAACACAACGATGCGCCATTTTCGTTTTGAACGCCCAGAGGCAAAAACTCAAGAAAACCGTGTACCGTTGCCAGACTAAACGCTTTTCAAGTCAACCTTCCGCGAAAAGTCCGCGAGTAAAAAAGGCGCTCGACTTTATCAGTCCGCACGTCCGCGGACGAGGCGCGGATCGCAGGAATCGGTGACGTGCCGGTCACGTCGTACACGGTCCGCGGACGAAAATCGCGATTCGTGTGAATTGGCTATAAGAAACATCTACTCGAGGACAGCAGCCTCCGTCGCTGATAAGCAGCCGAGAGGGAGTACTTTCTCCCTCCAGTCAAAAGCCAGAAGGAACACCTAATCATTCCCCCTGTTAAAAAAATATATATCTATATATATATATATATATATATATATATATATATATATATATATATATATACATACATATATATTAGGAAGCTAAAGAGGTGGTTACATGAAGAACAGTACAGGGTCCACAAAACCGCTTCTAAACCGCCTTCCCCATCCCCCTCCTGCACCAGTCCTTCTTCACGCACTAAAATGAAGATGGTCAAGGTTTCAGAATTAGAATCCACCAGCTTGTAAATGACTCCTCCTAGCGAAAAACTGATTTGGATGATTTTGAAGACGAAACAATGCGCGGATTTGGAAGGAGATGAAAGAAACGCTTTTGAACGAGCTTCGGAGCCAACGTTAAGCCACAATAGGCACACAAGAACTTTGGGGAAACCCAATCTATATCACTGTAACTCATTAAAGCTAGCAGAATCTAGCTCCTTTGGCCGAGGGAGTGTCTGTGCTCGCGTAAAAACCTGCAACCCCCTGAACTTGCGATTTCTGAAAATGGTTTATTAGGGACTTTTCTGAGACCGCGTTTCCCTCTCCGCTAAGCCCTCCGCAACGAAGAAGTTGCTACTGCGCATGCGTGCCGATGGCCTTGACTGCAGAGTTCCGAGTATCGTTGCGGGTTGCGGAAAGCGTTGCGGGACGGCGAAAACGATATACGAAAGCTCCCTATTGTGGTGATACCGAGCGTTGGCGTCACAATCCTCCGCTGATGTAACCACTCTAGCTCCAGAGGAAAGGTGAGATCTGAGTGTAAAATCCGGATGGCGTCACCAGCATCTTGCCGTTCAAAGACAACTTGAAGAAGAAGAAAAAAAACAGGCGGGCGTACTTTGGGATATTTATTTGGTCTTCTGTTGGCATTTAGAGGCTGCATTTTGTTCCTGTTTTGTTTCCTGCTCTGCGTTCGGTCGCTTAACTCCAAGTTTGCAACCGGTTTAGTTTTGCCCTGGAAATTGAAGATCCTAATTTCAGTAGATTAATCCGACGAAAGATGTTTCCAAGGTTGCAAAATATATATAACGTACTGGGTACAACAAAGTGAGAAATGTAATTAAGATAGAAAAGTGAACACTCTAGACTAAATGTTTTTGCAAGATACCAAAAGACTACCAAAAGTATTTGATGTAAAGTATTTTCAGTAGAGTATTTTAGATAGGCACAAGTCTGCTTTGAGCAAGTCAGAAGCTCAGTAGTCTGCTAAAGTTACCACTCGCGTAGCAGGAGCAAAGCTACGGGTGCGATAAGGCGCCTGCGCCATTTTTCCGTCTCTTTATTATACACTCCGTGCAACGCGACTGGCGCGCCGCCGCGCGGCCGGTACCGAAGGTAGGCAGTGAGAACCCCAGAGAAAACGAAACCGAAACCACGCTGCGTACGTTGGTACCCATTGAAGTCGGAGCGGTACGTGCGGTTGCGCCGGGTTAGCAGCATGAAGTGCTGCCTGTGCTGCGTCATTAAGTGCTTCAATAGTTATGCGTCGTATCTCGTGGGGATAAAGTTTCACAGTTTTTCCCCTCGCCGATGTTTTGTGGGACAGCGAAAACGATGGACCCGTTCCGTACGACGCGAGAAATTCGGTCTCCCGATCATGTCTGCCACTGTGTCGGCACGGCTGACATATTCAACACTGCCGCTTTGCGCTCTGCGTGTGTTTTTGTACCAGTAACGCCTACATGTGTTAGCGCCGATGGGACGAACTCAAATGCCATCCCACACTCGCGGGTATGCAGCGCCAATTTCGTTGGAGGAATGCCCTCCAAAGAAGTTTTATCCCCATCGTACGTGTCGATGATATTTCCGGACAAGTATGGCACGCAATCCGTACTTCACAGTGAAAGATTCGAACGGTAAAAAGAAAAAAAAAAAGATGACAAATATAAATTTAAGAAAATACAAAAAACAATGAAACTCGGAATCACTGGAGAATCGACGTTTGAGTATGGAACTTTATGTGGTGTGCTTTCTTTCTTGATCAGCCTTCTTTTGGATGTGGAAACGCCGACACCCCGAGTTCTGTAGACAACAATTTTTTTTTCTCGGCTTATAACCACCTATCGCAAAGTGATTCGAACTGGAAGTACCGTCCACTGGTTCTTTCCTACCTGTAAAGTGTGCACCTCCCATGATGAGTGGTATTATCTTGACAGCCTTTGACGGTCAAAACCAGTTCCCATTTAGTTACGCCGCCCAAACTAAATTTCCACCTGGTTTCGCTGTGCCAACTCTTTTTGGTATAATAAGTGTTGTGTCAAGTTACGGTCATGTCAAAGTACCTGTGCGCCGAAAATCAGCACCTCGCACAACAGGTTATTACACAACAGCTGACCGCAAAAGCCCTTGACGGCCAAAACCGTGTGTTGGCCGACAACTTTGTTTTCTCGGCTTTGGAACCACCTTTCGTAAAGTTGTTTCAATTGGAAGTACAGTCCACTAGTCCCTTCCTACCTGTAAAGCCTCCACCTCCCACGACCAGTGGTATTCTCTTGACAGCCCTTTCATGATCAAAACCGGTTGCCATTGAGTTACGCCGCCAGAAACCAAATTCCCACCTGGTTTCCCTATGCCACCTCTTTTTGGTATATTAAGTGCTGTCTCATGTTACTGTCAAGTCCAAGCACCTGTGTGCCTAAATCTGCATTTTGCACAGCCCGCTATAACACAACATTTTGGGTCCAATATTGGATATCCCGTACAGCTTTATTTCTTTATTCGTTAGAAACATAACTTTCACACCTGCTTTAGTAATGAAACTTGGCACACTTTACGCACAAACTTAGTGAACATCTCACTTGCCTCCAAATATCATCGTTCCAGCAGTCCAACGTTTACAGCGACGAGCGAAATAAATTTCCCACTCAGAGCAATTATAATGGCGGCCGTCTTGCTTTTCGGAAAATTGCTCTAACTCTTTTTTCAGTCGCAACTAGAGATATTACTCCCAATTACGACTCGAACTCAATAAATAAGAAGTGAAAAACAGCTACCTTCTGCCCCAGCACTCATGCAACGTCACCCTCAACGTATCGGCTCAAAAAACAAAAGTTTCGTCCGTGCGCGCTTTCGCCGCCGCAGCTTGGCATGCGAAAAGGCGCCGCAGGCTGCTGAACGCGCCTCACTGTCGAACGCCAGCTCCTCCGTTAGCGGCGCTGCGCGCGTTTTTCAAAGCGCCCCCTATAGTTCCCGCACGGAGCGTATAGCCCCGGCCTTGTACACCCGCTGTAAGAGTGGTCACTTTAGTGCACTACTGCTTTCCCGCGCGCTCAAAGCATTTTTAAAAATGACTGATTTAGTGGTATTTGGATGACGCTCGACAAATTTTTAATGAAAACCACATGTCTATTTCTTTAATTAAAAGGTTAATTAACAATTTTTACTTAATTACCGGACTGATCATTTCGATTAACTTCATATACTATGCCCCTCTGGCCGTATAACTCAACTGCACAAACCGCATAAGTGAAGATTTCACGGCTTATTTTTTAAACAAATCTGTAAAGCTTAAGAAAAAACACCATGTATATCACTTCCAAGAGGTTTCTAGTTTATATTTTTAATACATAATTAACAGCGCGTTGCGTATTCTACGTAGTATCTAAAAATACACTGAATGCTGAAGAAGGTGCGTGTATACGTATCACTACGTTATTTGTTTTTTCAACAAGACAGATTTTAGGCCAATGCGCTGTTTATGAACAAGCGAACGTAGGCCCGCACGTGTGAAAATATTGTACGATGTGAAGCGTCCGCGCACGCGCCATGTCGACGGCAGCACCACCGCAGCGCAGTGACGTCAAAACCGCGTGTTGGTCGACTAAATTAATCGACCACGGCTCTTCAAGGCAAATTATGGCCAATCGTTATCACGTTTGAGTCGTCTTTGCGCATGCCCGAGCGAAACATCAAAGAGGGGCCATTATACCGACGCCAATTCATTCAAAGCTGGCAATAAAAAAAAAAAAAAAAAGCAATCTGAGCCTTGCTTTAAACCCAATACCCAACGTAACATTTTGCTACCTGGAAATCTTGTTGTAATCTTTCTGAATTTTAAGTTTTTAGAAATTATACCTTTGTCTGCAATCTGGATTTCAAGTTTACAATAACGGGTCCAGTTAGATTTCTTGTTTCGTAAGAGAGAGAGCGGAAGGTTATATAGGGTTTTAGGGTAGGGTGACCTTCTCAAAACCTTGCGAGAAGTCCTAAATGAGGCGTAACGGCAAAGCAATGGCGTCGGTCTGCTTGGATTGTTTGCTTGGACCGTTATTTTTCGCAAGTTGACTCCGCGATATCGACTAGCTTAATTTAGATCTCTTATACACGGGTTGCTGCAAGGCACGTGCAAGCAAAAGCCGTCATTGTTGTCTACTCTTCCAGCAGACTTATTACCTTAGGGGTTCATGAAAAGATTTTCCAGCTTCCTATAAATGAAGGCTCCAATTAATCTTGAATATTCAGAGAACCAGGAGGAGGAATCCGTTTTCGTTTTTCTTGCCTCCAGTTTTGCACACACACACACAAAAATATGAAAACTCACGAGTGCTCTTCTTCTAAAACTCAACCACACTCGGCCACCAACATCTGAAATCACGTGCCGTGACGTGAAGTATGCCTTTCTACCGGCAACAGAAGTTCTCTCAACCGAGCGAGGGAGCTGCGTCAGTCAAGCGTCGCGTTGCGTCGAAACGACGCTTTTGCGTCGACGTTTGGGCGCAAGGACGTTGAAACGACGTCACCTACTGAGGTCTCCACTAACGCCGAATGCTTCGCAGGACTCGTTGGTCCGCGACACTTGTGCGAACAACGCCTTGGCTACGGATACGTCGCAGCTGAACGAAGTGCAGCTTAAAATGTTTCGGTATGGGTGGTATTCCCTGGAGGCCATATTTGAGGTGACCGCACACAGCGGATGCACGGGTTGAGTTCTTACTTATGATCTCCCAAAGAGGACAATCTTGATGGTGTGCAATGTGCGTGTTAGAAGCGTTGTGGAAGCCTGTCGTCAGCACGTTCTCTACAGTAGCGAGCTCAGCTTTGGCGGCCAGTGAATACCAGCCTTGTTTCGTACACTCTAAGCAATGACTGCGCATCTAAGTTACCCGCAAAACACTCAAAGAGCCAATCTGTGCTATCTACGAAATCAGCTCAGCGAATGATGAGGCAGAACATCGTTTTAGACCTCAAAAATTAGGTCTGCGCTGTGGCATTACGCAATGCAAGCATGACGCTTAGCATTGCGTGATGCCGCAGTGCAGGGTTCATTATTAGGTCTAAACGGATGTTCCGCCTCATCATTCGCTGAGCTGATATAGTAGATCAGGGAGATTGGCTTTTTCGGTGTTTTTCGGGTAAGTAGACACGTAGGGCATTTCCTAGAGTGTACGCCGGGACGTGGCAAAACGATCGCGAGAACTCGCCCGACAAAGACTGTAGCAGTTCGGCGACGGAACTGGCCGCGGAGAAGTGGCGATTACTCAGTACAAAATAGTGGGTTCACACTTCGACTGCGAACTAAAAACGCTGGAAAAGAAGTAATAAAAATTGCTAATATTTTTTTGCTTTGTTGGTGCACCTCCAAACGCTGCACTGTGATGGCCACCGCCCGGGAGGTTGTTTGCTGCCGGGAGTGCCCCATCGTCGTCGTGCTTCAAAACGACGGTTGCCTTACAGAGAATGCATATTTTTGTGGTTTGTACCTGGACCCTGTCGTCGTCGCTTGAGCGGACCTCGGGGAGAAGCCTCTCATGCAACCGGATATTGAACTTGATCCTTCCCGTCGAGGGTATTCATCGACAATTTCATCGTTTGCGAGCTCAATTCCCGAATGACACAATACTCGTATCCAATACAGACGCTAAACTAGACTGACGTGTTCGAAAGGAAGGAAGGGGGAAAAAGAGTCCGACACTGTGGATTTTCCGGTTACTTTGCTAGGTTTTTCAAGCTACCGCCCATTACAGAAAGTTTCACCACAACTCATTTAAATAATCCACCCGCTCATACGCTCAGCTTTGTTGCGAGCGTTCGAGGGAGAAAGTGTAAGATATCGTCCGCTTTTATTTGCCAAACATTTATGCAAAATATTAAGATTTAGCATTACTAATCTCGCAATATAGTTTTCTCTCGATCCCATAAACGATATGCAGACAGTAAAATTCTGTCTAAAATCGTTTCACGGTCCTTTTAAGAGGCATCTTGTGCTACTGGGATACGAGACCATCGGTCTCAAAGTAACACTGAAATGAAAAAGAACGTTTCTTGAAGGGCATAGAGGGTGCACGTAATTTTGTTTATAATTATTCCACAAAACAAAATATTTTTGCACAATATTGACGCTGTTAGACGCGAGTTAGGTGGAGGTCCAAGGACGCTCTAAGCAACAGATCAATACTACTGGATTGGCTTGGATGTTCGTCTCAACACGCTAAGAAGCCTGGGCTATGTTCCAAACCTTACCCGAGTCACCTCTCTGCTACACCAAGGGGTAATACCACATAACATTGCGAGTAAACGAATCGCGACTCGATTTTGGAACGGCCAGGATAATCACCTACACTCTCAGAAAAATGGGTGCATCGTTACACCCTTTGTCCCATATAATACACCCCAAAACTTCAATTCGACGTACAACGCCCTATAGCCGAACAGACGGCCCCAAATTTTACGAGAAGCTTGATAGCCGTGTGGCACAACTTATTAGAATTGCTAATGTACATGTTACTGACTAAACCAAAAATAATCGCAGTTTTCTCAGCCTTACAACAAATAATCAGTGCTTTCTTTTTGTGGTCTTTGACACGCACTTTAGCTGTTTAAAAGTTTATATCACACCGTTATCAAGCCCCTCGTAAACTTTTGGGACCTCTGTTCGAATGTAGGGCGCTGTACCTCAAAGTGAAGTTTTAATACGGTGATACCTTCTTTTTTTTTAAGTGTAGATACTACGCGGATTGACTTTGTCTTGGGTTACGGCTAAAAGAAAACATAGCAGCAACGGCGGGAAATAGCAGACGATCTCTTTTGATCATGGAGGAAACACTCGAGGAGACGACTATGTTTATCGCCTCAAAGGTTTTTTGTTTTGTTTTTTTTTGTTTTTTTTTACAGTGACTACGCGATGTTTTCTGAGGTGGCTCCACCAGCTCCTTTTGCTCACCTTCTTTCTGGGCTATTGAGATCAAAATTACTTACTCGTTTTAGTTAGACATCAAAAATTTGTTTTTATTAATCAGCGCGATCGGCTGTAACTTCAACCCAGGCGCCCTAAACGCATATGTTCCACGCATTGTAATTCGCACCGATTACAGTTTGCGTAAATTGCTTCTACGCGGTGTAGTAGTGGAGCGCAGGAGGCTTTCTCAACAGTCATATGTAACTTGCGTTCGCCTTGACTCGAATATGATTACAAAATCACAAAAACAATTTCCAAGCCGCTATAGGCAATTTCTTTGCGAGAAAGACATGATGGGGATGTTGACCGAAGATATGCACGAAATTTTCGAAGGCTTCACTGCTCTACAAGCGCTATCCTCTCAAAATACCACACTCCAAAATACAAAACAAAAAAACTTCTTTATATTTTACGGCGTTCAAACATTTTCATCTTTTAACGTAAGAATACGGAGTTCCCTCCAACGCCGTGAGGACGAGGATGCGGAGAAGCTCCTGTTTACGCTCGCACTCTAACGATAACAACAAGAAAGATATTTCCTGGGGAACGTGCACGGTCTGGATGTGATGCAGTAAATTCCTGCCTTGGAAGCAGAAAATCGGAATAACCACACATAAATGGCAGCACCTCATTCTTCGTTATTTCGAACGTCTGCCACCAAAGCCGACGGAGCAAACGAGCATTGACGACTGTCGGCGTGGAAAGCAAACGACAGACAGATCACGTCGCGTATTTACTTGATTTGATCCGTCGTTACCACCGATCGGAGGAGGGTAGCGTGAGTAATTACTCCGGAGTCAACAACCCACTTCTGGAAAGCGTGTTCTGACGTCATCGAGTAAGCGCGAGTGAGTTTTGAAACGCCACGGCACGAAACGTTTACTCCGGATTTGGAACGCGTAAATTTTGGAACACAGCGCTACCGGTTCCATTTCGCGACATCCGGTGTGTTTAGTCTGGCTTCTGACATCGCGTGCTAGTCGTGCGAGCAGACGCGCGGCAGCCAGTGGCATCGTCTATTTCACCACCGTCTATCGTCGTCTACAATGCCCATGAGACGCGGACATGGAAGTGGCCCGTCAGCGTCCGTTTTCGCCTCCGTCCGTCTGCTATTCCACCCCCCCCCCCCCCCCATCTAAAAACCTCTGCAACACTTAACAAGACGCGACCATAAGAGCGGCATTCTAGCGTACTATCATCGACAAGCCATTGCCCAATACAAGCGTCTATCAGTGTCTATCGATGTGCGGTAATTAGCGGCCGAGAGGACTAAAAAAATCAACAAAATAAATATGCAGCTTTTCCGGCTTTACTGTTTTTGTTATTTTTTTCCCCCGTGGCACCCGCGAGCAAGGTGGATTAGCGTCACGACGCACAATTCAAACGAGACGTAAAATATTCGCTTTGGTAGGCTACGTTCACTGCAAAACTTGAGAGCTAGTTGCAAAGCTTGAGAGCTACAGTGGGAACAAAATTTTTAACAAGAAGATAAACGCCTTGCCGAGACATCAGCAATGTGCGAGATACATTTTGAACCACACCTTACCCTTCACGACAATGTACACATCGTCAATGGCGAAGAGGTTAGGATTCTATGCAACAATATATTTTCAGTATTTTGTAGTCTTTTTGATTAGTGTGTTGCTGGGTATCTGTCATGGGCCTGCTGTGTATGTCGATGAAATGTATTACCACCTTTGAGAGATCATAAACCAGTGTGTTGAGAATTTCTTTCATGTTAGGGGTTGTTGAAGTTTGTGTTCATATTGTATTTTAGTGCTTCATGTGCTCCCAACCAAGGTTTTTTTTTTTTTTTTTTTGATAGACTGCCTTCCACAAAAGACAATTTGTCATATGTTCGCCGGTTGCAGCGGCACCTCGGCCGTTCTCAAACGCGCTCGGCCTTGCACCTTACAGAACGCTGGTCCCCGCGTCGGCAACTCGATGGCAAAAAAACAATACACTAGTGTATTGTTCCGCTCATCACTGAAAAAGTGCAAGATTTATCGAGATTTATTAGTCTATCTTAATCAAAGTTCTATCTATATTATCTATATTAATAATATAATCTCCCTCAAAAACACGCGAACATTCCAAGTGAAGGAGAGCACACACTCTAGAGGCATTAGTCCAAAGGCAGAGCTACAATTTTTCACATTAGCAATTGTTCCACTTCGCGAAAAGCTCCGGTCCAACCGTACACGCCGAGCAATGCCGGCTACGAGGTTGACGGGGCGCATTCCTAGGGCTCAGAATAGGAAGTATAAACTGGAGGCCATATTTGTGGGTGCTGTTTAAAGCGCATGCCCAGAACGAGCTCACATCAATAGGCTGCTAAGACCGGCACTCTTAATGGTGCGGAATGCACGTTGCAAAAGAACTGTGGAAGCTCGCCATCAGCACGCGCTCAAAATTCGCGCACACAACTATGGCCGCCAGTGAATACTCCGTATAGCAGCGCCACGGTGTCGTCTGCGCACAAAACCTTCACGGGGCGGCCGCCGCTCTCGCCATTACAACTCTCTAGAACACTGTACAGGTGGCCTAGCCAAGCTATCAATTCAAAAAGTAAGGCAAGCTGCTTCGGTTTATAGTTCTTTACGTCGTACTTATACAGCGCATCTAGGAAAGACCACTGCAGATTCATGAAGCCATGGCAAAAAAACCAAGTCCTCCTCGATGCGTAATTGAAGAATAGAGCATATTCGGTACCGTCTACTGTGTGCCGGCGCAAGGCGGGCAGCGTGGCTGCATCGCTGCATTTCTCTTTCTTGTTCGCGGCAATAAAAATCAATGGCTGAGGAGGAAGTTAATACTGTTGCGTCATACGACTGAGAGGGGTGATTTCACACGCAGTGCGGCTGTATGCAGGTGGATGTTCCCGGACCTGTGTACTATGCACAAGAGTCTATATCGCCAAGTTAAAATAAATGCAAAGAACCTACTGCAGCCGCTTTTGCATGTCGCGTGGTGTACAGCATTTATCCTCCGGTCAGGAGACGCCACTTTCTGGGGTCATTCATGACGGGAAGCAGATCCAATCAGTAATCACTACCTTACACAACAAAGGAAAGGCATAGGTAGGAGAATCAACGCACCAACGTTACGTCGTAGCCGCCTGCTAAAAAGCAGATGGTCAAATCTTGAACATCGGAATTGGCAGAGTACGCGGCTTTACTTTGACATTAACGTTTCCGCTGAGATCATATTTCGTGTCACTGAAGAGATACCAGTCATTCATTTGTGTTTGATTTTGTACCGTATAGTTGCCCTTTCGAAAAGGGCATTGAAGTATACTTTTTTTCTTGGTGTCAAAAAAAAAAAAAAAATGCTGCCGCAAGTCCCAATTCAACTATTCGAAACTTTAGCCTCCGCTTGCCCTCTCACGGACGAACGAAATACCAGAGGAGCGGGGACGGCGGCCGAGAAGGTGGCAGGGTTTGTCGACCTTGGTGCTGATCTTACGACAAGGTTCTTTCGGCATGTTAGCGCATCACGCGGTTTTAACTGAAAAAGCGACTGCGTTACGAAATAAATTGCTGTGTTCCGCTTCGTATTTGTAGCCAAGTAAAAATTATTCAGCGCACCGACCAGTTGCAGCGACCATGCGGACGGGAAATCCTGGGTAATCTACACTGTAAACGAAAAGTAGCCCGGATGGGGGTTTTAAAGAATAAGATACCGATTAAACTCCCAAGCCTAAAGCATTCACTCCCGCACATGGGAGTACAAAAACTAGAAACCACCACTTTACTCTGGTCGCTAAGAGACGAGGTATAAAAGCGACAACACCTGATTTTACTCCCATTTTAAACTGGAGTTCTTGTATGACAACCCTCCGCAAGACGAAATGGGAGTTGAAAATACTCCCATCCGTCCACCCGTCTGTGGGAGATCGGCCGCCATTGACGCAGCCGGCGTTTCCCCCGTCCCGCTCAGTCCCGGCTCTGGCACCAACGGGTTTCCCGTCGTGGAAGAGGTCGTTATAATGGGTCCAAGACGTTTTGGGGCTGGTTTTTGTCCAAAATCCCGACGCTCTCGAACAACAAATATTGCACCAGTGAAAAACCAATCACAAAATACGAACTTTTCGCTCAATCTGGCGAATACTTATAAGTTGAGGTACTATGGGGAAGCAGAAGACAATCCAGCTCTTTTCGGGCAGACTCAAGTATAGTGCAACCATTGTGTGTTGTTTAAAGGCCCTTTCACACGATACATTTTTCTGGCGCATCTTGACTCGCGAAACGAGTTTCGTGAAATGAATGCGCCGTCTGAACAGGACCGAAAAATGTGCGTCTGCATCTCCCTGGGTTTTCACGAAAAACACAGCCAACGGCCTCTCGAGAAAGCTTTCACGCGATCTCAAAAGGATAAGCGAGCCGTTGGCCCAGCGGCGGATTAAGAGGGGGGGGGGGGGGGGGGGGCGGCGGGGCGGGGGCGGTTTGTCCAAATGTTCTGACTTCCTCTTGATTTGTGCATGTGTAAAAATTTAGGGCGGAAAAACAAAGGGAAAGGGTGAGGGGGGGGGGGGGGGGTTCAATAGACATCTGATACGCTAACCTCCCCTCTCGGGAAATACCTGCGTCGGTACCTGGCGGGGCCAGATTTCTTCCCGATTCCGAGCCACAGCAGAAAAAAAGTAAATAAACACGGCGCGATCCACGGATGGATACGTAGGTTGCGTTTTCTTGGTCCACACGAGTTCGGGTGCGCACAGGTCGGTGGCGCGGGGCAGCTTTCTCGATTTTTGTGCACTCGTAGCGACGAGCGCGAACATTGCACGCCGCCGCCAAGAATGCTCTATTCGCGTCGTCAACGAGCCCGGAGAGCGCTGCCCGACGGCGGTGACTACCCAGAAGCCCACGCGCGAGCGCCCCATTCAGGAATTCGGGGCAGCTGGGGCCAGTGTGGTGCTTGGGGCGCTGACTTCTGCAATCTGAATCTGCCGTTCTTGCCGCGTGTCGTCTGCTGTACACGTTTTTCCGTGCTGGTGTGCATTTCTAACGTTCGTGCGCTCGACTGGGCGATTGTGCGCGTGGACGTGGACTGCTCCGAGGATGTGCTACCGCCGTTAGGCCTATTTGTCTAACGAGCCCGGGCCCATAGGCCTAACAGCCGGTGGTGGTGGTGGTGTGCCGGCGAAAGCGGGAAGCTCCATGACGCGTCAAAGGTAGAGTTAATTAGAATTAACGATGACCTCATGTGTGTGCTATATTTTATCATGTGCTAGTCGTACGTTAAGGCAGCCGTTCCCGGACGAAACAAGCGCCATCGAATGTACGGGAACGGAATTCGGGGCAGCTGGGGCCAGTGTGGTGCTCGAGGCGCTCATTTCTGCGAACTGAACCTGCCGTTCTTGCCGCGTGTTGTCTGCTGTCCACGTTTTCCCGTGCTGGTGTGCATATTTAACGTTCGTGCGCTTACTGGGCGCGTTGTGGACGTGGACTGCTCCGAGGATGTGCTACCGCCGTTAGGCTTATCTGTCTAGCGAGCTCGGGTCCGTAGGCCTAACAGCCGGTGGTGGTGGTGGTGGGGTGCCGGCACAAGCGGGAATCTCCATGACGCGCCAAAGGTAGAGTTAATTAGAATTAAGGATGACCTCATGTGTGTGTGCTATATTTTATCATGTGATAGTCGTCTGTAATGGCAGACGTTCCCGGTCGAAACAAGCGCCATCGAATGTACGGGAACGGTGGACCCAATCAAACATTTTAACCAAGCCGGCCAGAAATTTTCATCTGGAGTGTCTCGGCTAGGTAAACGACAGTAGCGGTCCGCGATGAAAGTGGGACTGAATTTTTGCATTGTTTGCAAAGGTTCTGTGAAATGCGTTACAATTTCAAACGCGTACGTTGTGTAATTACGCTTCGTCCGCTTTCTACGGTGTCAGTTTCTTGACTCGGCGAACAGACTGGCCATCTGTCAGAAGGAGGTCGCTGTGGAATATTGATTTCATCGAAGCATTCCGGCGCAATCACCAGAGTCGCTTGACACCACTCCGGAAAATCCGCCAAGCAGCTAGTTTCGACAAACCCGATAGTGTGATTTGTGTTTTGTCACATTTGTGTGAGATTTTGGAGAAAATAAATGATGGTTTGCATTTGTTATCCCCCAACGTTTGTTTGTTTTCGGTCTGCTAACCACTACCCCAAATCGTTGTTTTGAAGCGGGTCCAAACCACGGGAACGAAAAGGTACCGACTGGGAATCCGACATACGGTACGTGTAAATACGACGCGGTTGCCGCGAAGACACGCATGCTCAAGGTGGCAGCTCGTCGAAGTGCGCTGACTGGCCGCGCTGATAAACCAGACAGTGGCGTAGCCAGGTCGTGTTCAAGGGTCGAAACACCTTCGAAATTGCATGGTTTTCCTCTTTCCCCCTTTCCCTTTTTCATTGTCAGCTTTTTTTCTTTTTCTTTTTTTTTTTCCTTGTTTTGTGAAGGCATTAAAAGTCCTATGTGCTTCTCTTTCTGTTCGACAACCCACTACGGCGAGGGGCCGGAACATTCCAAAGCAAAACGAAGATGACAACACTGTCCGTGGACTGCGTGAGCGTGAGAAATAGAAGTCCGGCTCCGGCTTTCCGAAGAGCTCTCGCCAAACTCGACAGTGTTATTAGCAACCTAAGCCTTTCTTCGGGCTCGCAGGTGCGGATGACTCCGCTCCTGACGCCACATAAGCCGCGAAATCCTGACCTCGAAGGACGCTGGCCTCGCCTCGGAGAATGCAGGCGGCTTGAATAAAGTTCCCCTACTCTTTGAGCTTTAAGGACTCCACGCCACTATCAGGGCAGCGAAACAAAATTTCAAAATAGCAATACTTTGACTTTGCAAACCCTACAACCCTACAAACAGGACGACAAAATGACAAACAGCTTAGCTTTCTTTTTTTTTTTCGTCCCGTCTTTTATTTGTTTTGGGGGCATACCAAAATGTAAAAAAAAAAGAAAAAGAAAAAAGCGGGAGAGAAATGCGGCAGCATATGCACCGTAGAAGCACTTTGGAATGCTCATAATTCTTTTGGTTTCAAAGCGTACCGAGGTTACTTCTTTAATCACTGCAGTGGGTAATGTTTATAATCTTGCTTTCAACACGTGAGTCGTCAAAGTTCCTTTACGTATATAGACTCTCAAAAATTAATTCAATAGCCAAAGCTGTCGCTTGACGCTTTTTTAAAGAATGATTATTGACCTACAACTTCAAGCGTGCCATCAACGTCTCCAACAGAGTCGGCACATTCACGTCAGGCAGCATCGTCCGCCCTAGGCGAGAGCAATGTCATGGCCAACGACGTCGGTATCAATGTCGCAATCCTCGGGTTGGGCCAATCACCAGCTTGTGCGGAGCATTCGTTTCATTAAACAAACTGTCTGAGGAAGTTCTGGTTCGGACACAGACGTGAAGGGACCGCACCGCTTAGCGCGTGTCACCGGTAGAGACAACTTGCCTTGGTCCCCAGGTCTTGTATTCTAATGTCAACCGCCTGCTGCAAATCCTGGCCACCATGCCCGTTAACGCCGCTGAGGCGGAACGTTCGGTCTCGAGACTCCGAAGACGGGAGCCATACCTGAGAGCTTCAACGTCCCCGGAGCGCTTGCTACTCCGTTCTTAGCTCAGACCAGAAACTCCGCCTTCAGCGCGAGCTCGCTGGCTTCCGCTGTGCTTTGTTTGGGCGCGCCTGCGCGTTCAGACTTGTGCCAACAAGGGCAGAAAGCTCGCGCTGAAGACGGGGCTTCTAGTCTCAGCAAAGGGTGAACGGAGTATAGGGGTTGCGCTTTTGAACATTCACGGGAACATCCAAGACAGCTCCGAAAGGGTCCTCTCGCTTCTTTCGATCGACCGACCGCGGCTTCCACTAAATGTTTAGACCCCACAAAACGATAGAAACTGGTACTTTTCTCTGCCACTTTCTCGTAAAACGACAACGAAGAACGGAAAAAAAACCAGAAACATGACCACAACACGATCATTTCTGGAAAATGTGCGCAGGAACAATGAGCGTGACGTTTCACTTGCTCGTTACCCCGGTCGGTGCGCATTGGAGTTTTTATGTGTAATCGTATTCTAAACTTCGCTATTCTTTGGCACTCTTACGTAGTTTTCAGTCATTGGATACCCCAGTGTTCTGCAGAGAAGGGAACGCAGCGGAATATTTTGTGAGCCTGTCTAGACTTTTTTGTTCAAAGCGCATTATTATATTTTATGATTGCGTGTTTTCGTTGTTCCACAGTAAAGTTCCCCTCTTTAAAGATCGGAGGGACGAAATAAAAAAGGTTGAATTCTTGTCTTCTGAGAAACAGAAAAATAGCAACTAAATTTGTGTTTGCAAAATTTCTTTTCCTCTTGCTTGATTTTTTTTTTCTACTTTTGAATGGTTTGGGCAAAGGAAAGCATCCCCTGAAAACATTTCCTGGCTACGGCACTGGCGGACTGCTTTCTAACTGTTCGCGTACCGGATCGCCGTGCAATGTTCAAAAAGGACAACGAGCTGGCGTGTTATCTCCGATGGGTGGAAAACGCACCAATCTCGCCGTGCCCTTTTATTTTGATATGGCGTAAAATGTGCGTGAAATATCAACAGGTAAAGTGACAAGATTTAGGCACATAAACGAATTCAATCATACTGTGAATTAAAGTCGTCCATCTTTATATTTAATCCCGTGTAGGTATGCCGCGAACTTTTTTCGACCGAAGTTTCGATGATCGATTCAAGGGGTTCAAAAGATTTCGAATTTTCGAACTTTCCATATCGAGAAATTCGACGGAAGTCGAATTTTCGAACTTATTAAACTAAGAAGTTCGACGCTCTCCGAAATTTCAAAATTATTACCCGGCAAAATTCGATGCTTGTCGAACTTTCGAACTTGATAGACTAAAAAATCGATGATTTTCGAACTTTCGACCTTCTTGCACTAAAAAGGTCGAAGCTTTTCGAACTTTCAAACTTCCTACGCTAAGAAATTCGAAAATTTACGAACTTTCGAACTTATTAATCTACAGAATTCAAAAATTGTCGAACTTTCGATTCCTGAAGCGTCAAAGGTTTGACGAACTTCGAGCTTTTAGGGTAAAAGTTCGCAGTTCGTCGAACTTCGAAAGACCGGCGGGCGGTTTCATTTGGATTCAAGCAGTGAGGTACATTCGTAATTTTTTCTTTCGCAATTTTACATGCGTTGCCGCATTCCTTGCGAAAGACAATGCCGTTTATTTCAATCATCTGGCATGCTTGGTTTTAAAGAAATAGATTCCCGAACGAGCGAGGAAGGATGACGGGTTTTTGACAATTGTCGTTTGTGCCATATTTGAAGCGCGCTATAGCCGAAGCTATGTATGGTGGAGATGTTAAACTTTTTAAGAATGATCTATGTATAGCTTAGGTAAGTGTCGTCTTAAGATATGATTATTGTTGTTCAAGACGAGTTTCGAAGAAATATCAAAACTTATACCTACGGGCAATTATGCCCTAAACTTGGTAATTTTTTTCGCCTACATTCTTTACGTATCGCAGTTAAATTAACACCAGAGACAGTACATATCATTACCATCTGCAGATTACAAGATAATGTATTTCTTTTTTTTGTCCCCCGTTGAGGAACAAATTAACTCATGGGGGAAGATTTCTGAAATTGTTCAAGTTCAACACGTCATAAAAAAAAAACGCATTTTTTTTTTCTCAATTTACGTTTTTGGGACGTGTTTCTTTTGGCCTGTACACATTTTGCTGGGAGAAACTTGTTTCATAGTTCTGGGCCTCTGAATATGCAAGGATACAACACTTCCGGCTGGTTCTTCATAGTTCTTTTTTCTCTCCAGCTTTTTATTTTTGCATTTATTGTTATGTTTATTTATTGATTATTTTTTTACCAATGGCACAGTTATTTAGGTCGAAAAGACATAGCTTTGAACTTCCGAGCCACCGAGCATGTGACGAGTAGTGCCTTCTGACAACGGGTTTCTAACAATGACCATCTGCGCGATCTTTTATGCAGTGAAGAGCGACAGTAGCTATACATATGCATAAATAATTTCAGATTAAAAGAAGCTAGACCATGCCCTCTTTCCCTGTATTGTTTTCTTTAACAGTCCGAAATATATGGGAGGGGGGGAAGGGGGGAGGGACTGGAGCCAGCCCCCCCCCCCCCCCCCCCCCCTTCCCGTTTTTCCGCTTCCGACGCCACTGGTATTGTAGAACGCTCCTCGACCTCAAGTTGCATCAACTTCTGTGCTTTTTGCTCGGCGTTTCTTCCGCCCCGGAAAATAAACCTCCAAAGCAATTACAAACAAAAAAAAATGTCAAGATGCAGGCAAGCTGGTGTATGTTGATCATGATGCAAAATCCCGAGACTGGGAATGAAATTCGCAAGAAATAGTGTAAAAAGAAAGAAAGAAAGGGACAGGACAACAACTCAAACTCAGCTGAGTTGAGTTTGAGACGTTGTCCTGAGCTGAGTTTTCAGCTGAGTTGAGTTTGAGACGTTGTCCTGAGCTGAGTTTGAGACGTTGTCCTGTCCCCTTTTTTTCTGTCTTCTTACAATTTTTCTTTACAATTTCATTCCCAGAGCTGAGTTTGAGGCGTTGTCCTGTCCCTTTCTTTCTGCCTTCTTACACTTTTTCTTCAAAATTTCATTCCCAGTCTCAGGATTTGGCATCATGTACAAACTAAACTTACTATATGCCAGCGTCACTCGGGCGGCGTTCGATTGGATTACTACCAGCGTGCAAGGGGGTAGGGGGGCAGTTTGCCAGATCACTTCAAGGTTTTTCTGAGCCTCAACCACCTGCCTGCCCCCGGCCGTTTTGAACTGGATGAGTATCGTTAAACAGTGCGTTCGTAGGATCACTACTTCGTGATGCACGTTAATGACCACCCCGGGCTGGCGGTCACAATTACTGATCTATTGTCACACGTCACTCTGCACTGGCAAATATTCCAGCACATCCCGGACACTCGTCGTCTCATTTAATTGCCTGACCAGCTTCGCGCAGTCTAAATATCACACCCGAACTTTTCTAAACCTGATTTCGTGAAAACCAGTGTGGCGTGAAAACGTTATTTGAAACTGAAACTGGTGGCGGAACATGAAAACCCGACTTCGAACTTTGCGCACTTGGACATCAAAAAAAAAAAATTTAAAACCTTAAAAGCTTTTTTTTTTTTTTTTTTTTTTTTTTTTTTTTTAATTTAGTCCTGAAAGAGAATCGAAACCTTCGACCTTTTCGAACTTGATGTAAAAAGAAAATCGAAATCTTCGAATTTATCGACCTTTGTCTTTAAAAATTTGAAACGCTCGAATTTTAGATCTAAAGCAATCGAAACATTCGAATCTCTCGAATTTCGAATTAGGGAAGTTCGAAATCTTCAAATTTATCGAACCTCAAGTAAACAAAAATTCGAAATAATCGACCCCAACTTTTAGAAACCGTGAAAGCTTCGAACTTTTCGATTTCGAAACCCCGCGATTTAGGAAAGCTGCGAATTTTTCGAATTCAAACCTTCGTACGGTCGAAAATATAGAAGCCTTTCGATATCGAACCTAGGGTGGTTCGCGGCATCCCTAATCACGTGCAAAATAAATATGTTCAAAAATTCATTTGCAAAAAAAAAAAAAAAAAAAAAAAAAAGATTTTGTAATAAAGCGATAGGCAGCATTATCTCCAATCTACCTTTCAAATTCAGGTTCCGATGATTTTAGTGGTTTTAAGTACTATTTGTATCCGATAAAGCGATTTTATCTTTTTCGGTTTTGAAACCGAAACCGAAACAGGGTGCCCATGGCAGGTGGCGCTGGCTATCGCCCAAAATCTCCCCGCTCATATCTTGTTTTGAATGGGCGTCCATAACTTTGCTTTCGGAGGCGAGTCGTCGGGTGTCGTCGTCTTGTGCCGGTGTTCGCCGCTTATTTTTTACTTTTAAGAACCTTAATAATGGGCGTTTCTTACTAGTAACTTGTTCAAGAGTGTCAAACGGTATCTCGGAGACGCCGCGTCTAGTCATTGACCGTTGGCTGGCTGTGAGAGGGCTACAAAAACTTCAAACGGCCGGTGAGCACAACTCTTTTCTTTGTTCGGAACGAAGTGTTACTTTTGCCGTAAGCTTGCTAAGCTATGCTCTAACCTTTAGCCCCTTTCCGTGGCAAATCGCGAGCGCTTGTTTCGCACTTGGACTCGTCTTCGTGGTTGTGCGACGGCACCGCGTTGTATCGGATCGCCTACTTCTGATGCTCTTGGCGGGGCTTGTAACAGTACCGCATCCCTCAGATGTCCACGTAACTTTTTATTGCGAAGTGGCACTGGCACAATCAGTTTCGTGAGTGCCACAACATCGCCAACAGAAATATTGAAGCTGAAATGTTGCGAGTGATTTCCGAATAAACTACTCCGAAAAAGGCAGAGAACTTCTGTGGCTCGCTCGACGCGCTCCGCCCCTTTCCCACGGATCGGTTGGAGCTAGAGTTTTAGTAGATCGTTTTCAGAGGCTCTGTACTGCTACGGGCGCGCGCTTCAGAGCATGCATCGAAGTGGCAGCGCGAGCTCCCGCTACGAATAGCGTGGTCTGAAAACACGGCCGCTCGCCGAGCGCTCTACCGGCTCCAGATTTACCAGCGGCACAAGAATCCGCCCGGCGAGCGCGTGCTATTTGCCAGGGGAAGGGCTACTAGTATGCTTGTGACCTGGGCCGGTTTGCTGGATAGCGACGTTGTGTTTGTCCTTTACCTGTCTCGGCCTTCAATATGTCGAATGCGCCAAGCGACTGAGAGGGAGGAAGAGACGAGTGCGCGAGGACGTCAGAACGCTGAGCTCTGGTCGGATTGATTAGTGGGTAGACCTAAAGCCAGGTACTTTGGTCTGCACCGCATGTGTCGAACACATTCTGATGCAAGAGCATAACGCCAGACGCATTGTAGCTCGTTCGACAAGTGCAATGAAGACAAAGGCAGCTAAATTTAGATCTACCCACTAATCATTCAAACGAAAGCTCGGCATTCTGATGTCCCCACGCTCTCTCATTTCCCCTTCTCTCTCAGTCTCCTGCCCAGTATTGTTACCTTCAACTACCGTTTATGTCGTCCAAGTTTGCCACGTTTACATAAATCCGACTTGAGTGCGTAGACTTTAATTATTCTCAGAATTAAGCCGATACGCCAGCATTCACCTTAAAGGGGCCCTGCAATCATATTTAAGCGTCAACCCTTTTTGCGGTTTCCACGTCTCTTCTGGTTCGAGCAAGCCAGCGGGTACGGAGAGAGTAACTAAATAGCAGTGCGTAATATTTTAACCGGACGACACGGAAACCTCCTCCACCTAGGGGGGCGCCCCGCGGTACCTAAAGTGCACGAAATGTGAGGTACTTGCTCCTGGGCTTACTACTCGTGAGAGCCGCTAAAAGCTTCTTTTAGTCGAAATACAAAATATAAGTGGCGCGAACCGTTTCAATTATTTATAAAAGTAGTTTTTGTTCAGTACTTTAGATCAGAGAAGAAACAAATGCAGTTTATAAAGTCCGGAAACCAGAATTGACCCGTCGACATACCCGCCACCAAGCGGTAAAAAAGGCGGCGCATACTAGAAAGGAATAGTAGGATCAGGCTCCAACGAGTGGCGAGCGTAGAAAGGTCCCGGATGTATGCGGTGGCACTGCGGTCATTTACGGACTCGAGGATTTGACCGGTTCCGAGCGTTCGGCACAGGTTTGGCTTGCTGTTTGGCCGTTTCGCTGTATGGCAGCGCGAAGTGGCTCCTGTTCTGAACTGATCTTTACCCTGTGTTTGCTGTCGTTTGTGGCCAATGAAGTGTCATGCCAAATTAGTGTTTAATTGTGCAGCAAATGCAATGCGAGCCGCCCTGGCTGCCTGCTCCTACAGCCTATCCAGAACATGCTTTAGTGGCGCCCTCTCGAGCTGTCGACGCAGAGTGCGGCAGCCATGAGCGCTCGCTGCGCTCACTACCCCTCCTCTAGCTCACGGCCACTGAAGTGGCCAAAGACGTCACGAAGGAAGTTATTTTTTGCTTGTTTTTGTAATTTTAATTTGCCTATAACTTTTAAGATAAAGCGAAATTCGAGGGCAAAAAAAAAATTTCATTAAGTTACTATGTTTAGTGCGCTTAATACTGAAGTCCTATGCTAAGATGGCACCATGTTGTGTCACATCTCAAAGTTAAACCAGCATTTCCAACTCAAGCCGAACATTGTAATTACATTTTCTGTCTGGTGTTCCGCATGCGGTGGCCTTTCTGATAGCATAAAGATCTTAACCACTGTCTTTGATGCTCTGCAAGAAGTTACAGGATGCAAGAAAGCGCTGAGAGTTCTGGGCCTTGCCACTCTAGAACCGAGGGAACAATACTGCACACGACATGGCGAGCAAGATCGTTTCCAACGGCTTTCAAGACACTACAGCTACTTCTCTCATGGTTGGACCACAAGGACGAGAGGTTCCAGTGCAAGCAGGAGCAGCACTGAGGTAGGAACGACTTTTTCTGCAGTACCAGCACTTTGAGCTCGCGACGCCATTCCTGCTTACAACTTACTCTAGGGGCTCCCTCCGATGTGCAAGGCCAGAGCGGTTGCCGCCCTCGCCGAGCAGCTCAGCTATTTGCGACTCCAACGAACTATAGGGGCGCGCCGGTCAGGCAGTATGGCGGTCGAAAGGAGGTTGCTTTCGTCGTTCAGCACGCTGACCACCATAAATTCTTTCACTGCAGCGTAAGATCGGTGTTACATGTGAAAGCAAAGCGATTTTTCGACGGTAGAAACCTTCTTCTAGTCAGTGCGTAGGAATGACACGGCGGAAGCATAACAATAATTACTGGAAGCAATGTTTGTTTCTATGCTGCCTACGTGAACCAAGCAGCGATAACAGACGACAGAGTGGAAACGACCTCCTCTCCTGAGCTTCTCGGTGTTGCCGCTACGCAGCGTTGATTTCGCTGGAGTCGCCAATATTCAGCTCATTTACAATGGCAAGAAAGTTTTTCGTTTCTTCTCGAGAGAAACTTACGGAGGGACACCCAGGATTGTGCCCACTTTTTTTCTGCTGCCAACAAGACAAGACTCACCGCCTCCATGTTCTCAGCTAGGCACATAGCCAGGATTTTGATTCGGGGGGGGGGGGGGGGGGGGGGATTGGTGCCCGCTTTTTGCTACCAACTCTGCCAATACTGAGTTGGCGGCAAAAGGAAAAGGAACGCTATACTCTAGCTCTGCAATGCCAATACAGTTACTCTATATCTGGACTAAGCGCAGCGCCCGCGTTAAACCACAAAACTAAAAAAAAAAAAAGCAAGAGTGCAAAGACAGGAAAGGACCTTGAGACAAGTTGAAAAATGTGTCATCTCGGGATCGTCCTTTTGTTAATTTTATTTCTTACGCTTTGTAACAAGTCGTCGCAGACTGTCACCGCGAAGCGGCTTGAATGGGTGAACCGGGTAGGTTAAAGGGATACTGAACCGAAATTTGGATTTCGCAAAGTAAGGCTGCAGAAGTGTTGAACCAGATGCTACGAACTCCAAAACATCCCTCGTACATCGATATCTCAAACGGATGGCCATACTTTTGCAAAAAGAAGGGCGCGATCAAGCGAGTTCTTTGACGTAACTGTCCTCCGGGAGAATTTGAGAATGAGGAGAAGCGGCCTCGCTTCTCTGCTCCTCGCTTCGGTTCACCAGCTTGGCGGGACGTAGCGAGGAGAGAGAATGGGAATCGTGACGTGCCTTGTCTCGTCGGCCGGGTTTAGTCGCGCACTTCTTTCCCAAAAAAATACGGCGATCCGTTAGATATATCGCCGTATGTGTGGTATTTTTTGGTTTTGCTACTTCCCACCTATCCGCCCGGCAGTTTTGTACACGTTCCTAAAAAAAGGAACGAAAGCTCGTTCCTCGTTCCTTCTGATTTTTGGAACGCGTTCCCGTTACAAGTTACATCTTTGAAAAAGGAACTCGTTCCCGTTACAGTTTAAAAACTGGAACGTATCGTTACATATGCGTTACATTTGTATTTTTCTTACTACTATATTTAGTTTCATCAAGCAGAGTTTTTTTTATTGTTTTTATCTATCCCACTAGTAGTCAACATACGAGTCTGTATGTCCTTATGGAAGGGAAAAGGAGAAGAAAACAAGCGGAAGCAGGGTTTCATTTGTTAATATATTCAAGTTAAAAATCTCAGCTTTCAACCATATTCATGTTTGTAGTGGGCAATTCAGACAAGCCGAATGTACTTTTACCCAACATTGTATGAGCATTTTACAGCAACCTCACACGTTTCAATTGAGCAAAGTCCCTTGGTCGAACTTAATAACAGTTACTTCTCGATGTTGGTGTTCGCAAGACGAGCAAGTCGAGGAGAGGGTAGGGCCTTTGGAAGGTCAATCTAAAAAAACTACAAATATTTATTTGTAAGGTTGGCTTTGTTGTTCATTTTGAAGGTGTGTGGGGCGGGGGGGGAGGGGGGGGGGGGAGAACAAGAGAAGAAATGTTTTTTTTTTTGTCTATATCTTTTAAGTGAACAATTTTCGGGATACAAGGGTGCGTTCGATGTCTGGCAGTCTGTGATATTGTTGTAACTCTAGGTCTCGTCATGGAAGTTCACAAGTGGCTGTAGTCGGCCTTAGATTTGTGGGAGGATTCGTGGAAGCAAAGAAAGTAGCTGAGCTTGAAACAACCCTCTTTCTTTGTCTTTACCTATGACTAAAAGCCTTGCTTTTTGTACGCTGTTTCGGGCACTCGAAAACGAAACAACGTCCACCTGCTCTCCTGCACCCGAAACTGTTAGCAAGCGAGGACCACACAAAAGAATTTACAAGATTAGTAGCCGAAAAGGTAACGAGATCCTGCACTTCGTAAAGATATTGTTTCTGTACTGTCAGAATTTCCTTGTTATAAATAAAATAAAAATTACCCCACTGGACGAAAAAAAGGAACGCCGTTACTCTTTCCGTTCCAGTAAAAATGTAATGCGTTCCCGTTCCAGTTCCAGCGATGCAAAATGGAACGGCGGCGTTCCTTCGTTCCTCCTAAAAGGAATGCGTTCCAGGAACGCCGTTCCGTACAACACTGCGGCCCGGCCTTGTTTAGTTAGCTCGAAATCTCGGTTCAGTATCCCTTTAACACGCGCCTTAGTGTTACGTGTGCGACATAGTGGTCGTCCCCCACTGCAGTGGCGTGGACAGGGAGGAGGCTTATGGGGCTTCAGCCCTCCCTCCCCTGGTCATAAAGATCCCAGCCTCCTCAGCCAGCCCCCCCCCCCCCCCCCCTAAAAAAATCTATGCATGGCACCGTGGAAGCAGTGAAAGTGGCAAGTTATTCTCTTCGACAAGGAATGGCACAGGGGGGTTAATTACCTTGCGGCAATTTTAGGGATTACTATGGCGCAGTATTTGCTTTAAAATGTCAGGGAAAAAAAGTATATTTTGGCTTTTAAAAGGCTGCATCCAGTTAACATCTGCGACGATTTTTCCTGCAGTTAATTGCCCTATGACGAATCGGCCTATTCGACGAATGAACCGTCGACGATTTGTCCTAGACCCTCACCACATCATCTCAGCTGCGATCTACAACGCAGGACGACATTGCATTCCTATAGGACAGGGGTCTCAAGCACGCGGCCCGCGACTCGCTGGGACACGGCCCGCAGGCAACCGGCTACGCGTTCCGGTTCCTGTGCGCTGGAAATGGCATGCGCCATAGTGATCTCATCACGCCGATTTATTTCCCCTCAAAAAGTAGCTTTGCTATTTGAACATATTCACATAGTTTATACTTATCTGTGCTCATTTGCCCTTTGTTTCGCTTTATTTTTTTGCTTCCCGGCTTTTTGTAATGTACAACAATTACGGTACTGCTGCAAGCGCGAACTATTCGTTTCAGGATACATCTCGGCTGCGCAAACTCTCAATCAGCAGGAGTAGCTGCCAAAGATAAAGCTACGAGGTCGAGACTAGATCCATCACAGTATTTTCTCAGTGTGTTGTAATAAAAATCGTCAGGAAAGCAAGGACTATCAAATTAACTGATTGATTTTTTAGAGACAAGTTGGGCTTGGTGAATTTCCGAGCAAATTAAGCAACGAAAACGACAGTGCAATTTCTCTCTTGTTCAATTAAAAATGCTAGCATGCTGGCGGGGCGGTGTCATTTTATTTAAACAAATCTCAAATGTTACTGTGAACCAAGAAACTTTTTTTCTCAAGTTACAGTATTTTGTGTGCAAAATAAAAAGTGTTACTGTATCTTTGTGGCCTTGCAAGCATGAGGTGCTTAGGCCTTTCCGTTGCTGTGTAGAAACGTTATTCTAAAACACCCTGGCACAGCGCGCGCTAACGCATGCGCTAAATTTAGCGCTAGCATGCGCTCGGTCGCTCCGGCGAAAAGTAAATAAACACAAATTCGGGACGAAAACAGACGCATGCAACTCTTTCAACTCTCAACGAGATAACGAGATTTATTTCGTCTCCGTTCAAACGACGGTCATCGAGCAGGTTCAGGGGAGGGAGCAGAGAAGAAAAAAAGAAGGGGGGGGGGGGGGGGTTGAAAGAAGAAGAGGGCGAAAAACAGGTTATTTGCGGCCTTCCTTCAAGGCCCCTGGTCCCTTCCTCCCAGTTCAGGATGGAGGAATTTCATCTCCCTGTCGGAAAGGGCTAGAGAAGGCGAAGCAACGTTAGTGACCGAGCTCTTAATGGCGTACGATTCGGCGACTTCCCTGCCAAATCTCTGCCGGTGTCCTCCCAGTACGCGCTTACCTTCGTATCTGGGCGAACAATTGTCGCACTTCATACGGTGTACGACTATTGGATGCATGGAGTCGTCGGGGGGTTTGCTCACCTCTCGCGAGTGTTCCTTCAGGCACTCATTTAGGCACCTTCCGGTCTGCCGTCTATACACCTTTCCAAAAAACGCTCCTAGGCCGCCGCCATGTTGCTGAAGCTGATGCGGCTGGTGCGACTCTCGCGCCCTCTATCAGCTAAAAATTTTCTGCCACACTCTTGGACTGTGAAGAGCCGCTCGGCGCGGTTCTCTACCTATGTTTTTGCGGTTTTGCATTGGACGTTTTCTAACCTCTTTTGAAAGTTCCTACTCAATATTTTTTTTATGTGTGCTGCCTACTCTTCTGTGTTATCTTCCACTGTGAGAAATAAGGCTGGATAGTGCCTGCCATTCAAGCTTTTATGCTCGACACTCACGGGAAACGAAGGAGGTGAAGGACGTAGAACGGCCCTCGACGCGATTTTGCGAACATTGTCATACCCCTCCCAGAGATAATCCGCGTAGAATCCTCAATCATCTCCAAAAATAGTTGTACGGGTTGGGGTGGGAAACGGGTCAGTCGCGTTCGTTCCTTGCCTTGGTGCTGTTGTGAAAAAAGGAAGCTCTTTCCAAAACGTGCCACAAACAAAGTCAGCTTGGATTCCGTCCGATCGTCAAGATGTGACAGTCATCTACTGTGACTGCGTTATTTGAGATCTTTCTCAAATAAATTCTTTTTGGATAATGCTGCATCATGTGGTACGTACAATATATTGTTTGAATGTTAACACTTGCTAAATTGTATGTGCGTGTCCTGCCCATCGGTAAACACATTATTGGTGAGCATGAAAATTGCATACCTTTCGGCTATTTTCTGTTGTAGATTATTTTCGCCAGCTAAGCGCTTTGTCATTTGACATGCGGTGAATCGCGCGGCGCCGTCAAAACTTGTCGTAAAAACAAAAAAAAAACTTAGAACTATACATTCCAGTCGCATTCGTTCTGTCGCGCGCGTGCACAACAAAAATAGTTTGTAAGTTTTGTATTGCTTTTTCTTATTTTTTTTTCAAATGTGGTACAATGTTTTCTCAATGACCCCGGGAAAATAAATGAACCATGAGACACAAAATACACCGAGAAAAGCCGAGAATTCAGCCGCCAGCAGTGTTTGAAGCTGCGCCTACGCAGGCTGCACCTATCGTAATCACAGTCCACTCGGTTAGGGTTAACAGGGACACCGGTGAGAGGCTAGCCTCAGACTCAGTGACTGGGCTTGAAAACGGTTTGTTGCCCCTGGGGTCGAGTGTTTCTTGGAAAGGTGTATACCCCCCCACCCCCCCACACACGAAAAAAGGATGGTATAAACCACCTCCTTCCTGCACTTAACAAACTGCTGTCCGTGCTTTTTGTTGCATTGGGTCACGGAGGGTAAGGTATTCACCATTCTGCACATTTGTTGAAGCTTTTGCTTGCAGCTAAACACTACCCCCATCTCGAAGTGATAGGCAAGTCTCTTAAGGCGATGTGCGGTGTTGTGCGAGTAGGGGATAACTGCAAAATGTTTTTTACGAGGAACAGGAGCGGCTGGCGGTGCCCGGGAGGCAGTGATCAGCCTCTTTAGTGTCTTTGCCACTAAGTCTTCAGGGTACCCTGCCCTCTTTAGCCTCTCTGTCTGTAGAAGCACGCTGTGCGCGGTGAGATGGGGGCACGACTTGGTTCCAGAGGATTTTAGGAGTGAGTTCACGAGACCCCGTTTTACTGCTTTGGAGTGGGCACTCGTGAAGGGCAGACCGGCTTTTGTGTGCGCTATCTGAACTCCCAGCATATCCCATCGGGGTGCATCTACAGGTGCAGTTCCAAGTGTTGAAGACTGTCTTCAGACGGGTCTTTTCTCTTGAAGTAGAGTCCGGTGGGTCTCGAAGTGAAGGCCTGAATGACAGACTGGGGAGGGGTCTGCTTTGGGTGCACGATCAGATAATCGTCTACATACCGGAACACCCGGCTCTCCGGTGCAGTCTCCTCCATTCAGCTCCTATGCACAGCGCGCAGCAGCGTGTTTCTACAAACAGAGGCTAAAGGGGGCAGGGTATCCTGAAGGCTTAGTGGCAAATACACTAAAGAGGCTGATCACCGCCTCCCGGGCACCGCCAGCCGCTCCTGTTCCTCGAAAAAAGCGTTTTACAGTTATCCCCTACTTGCACAACACCGCACATGGCCTTAAGGGACTCGCCTATCACTGAGCAAACCCCCCGACGACTCCATGCATCCAATAGTCGTACACCGTATGACATGCGACGGTTGTTCGCCCAGATGCGAAGGTACGCGCGTATTTGGAGGACACCGGCAGAGATTTGGCAGGGAAGTCGCCGAATTGTACGTCATTAATAGCTTGGTCACTAACGTCGCTTCGGCTTCTCTATCTAGCCCTTTCCGACAGGCAGATGAAATTCCTCCGTCCCGAACTGGGCGGAAGGGACCAGAGGCCTTGAGGGAAGGCCACGAATAACTCGTTTTTCCCCCTCCTTCTCTTTTAACCCCTCCCCCCTCCTTTTTCCTTCTCTGCTCCCCCCCGATCCTGCTCGATGGCCGTCGTTTGAACGGAGACGAAATAAATGTTGGTGAGAGTTGAAAGAGTTGTAAGCGTCTGCTTTCTTCCCAAATTTTGTTTATTCTTTCCGATTTTTTAAGTATAATTACCAACACGCTCGTTTTTAATGTGAAATCCGGTCGCTGTAGCTATTTTACTATACGAAGTTGGTACTGGTGTGGGCCTTTAGCGACAATTAGTGGAATTCTGGAATAATAAATAAAAACATGCTCTCCTGGCGCAATAGACGCAGTGGTTGAGTTGCCAGCTGACTCCACTGCTATTGAAGTAACAAGGCAAAGATACGCTAGTTGATCATTTACTGAGATAAAACAACAGAGCGCTAAAGGCTGATTTTGGAGTAGCCATAAATATTCTAAGAATGCGAACCACTTCATAACGGCAGCCACGAGCGAGAGTTCGATGTTTGGTACAGCCTGTCGGTACAGCCCAAAGAGGGAGAACGGCAACCTCCCTGTTTGTCGTCTGCTAGCAGAGTCGGGCGCGTGCCCTTTCTCGTTTTACCCCGCCGATCCTGCTGAATTTCCCGGATGTGTGGAGAGGGTGCTGTGGTCTAACAAAATGGCGCCGCCCTGAGAGAACTAAATGGAATGGTCTATAAGCTCCCTACGGAAGCCAGAGTTGCGCATCTGTTTTCCACGTGCCGCCGCGCCGCTATTCGCCGAGATCCGATCACGTGAGGAGCAGACTCAAATGCCGTGCAGGAAAGTAGACGTTGCGTGCGTCCCGGCGTACGTTCCCCTGCTTCAGTCAGATCCTCATCTGAATTCAGTCAGATGAGGAGCAGGATCAACATGCCATGCAGGAAAGACAGCGCTACGGGGATGAGCACGCAACTCTGGCTCCCATAGGGAGCCTATACAGGAACTCTGCAAGCACTGGTACCACAGATCGAGCAGCACCTACCTCTCCATGCTTATGCCGGAAACTCTCAGCCTCGGGGTTCGGCCGTGGTTGGCGCCAGGCATGTAGCAAGTGGGGGGGCCCATTGGGCTTGGCCCCCCCCCCCCCCCCGAAATCTTCCATTTTGCTGGGGCCTCCTGCCCCCCTCCCCCTCATACAGTATTTTGTCATAGGCGGCCCCGGCCCCCCCCCCCCCCCCCCCCCCCTTTGCCCGAAACAAAATCCTGGCTACATGCCTGGTTGGCACGGTCTCACGCGTCGAAATGCAGCAGTGTCCTGTGAGCAGTTAGAAACAATCTCGCTCACCAGGGCGTGCACAACTACATCCTCTCTTTTCCAGAGTGAGGGTGAAAACCGGATTTTAAGCCTTGTTCGACTTCTTACTAACTGTGCAGCGATATTACCAATTCTAAGCAGTCGCAAGAGATTAAAATCTGTTTTTGCACCCTCCGGTCATAAGCAGTCACAAGTTTGTGAAACAGCCATTACAAACGTTTCATTTCAGTTAATTTATACCGCTAAAACGATATCAGTTTTGAGCAGTCAAAGCAGGATCAATCGAAACTTCAAGTTCAGACCAACATCCTTTTGCGAGTTCTTAATAGAGTATTTGCACGTCTAGGTTTCTCCCTGAGCACAGGATTAAACGTCATCGAGCTCTAAACTCACGTGCTCCGCATCACGAATGTTCTCAAATCCCCCCAGCTCGTGGGGAGCCGAGGGGAATTTGTGACCGGCCGACAGAATATCTGTTGTTTCGTCAGAGCGACCAGGCCTCCCCTTTGTCCCCCTGCTTTTAGGAAGGTACAGCAGTTAACAACAATTAGGTGGGCGCCTTTTTAAAAAAAAATTAATATGCTTTTTGTTTGACGAGTTTCCGAAGGTCGCCAGCACATTCGAAAAAGGAAAGACTCCGGCAACTCCGACTCGGTTGTGCGAATGCTCGCTTGATATTTCTGCACTGCCTCCTCCTTCTCGCAGCTCTACGACATACCCAATTTTCTCCAGCATTAATGATCTCTCTTGAGATACCCCGTCACCATTATGCAAATTTACAAGGCGATCAAAAGCCTTTTAGCTGCACGAGCAGTTTCTTTGAAGCTCACTACCCATACAGGCATTGTATTCGAATGACTTGTCTTCCTTTTTTCTTAAAGGGGCACTAAGCCAATGTCTGCGAAAGTCTATTTACGGTCATAAATGTGGACGTCTCTGCAATAGTTCCCGAGGAATCGATTTCTGATGCCGATTTAAGTAGCAATAGCTGCTTAAATTGGTTAAGTGCTTCTTTAATTTTTTAACAGACAATTGCTAACCAACAGATTAAAGCAGGCTCCTCTGTTCCATGCAATTTGCTCCGTAATCAGTCGGTCAACTTGACCGTCAAACTATATCTTCGATCTGATATAGATGTTTGGTATACTATCCCCATCACGTGAGCGGACAGGTGAAATAGCTGCAAGGCTATGTCCTTTTTATCAAAGTAGACCATCTTCTGTGGTGAAGCTAAGGTTCTTGAGAGGCAGGTGCTTTCTTGTGGCCCTTGTGGGTTGCTCTTCACACGTCCGTTTGTAGAGCAAGGTTTAGCATGGTGACGGGGTATCTTTTTTGGTGGTAGTCTTTATCCGTGCCACAGTTTTCAAGGGCATAAGAGCATTATTTGGTTGACTGACACTTAACTTGGTATTGTGAGTCAAGTAGATTGTCATGGCTGTGCTCATCTTCTTTGTCAATGCTTTCAAAATATTGAGAGGTTATTGTCTGATTGGCCACTAATTGTAACTTGGCTTTGTTACAATTTTTTGTCCTCTGATTCTGAGTTATCAGGTTGTAAACCAGACCGAGGTGCCTGCAATTTGACAGGCTTACTGTTCTGCAAGGTCCATCAATCTTAACAATACCTAGGTGGTTGAGATGAATCTTCAAAGCTCTACTCTAATTATTTGTATGATTTTATTATTTTTGTTGTTCTAAGTGATGGCTTCTTTTATGCTTTGTATTTTCAGAAGTGGGCCTTCAACTCCTTCAGCTGGTGCTGCAAGCCTGCTGGCACAACTTGTGGCCCAGGTACCAGAATGAAGAGCTGAAAGCACTGTTCGAGTGAGAGGACCAGTGGCCCTTGCGCAGCCCGAAAACCGGACCGGGCAGTCATCAGAGCTATTTATGTTCCACTTCCATTAGCTCCAGGATGTTTCGTTGGCACCCTTTAATGGTTTCCATCCGTGACGTCACAAACAGAATTTCCCTTGTCCTGATTGGCAATATTTGCCTCTAACTCCCTGTAATTGGCAGGATTTCCCTCCCCGTTAGCCGGCATTTGGGTAAGCATTATCAGTATACAGGAAGCTATGGTTCGGCGGATTGCAAACCTCAACTACAGCGACGCTTTTTGTCGTGCACGTTGCTAATAGTCTGCGTCACTAGTTGTGTGCAGTGCAAGCGAAGCAACGCCAGGCAAAAAAAAAAGGGCAAGCACTAGGAAGGCTGGACAGAAGAAGAGGGCGAGGCGAGAAAGAGAAAGCACTAAGAACGTTAGAGAGGAGGGTAGGTTTCTCGCCTCCCCAACCTTTCTAGTGCTTGGCCTTTCTCCCCTCGTCTGGTGTTGCCTTCGTCTGTCCTTCACGTAATTATAGTCTGTTACAACTCAAGAATGTAAGGAAAGGGAAAGGAAGGCCGGGGAGGAGGAAGCAGACAAATTGCTGGAGAGGAGAGGAGGAAGTTTTTCCCTCTCCTATCTAGCATTCCGTCTGCTTCCTCCTCCCTGCCTTCCTTTCCCTCGCCCCATCTTCTTGAGCTGTAACTTACTATAATGAAACGGTATAGGGGACATGTTGCTTTTTGAAACAATCAAGACTCATGAAAGATTGATAAGAGCCTGTTGGTATGGTTATTTTAATCTTTAGTGGAATAGACCGATCTTACCTAGCGTTCAGTGCATGTGTGAAGCCGCCATAACTTTAGTTCACAAGAGGCAGGTGGCAGTGCTTGAGGCACCTCGTGCCGTCTCGCACTTTGCACGCGCAGAGCTCCAGCGAGGTGTGGGCACATGCAGAAAGACGAAAGTTCCCTTGATGCATAGGAGCAGCAGTGGCTTAGCCAAACTGGCCTGTGAAATCAGTCTATTACAACTAAAAAAATTGAAATTATTTGTATAAGTTGGGCAATTCCTTGTTATGTATTTGCCAAATATAATTGTTAGGTGTACATCCTTTAAAGGAATGTTGAAGCGAAATTTTGATTTCGGGAAACAACGCAGAAGCGCTAGGCGGGACGCTATAAACCTGAAAGCATCACGCATAAAGCGATATTTCTAACGGATGGTTGTATTTTTGTGAAAGAAGAGCATGCTTGAACAATGGCCAAAAAGGCCCGTGGTGTCGCGATTCTGGTTTCCTCCTCTTCTCACTTTGACTCCGCGAGGACGCGAAAAGGGAAAGAAGCAAAGCCGTTTCCCCCCCTCCTCAACTATTCTGCAGGAAACACGATGTCGCGATTCTCACTCATCGCATCCGCTTTATGAGTGGTTCTTAGGGGTTGGTGGCGCCCCGTTGAACACTCCTGCTACCTTATTTTGTGAAATCTAAATTTCTGTTCCTTTCCTTTAAGACCTGTTCACATTGACACTACACCTGTGCTGCCAAGTTCTTAATCTTGGTGGAGCTTTTAAAGTACTGCATTAAGTCGGTTTGGGGATGCATCACGCTACGATTTACTACAGAGGTGCCCGAAGGTATTGGAATCACTGCATCAAAAGCTCAAAGAACAAGCTTACCTGAGTAAAAGGTAAAAAAATGACTATTTTTTTCTACCTACGGCGCCCGTCTGCTAACTGTGCACCCTTTGTCTGGCTCAATAACTGACAGATGGCGACATCAACCCTAGCGGCTTGTAGCTGCTCAGCAGCCGCCCAGTCACACAAAAATCAGACAACCATTTTGAGTCATAAATGGTGCACACTTTTTCGGTGCTATAATTGTCAGAACATTATTTTATTTTCGCCCCCAATAAATCACATTAAATGGACACAAAATAATCAAACCGATGGTTCGTTGAGTTAGTTCAGCTACATGTGGTGTGCTTTTGGCGTGACCGTGGAGCTACTGAACTGCCATAAGGCGTCGGTGCCGTTGCCGCCATCTGCCGGTTGTTGTGCTAGTCGGAGGGTGCGCATATACTAGCACACTGGTGCCATAGGTAGCCAAACCAGTTCTTTTACTTTTTACTCGGGTAAGTTCATTCTTTGAAATTTTTTCTGCGATGCTTTCACCACCTTCAGGCACCTCTCTGGTAAATCGTAGTGCGATACATTGTGAAGCCAATTTATGCGGTGATTTGAAAGGCTTCACCCAGATTCGGGGCATTACAATAGTGCAGTACTATTAGTAAGTGCTGGGAATAGTGCTGATTTTGCTCTTTGTTAATGATCTGATGCTCATACACTGCTGTATCAGTACTAAGTTAAGTTCAAGTCAGCACTGTTTTACTGTTGATTTAGCTCTGTGCCGTATATGTGAGCTATCCCTTATAGTCGTTTCTCAAAAAGTTGATAACTCTTGCATGTTTGCAGTGCACACGATTATGATAATGGGAGGGCTTTTGCTTCTTCTGCCTAGTGATTGTGCGAGAGTGAAGAAAATTATAGTTTGTAGGAGTAAATCGCTAGAAATGTATACTAATTTCAATTTCTTAAGCTTACATGCAGCAAGACAGGTATCCTACAGTTTTTGCAATAGGTCGTTTTGTTTGGTTTGACTTTTTAAAAGCTTGCAATAAGCTGTCAACTTTTCCGGCTTTGAAAATTTTTACATGCTTGATGACATTTTTGCAGGACTGCCACTCACTCTTAAAGTTACTGAGACTATGAAACGATGGAAAAGGAAACTAGCACAGAAAGGTAGATAGTTATAAACATGTTTGATGTGAACTGTTGAAAATAAGGGTGTACCTTGGTCTTTCTTTTTTTTTTTTTTAAAGGTTATTACAACAAAATTTTAGCACTAATTGTATTGTCTAAATTTTAACCATGTTCTGCCCACACCACGGAGTCACCGATTTTTTTTGCTAAAAAAGACGCCGAAACATTATTTAAATAAACCAAATACTGTCACGTCACACCACATAAAAGCAGCACCGCTACACGGGAACATGGTGGCAGGCTGTGTGCGCCCGAGCCCTGTCTAACTTGGCTGAACCGGTTTTCTTTTTTCTCCCTTGCCTATTCAACTCCTGCGGAGAGCGAGCAGGGACAACTCGAACGGCCAGCTTGTAGTGCATTGACATCATCAAGTGGCGAAGCTCACAGCCACGCCAGCCCCCATATAGCCTTGACTGCAGGAGAACCAGACGTCACGAACGTGTAAGCTCATAACCACGCCAGCCCCCACGTAGCTTTGACTGAAAAAGAACCAGACGTCGCAAACATGATGCATATCGGGAGATCTTCTGAGACACTAGTTTTAGATGTTTTGTGTCTTTTTGAGCAAAAAAATTGCTGTCTCCACTGTATGGTCAAAACATGGTTGACATTTAGACAATAAAATAGGCACTACAATTTCGTTGCTATATCACTTTAAAACCATTCTGCCCTTTTACCATATTTTTAATATCAGTAGTATTGATATTGCTTTGAAGAAACTGTCTTCAATTCACTTTTTGAGAAAAGTCCACTCCCCACCTGGTTTGCAAGGTTCATACGATAACGTCGGAAACATCTGTTGTGTTGATTGTGAGTACATTTTAACTTAAAGGGATACTGAACTGTGAAATCGGGTCGACGTTTTTGGTCTTAATCGCAAGAATGGCACGTCATTTAATTTTTACTGGCGCTGGTAAAGCGAAAATACCACGTAAATTTTAATAAACCGGAAAATAAGCATTTTAAGGTGCCCCTGGTGAGCGTCTCCGGAACCTCGCTTCGTGACGTCAAAGACCTCAGAGACCTCGCGCAGCTGCCTCAGGAGACGCGAAAAATCACAACTTTGTTGGTCTGCTGTCACCTGTGACCTGCCGCGTTTACCTCGAGCTCGGTGGCGTGGTTATGGCGACACGTGCGTACGACAAGAGCGGCAGCAGCAGCAGCAGTAGCTGCAGCGGGAGCGACGCAGTACCGTCGGATGAGGAGCGCGAGCACCTGCCAGCGAAGAGGCGTAAGGTGCTGCCTTACGCCTGCGACCCGTCCGCGACGTCGGACAGTAATGAAACTTCAACGGAGCCAGCAGCGGAGTCCTCGCCAGACGCTCTGCCGCGAAGTGACAGGCGGCGGCTACTCAACACACGCTGGTAAGAACACGCGCACATGGCGCAGCGTATGTCTTGCATAGGCCCGGGAGAGCGATTGTTTTGGGGTTGCGCGAAGTTGACTTGCAGCCTCGAAGAACCGATTGTTTTGGGGTTGCGCGAAGTTGACTTGTAGCCTCGAAGAACCGATGATAAATGGGGTTTTATATATTATGTTATCAGGTGTACTAGTGACTGACATGTTCTTGGTATCGCCGAGCGGCGGCGAGTAAGCTCCAACCTGAACTTATCGGCTCCATCGTTTGGGCTACAGAAAGATGCGCCTCCTTTTGCTAGAAACTGTCAGTGCTAAGGCAGGGGCTACCCGTGCACCTGTCCCGCGAAGGCGCGTTAGAAATTGAAGATGCATCAGCTGCGTGCGGGCTTGAACCTGCACGTAGTGCCGATACACCGTCGAAGTACTCACGTGCGCGCTGTACGTTTTTTTTTTTTTTTTTTTTTTTTTTTTTTATTATGCACGTGTTTGCGCAATGCTGGGCCCCAGGTTGGGCACTCAGGCCTTTGTGGCATGGGCAGCACTGCTTTTTTGCGGCCCTCTATGCCTGGGTCAAAGATTCCGGAATATGAATAAAGTATTACTATATTATTATACGCAAAAATGTAGCTGCTGTATAGTGACTGCATCGTGGTTGTGGATACTCCCAAAAGGCATCTGAGGCTTGAGCAGTGTTTGGGTGACACAATTGGATTGAGAAAAGAGGCAAAGTGTGTAGCCACACCAGTGCCCACACAGCATTACAGAAATGTTGACATATGCACTAATTCACGTTTCTACCTTTGGGAAACAGGTGCTGCTGCGAATCCCGGTGTGGCACCATGTCCACACCAGTGGAAAGTGTGTGCTGCAAGGAGCAGTGCAAGGTCAAAGAGAAGGCTGGGAGCCTTCCCTGCATCACGGCACACAGGCTCTTCGAGCTGTACTGCCTGGACAGGGATATCCTGGACCTAGAGTACAGGAAGCTGAGAGTCTGCCGGCCTCTCAGCACAAGAAACATAAAGGAGATAAATGCGTACGTACAGTGAAACTAAATTACTATACTTTTTTACTATCATGTGCACCGCTTTGTAAATAAAGGGAGGATGCAAAGCGAGATTTGCATTAGATGAACCAGAAAAGGCAGTGCCTCAATGTTGGCAATTGAAGTTTCCGACACAGGCAGGTTCTTATTGGTGGCCTGAAAAACATACCCAAAATTTAGAAGCAAACCATTCATTACATGCTTGCTCGCTCGAATATGCATGTTTTAATGAAACTACAGCTTGTGGCGTCTTGCTGCTGGCCATCGAACTAAAAACAATGAATGCCTTCTAGTTCCAAGTGGATACCTGGCAGTGTAACTAAATAACTTTATTATGTTATCATTGCAGTAAGTACAGGTACACGGCATACTGCCAATTTGTTTGGTGGATACACGGAAGGCTCGGAAAGGAGAACCGGGTCACCTTGCCCAGCTGCGTGGTGACCAGGGTCCGCAAAGAGTTCCCCGCCCCGAACCCTGCAGACTACACGGGCTTCAAGCAGTCAAAGTGCTGAGTAAGTTTGCATGCTATCTACCTTCAAACCTCCTAATTATGTATCTTTTCCTACCAAGCACTTGGGAGCAACAGCTTGCACGAGCAGTACATAATTAATGTTAGAATGAAGAGATCAATATTTGACATATAAGAAACTCACTGTTTATTGCAAACTAACCAATTTTTTACTTTACAAACAATGTGTAACAACGATCACAGACTGGAGACGAGGAAATGGGCCAGAGACGTTTTGAAAAGGAGCTCATGGCAAGGAGCTAGTGGCCTGGGAGCGCATGGCCCAGGGCTTGTGCTCGGAACACATGAGATTGACACGTCAGATCGAACTGCTTTGTTGCTTGTGCATAGTGTAAATAAATGTTTGCATCAACGTAACCAACAATGACCACCAGAAGTTCATGCATTTTGTGCGGAAACCCGCTACGTAACGATTCGACGAAGGGAATCTGGTAGACCGAAGCAATACCTATCGAACGACAGAAGCAACGTTCCATCGAGACAAGACTGAAAGATCATGGACATCCTCAAGAAGAAACGGAAGACTCTGCAAACACAAGTAACTAAACTCCTCAGCGAGGCAAAAGAATTATTTCAGCTGACTCCAGCAGTCATCGATGACCTAGAGATTTTGATTGAGTGCATAAGCCTCTCTCGGGATCAACTCGGCCATGTAGATGCCGCGATCGAGCCTTTGATTACCGAAAGAGACGTGAAAATGGAGTTCACGCCAATCATAGATTATACTGACAAGATTGTCACATGCCTCACGAAGCTCAGAAAGAAGGCGAAGGGCGTGGAGAACAGCCAACGAGCAAGTGGTCCCTCGAACGATTGGAGAGCAACAGCCGTAGAAAGTCAAGCTTCCAAAATTAGAATTTATCAAGTTCAACGGCAACCGGAAGAATTGGCAAGCATTCTGGGAGTGAAACCACAATCCACGAGAATCCGGAACTGACTCCATCGAAAAAGTTCAATTATCTGAGATCAGCGCTTACCGGAGATGGATCAGCTGCCATCCGAAACTACAGCCAACCGCTCAATGCTATGCGGACGCGATCGACCTTCAACAGCAGCGGTTCGGCAAGCAAGAGACTCTGGTACACAACCACATGGAAAGTCTGATGGACATCCAGAAGGTACCACTACAGGGCAATGCCCGAACCCTGCGTCGTTTGTACGACAGTCTTCAGGCGCACATCTGGGGACTTGGAGCACTGGGTGTGGGCGAGGAATCCTACTGCGCCATGCTCTACTCGCTCCTACTGCGAGCACTACCGAAGGACATGTCCCTGGATTACAACCGGAAGATGTCGTTGGAGGACACCAAGAACGCCACCGCAGTGACGGGCACCAGTCCCGAGTCTCCAACAGAGAATGTTCATCTAAGAGCTCTACAGACTCTACTCAAATTTATTCAAATTGAAGTCGAGAGCTGGGAAAGGACGTCAGAGGAACAAGAGGACGACTTTGGCGGTAAGCCTGCAATTCGTTTCCCTAAACAAGAACTGCCGAAGAAACTTTCAAACTACACAAACCTTCGAAACTCTACCGCAGCGGCCTTGTATGGCAAGACTGAAGGCTTAGAGTGTTAGTTCTGCAAATCCGAAGAACACGCCACACCTGACTGCAACGCCAATATTGAGCTCACTGAGAAAAAAAAACAAAGATTACAGGCTGGCAACAGATGCTTTCGTTGCACAAAAGCAAACCACACGGCGAGAATGTGCCGAAGCACGCCGTGTTGCACCAGGTGTCAAGGATGGCATGCGCCTACTATGTGTGACCCGGATTACGTACTGGAACGACTTTTCGCGGTGAATAAAACAGAAAGCGAAGATAAAACACCGGTCAGTCTTCAGATCAATGAAAAGAACTGCAAGCCAGCAGTGTTCTTGCAGACGGTGACCGCATGGGCCGAGAACAAAAACAAAAGAAGACTATCCCGAATTCTTTTTGACAGCAGCAGTCAACGTTCCTTCATTACGGAGGAGCTGTCCCAGAGACTCGGTTGCAAACAACTCGGGATGGAGATCCTCACGTTCGGCGTGTTCAGAGGCGAAAGCACCGAACGTATGTTTCGCAGGGTGCAGCTTACTTTGCGGGACCAACGGTACTACGAAAAATATGAAATCGACATGCTAGAAACACCTACCATCTGCGAACAAAATCTCCCGAGCCCAGATTAATCCATCGTCGCGACATTAAAGGAGCTCGGTTGCTTAGTAGGAGATGCCATGACCGGACTGGAACATCGGGGCATCGATATCCTGCTTGGCCCGGATCACTACTGGGAGTACATCATTGGAAAGATTCACCGACAGAGGAAGCTTGACTGCAGTGCAGCCCGTATTCGGATGGGCGGTTCAGGGACAAAAAGGGTCAAGCTCCCGGGTTATTAGTTGCTCCAGGGTGGTCATGCGGAGAACGGCGGTCCAAGAGCCCGAACCCATGCCAAGCCTCAAGCAATTCTGGGAACTTCAGAGGATGGGTGTCATCGACGCATCGGTGGACGATCCTTCGGACAACGATGTCATGCGAGACTCCGAAACTATGATCGCCAAGACCAATGGGAGGTGCGAAGTCGGCCTTCCATAGAGGGCAGACATCAGGTTGGCAAATGACAAGGTTGCTGGAATGCCACAGAAGAACTGCAATGTGTGACATGGCACCACCTGCCGGGAAAGGAGAACCCCGCCGACCTCATGTCACGAGGTCTGACCACCTTGGATTGGTCTCCACTCCACTCTGTTGTTCGGGGACCAGTTGGTTGCCGCTGCCAGCTAAAGAATGGCCCAAGGAGAAGCGCGAGGAGCCACCTCGATATAAGCTCGAGGAGAGGGGACCGAGAGCTGACATATTGGACATTTCAACACCATCTGCAACGTTGCTTGATGTCACCGCATTCAGCTCAGCTTCAAAACTCAACAGAACAAGAGTGTGGATGTTTCGATTCCTTCACAACGTTAGGTCAACGGGAAAACAATCGGGGCCTCTGACTGCAGAGGAAATCCAAGGAGCGCGGACATATTGGCTAAAAGCTAATATCGGCGTTTGCCGCCAAGCTTCGACGTGCGACCAGCAGAACCGAGACCCCATCCACTTCTCTTCGAGACTTCAGTAGTTTCATCAACCAAGAGGTAGTGCTTCGCATAAGAGGGCGACTCCGATCGAACAACATGACATACGATGAACGAAACCCTATCGTACTACTGAAAGAGCATCGATATTCCACGGTACTTGTGATCGACGCTCACAGGATGGTGTTACACGCAGGAGTAAGACACACTCCAGTCCAGCTCCGCGAGAGGTATTGGATCCTTCGGGGTACGAGAGCTGGTGAAGAAGATGCTGCGCTGTGTGTAACGTGCCAGCGATTTAGTGCTATTCCGGCGAGTGCTCCAGCGGGACCTCTGCTGCGTACGAGAACGATGCAGGCTGAACCTTTCGAGGTAGTTGGTGTAGATTTTGCAGGACTGCTGTACATACAGGCAAAGGACGTCGTACATCACGCTGTTCACTTGTCCAGTGGCGCGGGTGGTCCACTTGGAGCTCGTACCAGACGTTTCAACGAGAAGTTTTCTTGTAGCTGCCTGTAAGTTTGTGTCATGGAGGGGACTTTGCCGCATCATCTACTCAAACAATGCGCTAACCTTCAAGCGAGCCTCCAGAGACCTGGCAGAACTTCGGAAGATCCTACGACACTCAGAAGTGGTGAATCACTTCGCCAATGCAACCATCGAGGGGAGTTTTATTGTTGAGCGTGCTCCTTGGTGGGGAGGATTCTACGAGCGACTGGTTTGATACGTGAAGGTGGGACTAAGAAAAGTGATCAGGAGAAAAACTATGAACGCAGCAGAAGAGTTGTCCACAGTCCTATGCGAAATTGAGGCGATGCTAAATTCTTGTCCCCCAACATTCGTTTACAATGAGCTTGACGAAGGCCAGCCGCTCACACCGACTAGCTTTTTCAGGGGAGGACGACTGACAGCACTTCCAGTGGCTGAAAGAGAAGACTTTGCGTCGTCTCCAGAGATGCTCCGAGAAATATGGAAACAAAGGAAAGCATTCTTTAACAGGCTCTGGGTAACGGGAGGTCAGACTACCCGAGAGAACTTCGATCTGCCCTTGAAACAAAAGGCCAGCAATCGCCACGTCTGGAGGTGGGCGGGCTCGTCCTTCTGAAGGAACAGCTCCCACGTTTACTCCGGAAGATAGGAAGAGTTGAAAAGGTTTTCTGTGGGCGAGACGGCAGGATTTTTGCATGTATAGTGCGCCCGGCCAGGGGCAGTCTTCTGAAAAGACCAACTTCTCTATCCGCTAGAGATAACAAATTTAAAATGGGGTAACACCCATTCGGTGGGGAGTCTGTACCAACAATCGGAGACCTAAGACGAGAAAATGGGCCACAGACGTTTTGAAATGGCGGCCGGGGGCTCGTGCTCGGAACAGATGCGATTGACACGTCAGATCGAACTGCTTTGCTGCTTGTGCATAGTGTAAATAAATGTTTCAAGTTCCTGCACAATGTACTGTCAGGGAAAAATGATATGCAAACAGAGGAGCGCGTGGCTTGCGGTACAGGTTGCGCTGCCTGGAAGTGAGCCTAGGGGCGAAGGTGCGTGGCCTACTCCGATATGTTTATGCTCTCCGCTTGGCGCTCCCTAAGCTTCATCAGTGCGTCTCTTAGGGCACTGAAAGCTACCACCTCTATCTTTGCTCGCTCCGAGAGAGTGCGCGCTTTAGCTGCTACAAGCAGCAAGCTTCCTTGTGCCGCATGCGCCGAGTGAGCAAAGATAGTGGTGATAGCTTTCAGTGCACTAAGAGGCGCACTGCTGAAGCTTGGGGAGTGCCGAGCGAAGGGCGTAAACTCATCGGGTAGGCCATGCACCCTCGCCCCTAGGCTCGCTTCCAGGCGGCGCAGCTTGTACCGCAAGCCACGCGTTCTTCTGTTCGCATTTGATTTTTCCCCGACAGTACATGTTCCTTCAGCTTCAGCTTAGCAGTTGAACCGGGAACGGTGGTTAGAGATGAGCAGGTCCTTGTTGGGGCGTTCATATCCACTGGACAGAGTTGGGGGAGCCTCGACACAGTTGGCCTTTCGTGCAGCTCGGTACGACGGGTAGTGGCAATTGAGGGCGAGGGTTTCCTTCATGAGCTCTTGTACATAGGCTGAAATTAAGACTAGATGTTAGAAGCTGGTAGTTGTACTCGTTTTGACATCTTACCGTATGTGCAGGGCCCTTTCATGGGAGATGCAATTGGCCTCTTTGTTTGTTTAGGCCGCTTGACCAGGAACCTTTTTTTGCCTTCCTTAGTAGTCGCCTGTGGCCTGTCGCTGTTTTCGTTGAAATGCAGCGCTGCCACAAAGACTCTGAAAAGTTAAGACTTTAGCGGGCACATGCAAACAATTGGTTAGCTTGCATACCTTGCCTGCATGCTCTCGTAACCGAAGTGTGTCGACTTCGGTGCGAACTGGTTCACAGTGCTGTGAAAGCACTCAGTTGCGTAGGTTTGCGCTGAGGTTGAGAGCTGCGGGATGTCCTTCAGCAGTGGCTTTGACAGCACGATGCTCTTTAGCTTGTCGTGTGCCTGAAGTCCTGGATAAAGTAGGACACTTGTATTACAGACTGTGTGGTTTCAAATCTGCTATTACAACAATAACACTAAGGCTCATAAGAAAAAGTAGTAGTTTTGTGTAATTAAATTAAAAATATATGATATCCAGAGGTTAATAAAAGGGTTAGAGCTGATGAGAACAGATTAAATTGGGTAAGTTTAATAGGCTGCTACCAGTCCTGCTTACTGCCCGTGTTTATGATGCCTAGATTTTTTTATCGAATAGACCAAGCGATGCCGATTTTAATTTTGCAAAGGCATGATGCACCAAATCGTCATGCTTGGTTGACTCGTGTGCCCGAACATGTAAGCACAGGTCCCAGCGGTCCGTATAAACACCGCGCGGTAACGATGCACGCGGAAGAAAGCTGAAGCTACCACCTATCGGCTCACTCCCCTCTACCAGCAGTCATAGGTTCTTCCCTGGCTGCCACACGGAATAAACAGTATAGAGAGCCAGTAAACTTGCCACATTCATAATCAGACACCTTGAAACTAAGAACCAGTACAACAACTTGGTTGAAATTGTTAAAGAATTCAACCTGAGGCCAATTCAAAAGTTTTATGTGTGAGCAAATTGCGGTTCCACTAGAAAAGGCACACCAGGGCCCGTTTGCTTGAAGCGCTAACTATGGCTACAAGTTGACTGCAGTACCTAGGCGAGGGATTTTGAAATCACGCGACTGGCTCGGTAGAGATGCGGGGAAACATGGCAGTGCCCCGGTGAGTTAGCGCTGCTCGCTTTGGAACTAATATGTCGTTGTAGCTGCAGTATCGGGTGCGTTAATCAGCAACGAATGGTGCAGGAGCCTTCACTTTGCCTTACCTCACTTAAATCGCAAAGCATGAGCAATGACCTTGCCACATTTTTTAGTCTTTCCATTCTGGCCATTTCTAAGCCTAAATGAATGCGATAATTGTCAGCATGGCAACGTCTTTGGAAAACGGATTGCCTTGACTGAATCGGCCGGGTATTCATACCACACAAAAGCAGACAGCGTCGCAGCAGACCTTTTTCTAAATACCCAAGCATTGAGGAGAACGCTGAAAGTGTAATTCTATGGTCCACGAGCGCTGGTCTTCCTCTTATAAACGATTCAAAGTAAATAATCATAAGGCTTTGACAAGCATGCGTGCAAGGCAAAATTTGTTTTGTGGGCAGACCAGCATGTCTGCCCACATCTCATTGCGCAATGTGTGGCACTGCTATCGGCCGGACCTGTTTGTTTGCAAACATGAGTTGGTGTATACTTCACAGCATCACTTGGTATGAAACACTAACATGTCAACACTGTTAATATGCTATGGTCTACTTGCCCTCAGGAAGCCACTTTTTCTTCCCCAGGTCTCCGTGCTGGCACCTTGGATACAGGGGGTCGGCATGTTCGTGCAAGTCAGCCACGTGTCCCACCAGGGAAGTCCACTTAGGAAGGATCTCCTCTGGCGCTCCATCGCTGGATTCCGCACACCAATAGAGGTGCTTGACAGTTGCCTGCACCCAGTCTTGGAGTCCCACAAGGGATTTGAGTTTCCCAGCTGAGACCATGCGTTTCTTGATGCCTGAAAAATGAAGCATTGTATTCATTCTGCTAAGCACCAAGCTTACATTGCCAGAAACAACAGCTTGACAAAATAAAGAGTTCATAATTATGAACACCAAAAACAAGAAAAACCCAATCCTGCCCCATTTTCTCAAGTATAAAAAAAAAACATGGCGATACCTCACTCTAGGACACTTTACTTTTTAGACGCTTTCGTCGAGTGTAAAGTTTGTGCCTGCTGTCTTCGATGCTGCGCAAATAGTTACGGGACGGAAGAAACATCAAAACCCAAGCAGTTTGGGCTCCAAGTCGGCATGCGCATGGCCTGGTGAGCGAGATCGTTCCCAACCGCTCTGGGGACGCCACCTCGCCCAACCTTGCCAACCGCGACCGGACCCTGAGGCCGAAAGGCTCTGGCACAGCCAGGAACGGCACCGAGGTTGGAGCTCCTCTTTCTGCCTAGCATGCAGTGCTCAGAGCTATCGGCGTCTGTCCTTGCACTGAAGGCTCTAGGGACTCCTTCGGACACGAAGGTCCTATTTCGCGAGGCCTGGACAAGGGCCGCTTTACCGAGCAGATTTGCTATATGTCGCTCACATAGTTTGACAATAAAAGCTTGCGGTTCTTCTCTGAAGAAAATATTGCGGGCGACCACACGGACTGCTCTCCGCCGCCGCCGAGGGTGGCTGCCGCCATGTTCTCAGCTGTTCGCTTGCTCCCAGAGCGGGTGCCTTCCCATAATCCTCCCCGATCCAAATTGCGATGCAACCTCCATTTACATGTTTTGAATAAATGTGCATTCGCCATCTCAATCCACCTCTGTCTAGCGACTTGAATGCGATGCGCTCTCCTACTGTATTGTTTGTTTACATCACCGCATTGAATGCGACAACTGGATTCGATGCGACTAAGCCGCATTCATGTAAACACGGCTTATGTTTCAGCTTATATTGTACTGCAGCGAAAACTAGAAGCGCAAGCTCATGGCCTTGGCAGCTGCTCCTGCTGCACGAGAGCTTGTGCCGCCGAGCAGTTGCCATACAGCAAGGAGCTCCCGCTTGTAGCCTTTCCTGCAGTACAACATATGCAGAAACAAAGTATAGTGACAGGCAAGGGTAGGAGTGTTCTGCAATTAAATGTTTTTTTTGTTTTTGCATAACCTGGAACCCCGATTACTTATGGCTCACCTTTTGCAACGTGCCAGCAGTCGAACATGTGCCGAATCTGGGGGTACCACTTGGCAAGGAATGACTTGATCATGGAGTGGCGATCAGTGATGATTCCTCCCACAGTCAATCCATTGGCTTCACAAATCAGTAGAGTCCTTTTCAGGCCCTCGAGCTCCATTGCCCAGCTGCCCTTCGTTTCGTTGGACTGAAGTGACAAATAAAACATTGCATTATCACACCGAACATGAAGTATCCAGAACGAAGTCAACTAGAGCTGTTGAATGAGACAACCCATGTCTGAAACAAGTTGTTTTCGCCATTCATTTTCAATTAATTACAGAAAGGTTTCATTCCAGAAGAACAGAAGCATCAGAACATTTATAGCAGGGGAAATTTACCTGCACTGTTTCCACATGGAGAACCTTCTTCGTTGACACGTCGACGACGGTGTATGTTCCATATTTTGCTGAGTGCCCGGGGGAGTCTGACCGCCCATCACCAGCGAGGACCAGTTCTCGTCCACTTGCTTGCTCGAAGAGCTCGTTTTGTTTCCTGTTCCACACCTGGAAGTTTATTTGCAAAGACTTTTGTAAACAAACATAAATCCTGAACATGCTTTTCATTTCACCTATAAGTATACTGCAAGCTTCTTTTCTTTATGTGAACGTCCATGGAAGTTCAGCATTTAAGTTTGAATCCCAGTAAATGCGATCAAAGCATTGACAAATTGTAATTCGTCTTTCTTTCTTTTCAAAATGAGGGGATGAAATGCTCCGAGTCGTGAGTATAAATATTGAAGGCACATATGCACTACTAGGTAGATTGGCAAAACACTTTTTTACTTTCTATTATCTATGCAAGGGCTAGTTGATGAATAGCTTTTGACATTTTCCGTATTGAAACTCAAGAAGCATAGTTTTGCACTTATGTAGGTCGCATACACCCCTGCCTGTTCAGGTCTTGTTCCCCTCGTAGCAATCAACAAGGACAGTTTGGCTGCCGAGGAGCCGCCTTCTCAAGAGCGGGCTCGTTTTTTTAACCTTGAAGAAATGCCACCCCGTATAAAAAATAGAGTACTCGCCGATTAATCTTTACGATCGGCCTGGGAAACATTTATTTTTGATTCTTTTACTTATTCCCCAAATCAAAATCTGCCCTTTACACTGTACACTTATCCAGTAGGTGCAATCAGTCACGAAGCAGGAGAATAAGAATTAATTAAAAACGTTGCCTCCACGTTTAGAAACACATAGGGCGACAATTCACCCACATGGAATGCGGCGAGTCTTCGAGCTTGAAGTATGTGCCATGAACCCTGTATATACTTGCTTTGCCCACACAGTTGGTACCTTTCCACCCCAGGAGTGTGGTAAAAATAGGTGCAGAGGAACAGAGGACATCTCAGCTCTCCCTATTTACAATATTTTCCAGCACATAAGTTGTTTCTTTCCTCAAATTCCTGTCACTGCATCTTACACAGAGGTGCGACTTACACCACTTTTTTTGCAAGTATAAGCCATAGCTGTGCAAGGCCGTATCAAAGTTACAACAAAGGAGAATCGGCAGAGCCTGTAGTTTGTATGGCATCGCACAGACCTAGATCCATTAGATGTAGCCTCGGGTGCTGCAGTGTATTGAATCGTACAGACCTAGATCCATTAGATGTGGCCTTCGGGTCGGCGGATCAGCTTTTCCTTACAATTGGAACCTTGGCAATATGCCGGCTTCCAGCAGAGCTTACAGCCGGCCATATCAGAACAAATTTCCCACGGTAGTTCGCAAGAACATTGAAGCTGGCTCTTACTTGTGCTTATATTACAATATACATATGACAGCTTATCAATGCAGTTTTGCCTTGCAGCCCGTATAAAGATGTGCCACCTATAGACGTTTGCAAGTACGGCCTCGGGGCGCCGCCACCTTGCCCAGTTGGAGTGCACTTGGGCGCATTAAATTCGATTACGATGCCTCACTAAGGTGTCGTAATCAGACTATGGCCGCGCCCAAGCACAACCCAACTCGGCAAGATGGAGGCACCCTGAAGACGCACTTGCAAACATGTATATATCAAGCTTTCTGTAAAAACAGCCGTTTATAGGAGTGTGTGACTTGTAGACAGAAACATATGGTGCTTCCTACGCATGTACTACACCATTCAGGATCCCATAGGAGTGCTGAGCCTGAAATATTGGCACCTAAAATAAACCTCTCACAGGAAAGGAAAGGCTTGAAAACGTGCCATACCTGTCTGATCGCTGGTAGAAGGAAGGCACCCTGAATCTTAAAGTATGTCTCGTACGATAAACAGGGCACGCCCATCTGGTGGAGGAGCCTCAGCACTTTTTTGACGATGCTCCCAGAGAAGAGCGTTGCTGCAGCTAGGAGCACATCGCCCAGGGCCCTCCTATTCACTGATGGTTGGCTGGTCCAGGTGTGTTGGTGGCCATTGTTGCACATTCTGTGCACCCGGAGACATGTCCCTCTGATCTTCTTCTCTGTGATGCGGCACAGTGCAGTGCACTCGGGACAATTACCTAGTAGCTCGTCCAAACAAGACTCGAAAACAATAAACTTTCGTTCCGAGACGTAGTCGATGCTTTTGCTGCTCTCATGCTGACTGGGTGCGCTGTCAGATGCAGTGTTCTGCTGTGCATCCCTGGAATAAAAAAAGAAAAGAAAAAAGCAACCTCTTACACACCCTCTCATACTCGTCACTAAAGATGACATATATCCGACTGATACCAACCTCAGAAAGCCGGTGTCGGACATCATCATGAGGAAGCTAGCGTCAGAGGGGAGGTATAGGCTGTCTGCTTCCACGTGTGGCTCTGGCAGCTCCGTGGGACACTCTTCAACAGACTCTTCCTGGCCTGCACTGGGCAGCTCATTGTTTATTGTTGGCAGCTGTGGTGGGTCCGGTGGTGGAGCTGGTTGTCTGCGCACTGGCGGCTGCGGCGACAGAGTCAGCCCTTCAGGCAACATCCAATCTAATGGAGCCTGGGGGACATGATTTGGTGAGGAGCATCGTGGTGTCACGAGGACAGGATTCGTTTGGGACTTTCGTGATGAAGTCTTCAAGGTGACTTGTATGCCTGTGCCATCATAACGTGTTACAACGATCTGAACAATGCTGCCTTCTGTGAAATTTCTTCTTGCAGATACATACCTCGATTTCTGTAGATGCCCGAGGTCTGCGTAGCAGCGTTCCGAAGGTCAGGTTGAGCCTGTTTGGCATTACTGATGGAGGGGGCTGTTCACAGCAGAGGAAATAAAGTGTCTTTCAAAACAAAATCATCCTTGGCTCATGTAATCAGCAATAGGCTAGATTACCCTAATTTGGCAGAATTCAGTACTAAAATATGTCAGCCGAGTAGTTTCAATTGGCGCACATACCTGAACTCGAACAAGGTTCTTCGATGCCAGCATTTGCATCATGCATCGGTTCATGTCCAGAGTCAGGACCTTGCTCAGTGTCGTCACCAGAAGGGGTTGACGATGTGCTGACTTCTTCAGCGATGAGTGTGGCCTTTGCTTGTGCCGGTGCCTCCAGCAATTCAGCAATTATCTATAAATGATAGGCATAAAAACTTATAACATGCAAACAAACACACTGTCAATATGCTGCTAACACCCAGGTTCTGCTCAAATGAGGGTGACTGGCCCAAGCCCTTATCTTCGTTAGGCTCATGTCACTCTGTGTACCCTCCTCATCTTGACTTTGCTTGAACTGGTAAGCAAATCACACCGTCAAGTGCACAGTCATGAACACTAAGGTGAAACGGTCGAATGACGACCGAGGTTAATTAGTGGCCTTGCCTCGAGTCGAGAAATTGAACAACACTTGTAATAACCTCTTGATTGGGGTGCAATTGTCATAAATGGCCAGCTGGTGTTCTTAGTGAACTTTATAAATAAACACCACATTCCGCGAGATTAAGACAGAGTAACTCAGCAAAAGATTTCGCAGTGTTTATTTTTGTTCTAAATTGGCACGCGTTTAGCAGCATCTATTTTTGGCACTAGAATTGATTTTTGCTGCAATTTAATTCCATACACCACCAGGTTTTTAGGCATTCTCGGCACTTGTCGACGTGAAGCATTACTGCGAGCATGTATTCAATGTATGGGAAGAACATAGACGAAACAAGATATTATAAACCGGCACACTGTTTACAAAAAAGCCTGCATTTGCCCACACCAGGTGTGGGGACTGTGCGAACGCAGAAACCGAATTCACGTGAAGTGAAGCCTCTGCGCCTGCGCAGTGCCGTCAAGAGTGCCACCACAGCTGCGTGACGTCAGGGCCGCGTGTTGGTCTATAACTAAGATATCGTCATAGTAATCAGAAATATAAACAAGGGGTGGAAATATGTACCATAACAAGGTTCTCATTAAAAAAAACTGCAGCGCTCTTTTTCATTTATTTTCCGCAGTTGAGAGAAACTGCCTTCCAGGTTAACACTGAACAGATGAAGCGACAGCAGCTTGACCACCTCATCAGGGAGAGCAGACCAGAGAGGAAAATGAGTTTTCCAAAACAGAATGATGTATACAGGCACACTTTTCTAAATGGCGTGGCACTCATACTGTGAGTACCCTATTCCGAAATTCAACAGCATCTCCTTATGCGCCACAATGAAGAATAGCACATGCTCAAGATGCCGCGGAGTTTGCACATCCTGCTCAAGCTCGGAATATACCCGCTGCAAACCAAAAGGAAGTACGTAGATCATCAATTAACCATTCTCCCAGGAATGGTTCAGCTCGGTCCTATGTGCCATTTTCAGGTAGCCCAAATCAAAATTCGATATTTATTGGTTTATGCCAAATTTCTCAAATTAAAATTAGCTGGCATTTATCAGTAGTAATAAAGATAAATACCAGCCTTCACAACTGAGCCAAAGGTGCCGGCGCAAGCTCGTAGCTTCAAAGCAAGTTTCTAGCAAATGAGCCCGAAAACCGAGTGCCGTCGCCGCAGCTACTATACTCCGTTTCACCTTATGTTGTACCGCAACGAAGGCAAGAATCGCGAGCTCACAGCGTAGGCAGCTGCCTACGCTGTGAGCTCGCAGGAAAGGCTACAAGCTCGAGCTTGTAGCCTTTCCTGCGGTACATCATAAGGTGAAACAGAGTACAGCTGCAGTCTCGCCATGTACACGATACCGACAGTGGAGCACCTGCGATTGGCGGCAACCTTTCGTCCGGCTAAGGGCACGATAGCGAACACGGATATAGTACACACTTACCCTGCGCGACGCTGCTAGCGAAAACGCGATCTCGGCGTTTCTCCGCGCTCGTCCTCAAAGGCGAGTTAGCAGGCTTGCGCTAACAGCGTCGCGCAATGTACTACGCTAATCTCACGACCACTCGTATTCGTGCTTTCCTCTCAGAAACAAGCAGAAAAATATTTTAGTAACTGCGCTCACCTCTTTCCGTCGCCGTTTTTCCACGGCGCCGCTGTGCCGCTCTCGCTTGCGTTTTCGCGTGAAGAGCGATGGCACCACGTCAGGCTTCAAATAGGCCTGTTTTACAGGCAAGCCCAGACTTTGCAGTAACTTCGGGCTCGTCTTGTAGTCCTCGTCTTCGAAGTGCTCCGTGCAAAGACAATCGCCTTTGGCGGGCTTCCATGTTGGCTGGGAAGGACGGGCCGCGCGAATCCACAGCTTCCGCAACGTGGGCTCACTCGGAAACTTGTGCGCAGGCCTGCCGCTGTAACATACGCTGTTCGAGCAGTCTTGTGCAGCGCAGTACCGCGGCATAATTATTGAAGAAACTGGCTCAGAATGAGGAACACTCGGCGCGGTTCTCCATTAGGACTGCAGCGGGACAACCGAGTCTGCCAAGGAGCGAGAGGTCTGTGACGTCAGTTCCGCTAGGGCTCCTCCGCGGTGGCGTCAATCGCACCGGCGGCTTCCGGCCGACGGATTGCTCGAACGCGGCTCTTCAATCAAAGAAATATAATAATCCGATCACCATCCCTTGGTATGGTCTTGATTTTTAGGTATAGTAACGTCCCGGGCAGCTCGTCCGGGGCTTATTTTGAAAAGTTCAGATATCGGTTCAGTATCCCTTTAAATGCTTGTGCTTTTTTTGTTACAGGTCCCTTCCAGCACTACGCAGGAAAGAGAATGGCCAACAGCGGACTGATTGCGGGAAGAGTAATTGCATCTGCCGCTACTACATATAACGAGCAAGCTGCGACGTCTAAGAAGGAGCAGTCAGAGTGTTTAACATAAATAAGCTGAGGTGAAAAATCTGTGACTCTCATATTATGTTTTATCAAATTCTGTCAAGTTTGAGGTAATTTATTTCAATATATTAGGACTGATTAAGGAAGAACTTTGAACTTATGGTATGGCTCCATCAGGATGTGGCGTGCCTCATTGCCGTCTACTGGATTTTCCACATCCACTAGGTAAAGAAAGCGCATAAGATGCTGACTTTCATTGAACGTGGTTTCGCCGACTGCTACATGAAGCCACGGGTGAAGGCACTGGAATTGATCAATTTCTACAGAGCGATCGTGGCTTGTGTACCACAGTTAGCCTAGCGTACCCTTCATTGTAATAAATACCCTTGTCAGTCGGGCATTTAAATGGCTTTCGGAATGAATACCTTCAAAGAATCGGCAAATCAGTTCACAATCTCGGCTCTGCCTGTGCCCTTTGGTGTTCGCGGACATTTTTTGAGGAGTTTGCTCTGAAGGCCATTTACATGGCCGTCTGACGGGGTATGAGCCAGTTTGCGCCCAAGGCAAAATGAGCTCTTGTTACACGACATGTGCTAAAAATATTCATAGTGCAATAAATTTATTTCGTGCATTATGCCACCTGCTTTTATGCCTTTCCTTCCACACTTCCTGGCTTTGAAGAAACTCCTAGATGGATGCGAAGGAATACTCCCATAGGGATACGACTCCTAGGAGGATGTGAAAGAAGACTCCCGTGGGTCCACGTACTAACTCCCAAATGGATGTGAAAGAATACTCCCTTAGGTCCCGGCTGTAACTCCCAGGTGGATGTGAGAGAATAGTCCCATAAGTGCGCGTAAAAACTCCCATATGGATGTGAAAAAATAGTCCCATAAATGCACGTAAAAACTCCCATATGGATGTGAAAAAATAGTCCCTTAAATGCACGTAAAAACTCCCATATGGATGTGAAAAAATAGTCCCATAAATGCACGTAAAAACTCCCATATGGATGTGAAAAAATAGTCCCATAAATGCACGTAAAAACTCCCACATGGATGTGAAAAAATAGTCCCATAAATGCACGTAAAAACTCTCATATGGATGTGAAAAAATAGCCCCATAAGTGCACGTACGAACTCCCATATGGATGTGAAAGAATAGTCCCATAAATGCACGTAAAAACTCCCATATGGATGTGAAAGAATACTCCCGTGGATCCACGTAAGAACTCCCAGGTGGATGTAAAGGAACATTCCCGTGAGTCCACGTAAAAACTCCCATAAGGATGTGAAAGAATATTCCCTTGGATCCACATAGGAACACTCTGATGGAAGTAAATAAATACTCCCATTGATCCATGAACAGACTCCCGTACTGCTGGGAGTTCTGTACATACTCCCTTGCATCCCCCCAAAACCTCTGGCCTGCGTGGGAGTTCATTCTGAGCTCCCATCCTGCAGAGTATAAAAACCTCCCAAAAGGGAATGCGCTAGAGGACAAGCGATGTACTCCCATCTGGGTATATTTTCGTTTAGTGTGTAGTCCCTTCTCTTTCTCCACCTTGAACTACCAGCCCGCCATCTATAGGTCGTCGGAGTTGCCAAGGGTCACTGACATTTTAGGAAACGCAGAGTCACTTATAAATTCAAATTTCTTATTCGGTTGTTGGTCCTTTGGCCTTCTTATCGGCCAAACCTGCTATTTCGTCGACTGCGGAGCTCCAAGAAGGTAAGCGGGGCGCGCCAGGCCCAGCAGTTCTTAAGCTTATGGGAACTATGGTCGGAAAGTACGAGACAACAAAAAAGAACAACAAAGATTCGGTTTCCCCGAGAAACCAAAAAGGGACAAAGGGACTGACCGGTTTCGAGGGCCATAAGGCTTTAGTCCCGAAGCATCAATCTATATTCTTGGCGTGACAAGAAGGCACGCGCCCGCCGGACACTACACCTGTCGTGGGCCCGCATACGAGCAAACGGGGGCGGTGATCAAAAATGCAACAGCCCGGTTTCCATCATTTCAATGTCGCCCAGCGATCCCCGCCCCCCAATGGCTTCCTCGAGTTGAGCTCATATTGTTGCTGATGACGAAAAGTACCGCCCCTGCTACTCATTGACCCAGTGACGTAAGTTTGGGCGGCATTCATGGAGTTTCTTTCCGGTCAACGCGGGTCGGGCCGTAGCGAAATAACAAGCAAACAAACAGACACAAAAGTTGGCCTATCGTTTTCGCACCAGAGCGGGAATGTAGTAAATACGTGCCAGCTGTGGTCTCGCGGAGGTTTCAAACCTTCAGACAAACGTGTGTCGGGTTGATCTTGGGACTTGCAGTTCGGCTCTTGCTTTGATAGCCCTGAAGAAGAGACTGGGTTTTGTTCACAACAAGTTCTCTTTAATGTTTACACCTCCTTGTGTTTTTGTTGTTCTTCGTCTTCTCTTTGGGGTGCGGCAGGGATTGTGACATTCTAGACCTGTGTGACACTAAGGCAATATTTAGGTGATGCAGTATGTTTTCTCTTTTTTTTTCTTCTTTATTCTAGAACGATATTGATATCGAGATCTCGCGAGCTGTCCCACAGCCTCTATTACCTCAGAATGACATAACGTGCGAGCCATGAGCGTAGACGTGTAGACGTTTGCAAAGACGATCTTTGTGCGTGCCATCTTGATGCTGGGCCCGTTTGCTCGAAGCACTAACCGCGGCTAAAGTTAGCCGCAGTAGCTAGGAGAGGGATTTTGAAATCACGTGACTGGGCTCGGTAGGGATGCGGGGAAACATGGCGGCGCCCCAGCGAGTGAGCGCCGCTCGCTTTGGAAATAATATGTCGTTGTAGCTGCAATATCGAGCGCGTTAGTCAGCAACGAATGGTGCAGGAGGCTTTCGCTTTGCCTTACCTCAATTAAACCGCAAACCATGGGCGCATTTTTTAGATAGTGTTTCGATTCTGGGCATTTCTAAGCCTAAATGAACGCGATAATTGTCGGCATGGAACGTCTTTGGAAAGCGGATTGCCTTGACTCAATCGGCCGGGTATTGAGAGCACACAAGAGCAGACAGCGTCCCAACAGACTTTCTTCTAAATTATCGAAGCATCGCGAGAAGAACTCTGGAAGTGTAATTCTACGGTCCACGCGCGCTGGCCTTCCTCTTATAAAAGATTCGAAGTAAAAAATCATAATGCCCGTGTCCCACTAGAGCGACATACAAAAACAAAGGACAACGACAAGCCTCAAACCAGAGTTTTTCGCGAATTGAGAGGTTTTGTAGAATGAAGAAGGCTATGCTCAAACACGAGCATCATGCACGCGAGGGTATCTTTGACAGGCTTGCAATCGCTCGTGCTTACTTCACGAGTACCGAACGGCTAAACGCCTGATAATGGCACCATCGCGAGCATGCCGCATGGGTTTGAGGCTTGTCGCTGTCTTTTGTCTCTCTCTGTCGCTCTAGTGGGACACGGGCATAATAAGGAGTATTCACTGGGCGCCATATTTGTGGGTGCTGTCTAGAGCGCATGCTCAGAACGAGCCCGCATAAATAGGCTGCTAAGACCGGCAATCTTGAGAATGCGGAATGCACATTACAAAAAAAAAAAAAAACTGTGGAAGCTCGCCATGAGCACGCGCTCAGCAGTCGCCCACACAGCTATGGCCGCCAGTGAATACTTCCTATAAGGCTTTAACGAACGCGCGTGCAAGGCAAAATTTGTTTTATAGTTTTTGCTTTAGAACGGTTACTACTGCAGAAACCAGCACGTGCGACGCGTGCAACTACAGTCGTAGCATGCACCTCGGTGCTTGGATAATTTAGAAAAAAGGCCTGTTGGGACGCTGTCTGCTTTTGTGTGCTATCAACAATCCGCTTTCCAAAGACGTTGCCCTGCCGACAATTATCGCGTTCATTTAGACTTAGGAATGCCCAGAATCGAAAGACTATCTAAATAATGCGGCGATGTAATTGCCCATGCTTTGCAGTTTAAGTCAGGTAAAGCAAAGCGAAAGCCTCCTGCACAATTCGTTGCTGACTAACGCGCCCGATATTCCAGCTACAACGACTTATTATTTCCGAAGCGAGCGGCGCTCCCTCACTGGGGCACCGCCATGTTTCCCCGCAACCCTACCGAGCCAGTCACGTGATTTAAAAAACTCCCTATCCTAGGTACTGCGGCTAACTTTAGCCGCGGTTAGCCCTTCGAGCAAACGGGCCCGGTGTAGGTAAATCGTTGGACAATCAGGCCATGTGGAAGGATGGACGGAGTTTGAGGTTGTACTCTTTATAATGGGTGCTAGCTTGCGCCCCCTAGCATAGCTTGTGCCACCAGCCTTACTGAGGCTCCCACCACGGTTGCCAGAATAAAGGCCAAATTAAGTATTTGCCATCTATAGATCTATGGTGGCCAGACTGGTTTTTAAAGCATGACCGCTTGACTGGATTGAGATCTTAAGGAGAACGTGATACGTTTAGGACGTCCTCCTACTGGATCGGCTTGACTTCTTTTATAATCTTAGTTGCAACTAAAGTCGTAGGATAGAATTTATGTATCATACTACGTTAATCCTCAATGTAATCACTGTTGAGCAGACGAGATAAACACGCGTCACAAGCGAGCTCTAGCTTGTTACTGTCAACTCATTGTAAGGTTGGTGTCTACAATAAATATCGTTTTGAGTGCTACAGCTGAATATTACCTCGTGATAGACGCACTTAAAACTTCTCGTATCTGTCGACGTCAGCTCTCACAATTGCCTACGTCACAATATACGGCAAACACATTTTAGTGACGAACTGCAAGGCACACACACTTATTGACATATATTCCAGTAGCAGTAAATTAAAAAAAACACGCTAATTGCATATGTATAACAAAAGTCAATCTTTCCTTGAGATCTGGTCATGCCGGTACAGCGCTGTTACATGTATGGAGCCACCAACGGCTTAAACAACGCAGCGCGTGGGCAGCCTCGAGCATCGTATGCGGAGAGCAGGTCGTCTGCTTCTTGCTCAGGAGTTGCGGTGACGTCGAAACGACGCCGAGCTTTTATTGGCTGACGGAAAGAAAAAAGTGGGAAGACCTAAAGGTTAGATGCCTTGAGGTCTACCCACTCTTTTTTTAATCAGCCAATAAGAACTTGGCGTCGTTCTAACATCACCGCCACTCCTACTCAAGAAGCAGACGACTTGCGCGACAGATTACCAGGCAATCAGATAACAAAAGTAGCCGATAAGAAAGCAAATAGATGGCGACGCAAGAATCGCGAACATAATGAAACACTTCCTGAGCTTCTTCAGCCTTCAGTGACTGCATGGACTATCAAAAACTTCTGTGAGTTCACTTTCTAGCAGAACACAGAAACAGCCAATTACAACAATCTACAGAAGGATCCCAGCGAATAACGAACCTGACTGTGAGTACGATTAGACCTTAAAAAAAAAAATTCGATGTGCGCATGAACGATGAGCAAGTGAAACGTCGTGCTGGTTTTCCAGCGCACATAGTTTTTTGTCTTTTTTTTTTAAGCTTTAGTTGTACTTCGGTGTAACTGACTGTCTCTCGTTGTAATTAGTCTCTGTGTTGTACGGGAAAACAAACTTACAAACGCTTTTAGGGTGCATTAGTAAAGTCTGACTGCTAACCCAGAGACTCTTCAGCGACTATTACCCTAGTCACACAGGCCAACCGCACTTCACTGTGAATGAGTTCAAACTCAAATGGGGTTATGGGTGCCCGCTTGTCCTAACTAGGGTAAAGTTGACGGCAAATGCTAACCAAACCGGGATTTAGGATTCCCGTTGGGCACCTTTAACCAAAGTAAGGTCTGACTTCAGTTACAAGCAAACTGCGATTTAGGGTGCCCGTCTAAGGTATACATTTCACACTAGTGACGCGTGACAGCGAGCCGATAAAAATTATCCGTTCCAAGTGAGCGCAGGTATACGAGCCTCCGGTCGAGACGCCTTTCGCGTATTAACACGGTACACCGCTCAAGAGGTACAAGAGTAGCAACATAAAGAACGCTGTAAAGTAAGACAGCAGTCTATGCTGGTAGAAAGAACTGAAAAACAGAATGGAAATCTCAAAGTGGGAGCCAACATTTTGCTGAGAAAACTTGACATATTTGCTGCGCAGAAGGCCCTAGAAGATTCCTTGGTGTGAGTAATTATATAGGCCCTAATTTAACTTTGACCATAGCCTCCTTTATACTCACAAAGCCTGCCATTTCGACGACGGAGCTATAGAGCGCCCGGACGCAGATTTGTAACGCGAGGATCTGGGAGCACATAGCATTTCTCGGGGAACACGAAGGGCCATTTGTTCTCTGGTATGAGGGTGTGTGTGTGGTGTCAATATTTATTAGAGATTTTGTGCGCGGAATGAGGAAGGCGTTTGTCGCAATAAAGTGTGTTGTAAAGGATACAAAAGTTTAAGAAAGGACGCTCAAGTGTCAGCAATGAAGGGGAAGCCGGGTGCCCGTCCGCGTCCACAACTGGTGAAAACATTGAGCGCTCAAGTGAACTGACTCTGTCGGATAGACGGGTGACACTCCACAACTAGTCATATAATTTGCAAAACAACCCAAGCTCTGCCTACTGAGGAATCTACGACAGACTTGCGTTTTAAAAAGTTTTGGATTAAATAAATCATTCAGCCAGAGCGCGGATAATTCTTCAATTAGCCTCGTATTATTCCTATTGATCGTGATATGCCGGGTCGTATTTAATCAACCATATTCACCTATGCGACGTGGGTTGTAAAAGGAGCTTACACAAGACACATTTTTCCTTCCGGTAAGTCGCGTTCCGCCATGTTGGTGAACCTCATTTGTAAATTTCGTCGTGTGCTTGCGCACATAGTTATAAGCGTCGTTTTTGGCGTGGTGAAACGCTGTAGCAAGGCGAGTGACTCCGTAAACGACAGAATTCGGTAAGTACAATTGGGGACGTATTTTGTTAGCATAAATCTAAGCTTATTGTTATTTTGTTTCACTGGAATTCGTACGGGCGGCTTTTACTGGGGCCTTTACAGACACCGGCAGATCAACTTCTCGATCGCCGGCCCGTTTTACGTACGAAGAAGGACGGCCATGCATAAAAATCGAATACCAGATGATGTTCGCCTATGTCGCAGACTACTCCGCCAGACACAGGCGATCCTGGCGAAAAGAAACTCGACCGAGCTGGAAAAAGCCGCCTCCTTGCGTAGAAAGCCGTGCGTCGAAAGTTCATCAACATGGCGTCCGGCGAGATCTCGAGCCGGAAGTACGTCCCGTAAAACCCCCTATAAATGCATGTGTTTCTGTTTGTTTGTTTTTTGCAGGGTTTTTACATATTGTCATAATGGCTCAACCGCCCAGTGGTAGCAACGGTTACTCTGTTTCTTCAGTGCTCCGAACATTGCTTAAGCAGTTGGTCAAACGCGAGAGAACATGGGACTCTGAGCGGACACGTCCTTGTTCGGAAACGGGCGCCACCACGCGGCAGCGATAGCCGCAAGCCATTTTTCTCAATCTCAGACTCACCCGGCGGATGCAACGGCCGGACCGGCAATTTCGGAGGCCTAAGGGTCCATAAAAATCTCGTATATGGCCGCATTGTGTCGCCCAGCGAAACCAAAATATTAAAAAAACGGCGAACATGTCACTGACTGTTGTCAAATCTGGGTGTCCGGTCACGTGTTTGTCTTTCTGGCTGTTTGCAAGGAGGGATGTGCAGTATTTCAAATACAAGTATTTGAAATACGTATTTCAAATATTTTGTGCATTTTGCATTTGTATTTAATTAGAAATTGGGTAATGTATTTGACGTGTGTATTTAGATCTAAAACGTGGGCATTTCAAATACAATTGTAATTAAATACAATTTTGTGGGCGAAAATACATCTTGTTTTTATGGATGTGGTTGTAAGATATAGTCTCCATCCTTTATTCGGCCTTGGGGCTTTTTTTCTTTTTCTCCTCCGGCTTTATTTTAAAGGCACTCTCCAGACCAGGAAGAAAACTACGTTCTGCAGCGAATGTAGTGTCTCTCAATCAAGCACAAGCGTCTAGTGACTTTGTGATTACGGTGCTAGTCCAGGGAAAGAATAGTGACGAAATCGACGTTCACAGGCAGACTGGCTAAATAAGTGCCTGTGACAACTTGTGATGCTTTCCAGCCTGATTTCCATCCATATTTTGCCTGGAACATTGTAAATGCGCGGGTCGTCCATATTTTCGTAACTGGTGCGAGTTGCAACAATAAAGCATTCTCTAGCTAGTGTTGCGCGTCTTGGTCGTCTCGGTTCTTTGTTGGTCTATACCAAAATGTAATCGACAAAAAAGCTGCTTGAAGCTCTATACTTTTTTCACCTATTACGCCCAAGCTGATTACACTTTTTTTGTGATTATATTCCTATTACGTTACTAGAGCCTCGCACACTGACTTCCGAATATGCGATGCAAAGTTAAAATGAGATACCCAGAAACCCGTTGCAGGTGCCCTGAAGTCGCTGACGCAAATGTTGAGGAATGTATTTGGAAAAATATTTGGAGGAGACCAAATACATTTGGTTGTATTTGTATCTTGTACTTAAAGGGGTCATGAAACAATTTTCCTACTTTTCCTCCTTAGCTTTAATCCTCAACTCAAACGTGAATTGTGAAATCACGTGGTCGTGACATTCCTTCGGCACCGGTGCGATGACTCCTAGGTTCCTACGTGCTTATGCACACCATAGAACTTGTCATTCCCCAGTGACAATAAGTTCCGTCAGGGCACTCATTGGCCACGAACGCGAATCCAAATATTCGTCGACGGATTGGTTGTTGACGAGCGCATACGTCCGAGTGACGCAGTTCTCGTGTCTAATGCGTGAGCTGGGCTCTGCTGACGTCAGTTTGGCGCCGGTGACGCGCTTTTGGAACCGCGGATATATCATAGTGAAAAGGCGGAGAGCTTTCGAAGGCAAGAAGGTACAAAATAGTCCGCTATATTTTTAAATGTTCGTACCGAAAAGCTGGCTTCTGACTTTCTAGCCTCTTTCTTTTGGCCAACTATTCGATATGCGATAAGTAAAGTCCCAATTTAAAATCATTCATCCCAACCAAAAATTCGTTTCATGGCCCCTTTAAATGCTTTTTTGAAAATATAATTAGATTTGTAATTAAATACATTTTTGACGAAGTATTTTGTATTTGTATTTCGATACATATTTGCATGTATTTTGCCCATCCCTGTTTGCAAGCTATCTCGCTGCCGCCCCCCCCCCCCCCCCCCTCCCCCCCTCGACGGACCGCTGCGCGCTTCCAGATTTCCGCTTCTATTATTTCCTCTTTTTTTTTTGCGGTTCTGTTTCTGCTTTTAGTATGAGGTTCTTATAAGCTTACGTATCACGTATAATTCTTAATTCCCAGAAAAAAGATCGCTTTTCCCACTTGCTGTGCATTGCGGAAGAACAAATAAATAGGCTGCCGGAAGTACGCTGTGGCACGAAGTACTGCGATGCACTCGTGCTATCAACTTTCGTCGAACAAGGTAATTGGGAGTTTAAGAATAACATACTCAAAACCTTTACGTACTCAAAGTATCAGCTTCGTCGCCTCTGCGTATGCCCCGAGCCCAAAAGCAGCTTTGGATTGGCGCAAGGCGACGACGATATTTCTTTGCTTACGCAAAGCGTTTGGGTACGGTATTTCGCTAATACTCCGTCTCCCCTTAACAAAGACTAAACACAGAATCTACAAGCGCCAGCGTGCAGCTTCCATTGGCGATCCCGCTGCATCGCAGCCACCGTGATCGCAGCCAAGCCACGACCAAATATAAAGAGCTCGCGCTTGTATCCTTGGCGGTTAGTCCATGTTATTGAAGCCAAAAGAAAATAAGCGACCGGGAGGTGTTCCAGCAAAAGCTGGCTGTCCACAAAATGGTGGCTCATGGCGACGACTCGAAACAATGATGATGATAGTGACCGCACACGCGTTGCGTGACAACGTCCACCGAAGTCGCAGCAAATCAAAACATTTTCGGCTAGAGCGAACCTGCTGTCGGCAAACACTGAACAAATAGAATACTGAACTCTGACACAGTATTCAGTGACACTATACTCGGCGTCAAATGTTTTGTGCTACAACGTCAAAGCTAGCTGCTGCGGCAGCAGGTGACTTAATTCGTTTTGCGTTTTATTCGCATGTCATCGCGGAACTTGCATTGATAGATTTGGAGCACTGCGGATGCTAGGCTAGGCTTGACAGTGTAGCACGAACACTCTAAGAAATGCCTACGCAAAACACTGAAGGAGCCAATCTCTGTGATCTACGAGATCAGCTCAGTGAGAACATCCATTTATAACTAAAAATGAACCCAGCACTGTGGCATTACGCAATGCAAAGCGTCATGCTTGCATTGCATAATGCATACAGCGCAGACTTAATTTTGAGATCTAAAAAGATGTTCTTACTACACAAAAGACGCGGTCAGCGGACATGGCAAAATTATCGGCGGGCCATTCTCAATTATGTCTGCAAACAGAACAATGAAACCTCAGACAGTGTCTGCAAACTGTCTTTTTTTATGATATGTATTAGCTGCGCGACCGCGGCTTAGACTTCAGGCGCTTCACTGTGTATTGGGGGCTACTCTTGAATGTCAATTTATAAAACGCAGGGAGTGTATCTGCGCTTCATTGAATGATCTGGCGGCTGAGTAGCACCGATATACAGCAGACCTTGTTGGCGTGGTGCTCTCGGTGCTGTTTTAATGGTATTGGCTTATATCGACGGTTGCACTCTGACTCACCCTACTCTGACTTAAGGTGCAATGGGTATGACGCTACCAGCTGATGGGACCAATCAGGCAGTGTCGACAGCTCACCATCATTTGTGTTCGTCATGTTTCGTTACACGTTCTATCATGGCTGAACCGGTCATATACAAAAAAAGCCCGGTGACTTCTGCTTTTAGCGCTCCCTGATTGGTTCATTAGCTCGTAGCAACGGTTGTGTCTGGACTTAAGGCGAAACAAAGTACGATAGTACGGCTGTGACAAATGGCGTCTAGATAAAAACCCTCGACACTGCGTATTGTATGCGTTTCACCCAAAGTCTGAGAGCAACCAACGCTACATGCTAATGGTATCAATCAAGCAGCCGCAAAAGTGCAAAGTTAAGGCATTCGTCATCTTTCTTTGTGCACGCTATCATCGCCTGACCGAATCAACCGCGGTGAATCAACTGTGACCTTGCGATTTTACCAGGAGTGTGTGCTCCTCGTTTGTCGTCTAGTTTGGACTTAGCACGGACGTATGATGAAATTAACGCGCATAACAGCTCGGCAGTTGACGAAGTTGTTGACTTCGTCAACTTCGGAGCCAGGCACACAAGACCCTGAGGCTTCACCCGGCTCGTTATAGTGTTTTTGTAAACTTACGTGACAAATAAAAACAATGTTCAATTATTTGTGGGGTTAAGATGCCGTCATTTACCCCATGACCTTTTCGGAACCTGTACCGTCTTGTCGGCCTGCGTTGCACGGAACGCCGCCATATTTGCCCAAAACTATGAAATACGCCTCGTGACAAAGAACCTCTTGTCTTGTGTCTTTTCAGGTAAAAGCTAGCAATTTATTTCCGGGAAGAAGAAAAAAATAATCATGGAAAACTGTTTACTCACCCGTAACGTCGTACAAGTGCTCAAATCCTTCTTGTCACCACTTTGACCAATCCCAGTTCTTTCTAATCGTGCTGCCTCACAGAGAGCGCCGAATCACCGATGCAGGCGCCGATCACCGATTCACAACTCGTCCCGTTCATCGCTCACCAACTGACAAGACGCTACCCATCAATTTGCATTATAGCGCACACCTTTTGTCAACGCAGTAATTTTACACCAAGCTCTAAGGGCAGTCCTCAAATTATTTACCGTAAAATAAACCCGAGTTTGGAGCCAAATTTACGTCGACCTTCGGGAGACCGCGAGCAGTCAAAGATGGAGACATCGAGCATCGAGTTCCATTGGCGTCGCGGGCCCTCGTCACTGAACACACGGGAAAGGCTTGCTGGAAAGCCGTGGCCCGAGCTCCCCCTCTAGCTCTCTGCATCCTTACCTTCTCCCGCGCCTTTTCCTTCTTTCCACTTTCCCGACGCGCCCAACCAACAACGTATTAGAAGAAAGACGACTTTCCGTGTGTGTTGCTCGATCCCCTCGACCTCCTCACCCTCCGCCCTTTTCCTTCTTTTCCTGCACTCGCTCCCTCGTAAATTACGCATGACCACTCGCGCTCTGCAAAAGACCATCGTGGTCGAGGTACCCGTGGCAAACAGAAAATGAGACGGACAGGTAAACATACAGACCGCGAGCAACACCAATATTTCGCGAACTACGGGCTCTTGAACGTAATTTACGAACGGAGAGAGTCACAAGGTGAGTCGGCGCTTTTTCTAGGCAATAATATAAACCAACGGGCCCAACTATCTACTCTGCTGCACAATTGTTCTATGAAATTCAAAGTTTAACTCTACTCTGGTGGCATTTTTTTTTTGCTTAATTTAGAATGAAAAAACAATTTCCGGACAAAAACGTACCCTAAGTTTATCAAAGTTATACTACTCCCCATCGCCTTTGCCATGGGAGTTCTAACCGTCCCACGGCAAATCTTTATGAAAAAAAAATGTTGCTACAATTTTAATCAATTTTTAATAGACAAACTTTTGAACCCTCAGGAAGCATAGAAGCTTCAGCTACACTTTATTAGGATCTACATGTTCGTTCACTGTTGTAAAAACGCAACCCTTTCTCTAACAAGCACAAACAGTATGGTCTAAACTGGAGACCGGAACAGCGGCTTTTGTCGTGTTCCGGTCTCCAGTTTGACCTGGACCATTGACCTGTTCTCTTGTACGGTACGAACCTTGATAGAATGAACAAAAAACTACCCCGAAACAACAAAAAAAAAACAAATATATATATATATATATATATATATATATATATATATATATATATATATATATATATATATATATATATATATTAATAAAGTTGTTTCTTTCTTAGGATAGCTAAACCCGTGCTCGCTAAACTTTATTCGTAAAATATCGTCGTTTTGCTTTTCATTTTGCCATTGCGACCTTGAAATTCTGAGTTCTTCGGATACATCCGGATTGTGGAAAATTTTATCATCGAGTGCTTTTCGGAGTTTTTCGAATTGATCCGAAAAGACAAAACCCTAGTTCTATGGTACAGAGAAAGGAAACGGCCTCGCGCTTTGGCACATACGAAATGATTTCGAAATGCTCGAAATGATTTCGAATCTGTAGGTTCTCACGGGCCCTCATGCTGTCACATGAGGGCCCGTAACGTAACAATTTCACCTGGCCCTCTAAATGCTAGATATTTTATAAGGCGCAGACATCGCGAACCCGAAGCTGTCGCCCATGTAGACGAACGTGTCGGAGAGGGAGCGAGAGTTTTGGTTACCACGGCAACATAACTTCCGCCTGACTAGCCAGCACCGAGCTTCTCCCTTTCCGTCCTCCCCCAATCCGTCCCGTCGTCTCAGGCATGGATCATCTCCCTTTCCCGGAGTTCTTTTTCGACTGCTTTTCGTTTTCCCCCGGTCTCATCTAAACTCTCATCCCGTGGTCCGGCAGATTGCTCGGGCTTTCTTTTCTTTTTCTTTTTTGCCATTCGGTCATATCGCGGCCGCTCCCATGTTTGCGCAATGCACGTGGTCGGAGACGCGTGGCGCCTCGAGTTCAGTGTGCTCGGACATCGTTCATACTGACAAAGATGACCTATAGTAGGCAAACCCTGTGGCCAGCTAGAACCAAATACTTTACTAGGGAATACATCTTACTTCTCAAAAGCTAAATTGCATGACGCCGACAGCTTTTGCGTAGTTGGAACCGCTGGATCCGCGCATTCTGGGGGTTTTTCCCTTTTGAATTGGAAGGGGTGGCAGCCGCCATCTTTCGTCGTGGAAACGCAACAGCGGAGACACCCGTCTCTGCTGTTTTGGTGAATCCGGTAACGCACCGAGATACCGGTGCGTGCGCATGCGCATGCGTTCTCTCAGACGCGAAGTTTCACTTCCGCTAGGAGAGGATTTGGCATTGCAAATGAACGAAGTAGAGTGTATTTTCCTAGATAAGTATTTAGTGTCGTCGTGCAATCAGAGAAAGAGGTGCTACGAGAAGGAGGGGGAAGCGCACCGGTCAATCACGGCATCACGTGACCTCACGAAATGACGCCATCGGCCGGAGCCCTCGCTCAAAAATGGCGTCAAGCATTCCAGGGTGAGAGAGGCTGGGAAAAAACGAATCGCGTTACTATTTCGTTTACCAGGACTTTGGCTTGAACAAGCCCACTTGATGATCACACATAATGACTGGTTAACTTGTCGGGAGACAGACATGGTGTGTTATGCGTCTGCGAAACAAAATGGCGCTGACAACCTACTATTTTTCACTTGCCAGAATCGCAGCCGTGGTTGCTAGACTGTCGTACGTTTTCAAAAAAATTTCGAACCCTTCTGGTATATAAAGGGCTTAGGGTATACTAAGGTGACGGAAGGAACATTTTCCTTGGACAGAATGTGCCAAAGAACGGATAGCATTGCGACGTGCCCACGGCGACGTTTATTCAAGCTGGCCAAGAAAGTTTTACGTCGGTCTTGCAACACTGGAGTGGCAAGAACAAACTCCGCAGACAGTCCTGCCAAAGACACATTGTTTTAGCCACTGACAGCAGAAGAAACGCAGATCGCGGCATTTTATGATCCGCAATCAATTCTTTATTCATTTTATTGGTTGACGTCCCAGTCCTATTGACTGCGGAATGACAATCAAATTCTCGCGACTCGCCCAGCCCTGTGTAGGAGTACGGAAACGAATTCTGGAGCTCATTTCGTTGCTTGAACATAACGTGGGTGGTAGTAGAACCTCAGAAACATCAATATTTCCTTGAAAAACGGAAGAAAGCATATTTTAAGCTGCATTAAACGAGAACCGTAAACCACCTGGTCATTATGGCCGTGTTCCAAATGTTACTCGATCTTACTTCAGTGTAAGGGTTTGATATCTTGGCGTTTCAAAACTTACCCGCGTTCAGCGTTTTTCAATCTGTATTGTCACGTGACATGACCCGCCGGAGTAACTCGGATCCATCTGGGTAGGATTTGGAACCCAGCCTATGAAATTTCAATGGAATCTCGTGACGGCATTGGCCTCCGGTGGCAACGCCACTTCATGGGAAGTACGCTTACTAGTACAGATTACTTAGGCCAGAAAGTAATACAAAAAGTTTAGTGAAGAAAGCCAAAGCACAGTTGGCCACCTTGATTTCCATCCGCCAGACAATCGCTTCCACTTATTCTTTGACGTCACTGACGCCTGGGGCTGATGAACGACCTTTTCCAACATGACACGCGCTGATTCCAACCCCGTTCTCGCCGAGTAACGCCGACCTCTCGAAGTGACCCGGGTTTACGTCGCATTGCTGCGCCGGTATCAGCTTTTGTGCGCGGTAGCTCCTCTGCGACGATGTGAGGATTCAGCGATCGTCTCGCCGTCCAACGAAGTCGCCGTCGACGTGCTAAGTGCCCACGCCTTGACGATCGCGGAAGCCTCGTTGGCTTCCGCGATCGCAACCGACGAAAGTGGTGCCGGTTGCTTCTCTTTATTCCTTTGGTGTTTGCCATTGAAACAAGTCGCGTTGCAAAATCGTGTCGTGTGACGTTGTGAGAATTGCAATGTCTTTGTGCCCCCCCTAGTAAAAACTCCTCTGTGTATAAGAAATCTCTTCGTCCAATAAACGCATACGATCAAATAAGATCTTATAAGAGCATACAAGAACCATATAAGGACATAAAAGAACAATATACGATTATTTAGTAAGTTATAAGAAACTGATAAGAAGTGTTTTATATAATCCTATATTTTTCTTATATGGTTCTGGTATGGTCTTATACGATATTATTTGATGACATAAGTTTATTGGAGAACGCAAATTCTTATACATATAAAATTTGTTTTGCTAGGGTCGCTTGCGAAATTGCGTCCCGTCGAGACCAGTGCAAGCTTCCTCTACGCCGATGCCTTCGTCTGTTTAGTGGTCGCCCTTGTGACGTGGAATGTCGCAAAATCGTCGTGGTGTACGCGTTTCTTCGCGGTGGCGTGGCTACACTGCGGTCGCACCACTATCGATGCCCGCGGTGATGCTTCACCGGACTTGGCCTGCTTCCCTGCTTGCTTTAGTAAATGAAGCGTGCCTACTGGTGGGGCGCCTTCAAAGCGATATTTATTTATCCGTAAAGTTGGTGCCCTCGCAGAGTTCGGTCGTTGTGATCAGTCGGTGGTAAATCAGGTAAGCGGCAGTCGCCTCGTCCTGCCGTCACCTTAAAAAACATGAGGTAAGAAATCTGCCAGTGCCTCGCCTCGTGCAGGATAACAGAGGTACCTTAGCCGCCTCGTGACGATGCCGTCCCGTTAAAAGAGCAGCGAGCTCGCGCCCCAAATCGGCCTTGACGATGTTTTCATGTCAACCAATTCGCGGCCCACATCGGCCTTCATGTCAACCAGCTCGCGCCCCAAATCGGCCTTGACGATGCCGTCCCGTTAAAAGAGCAGCGAGCTCGCGCCCCAAATCGGCCTTGACGATGTTTTCATGTAAACCAATTCGCGGAGCAGACGACGTGTTGTCATAGCGCGCACGACTCCGCCGGCAACGCAGTCTCCCGGTGGTGTTACAGCCCTCGGGAACTCAGACTAAGCGAGGTAGTAATGCGTTGACGCCACCAAGTGTCAACGCTCCTAGCTACTGTACGCTTGGCCATAGGGAGTCCGATGACGTCGCAGGAAGTCGCGGGCGCGACGGATATCCCGAGACGCACCGCGCTCTTCGATGGCTGAATTTGAAGTGCTCGCCAGAATCGAACATTTAGAACGAAAAATAAAGCAATCCGTTTGAAATACAAGTGAGCAATTGTCTTTAGCAGATAAAGTTGATCATGTTTAACTTATTTCTGAAGATGAGAGGTATATTTTAAGTTTCGATTTAGTACCCCTTTAAGCTTTCAGTGACGATAGAAACCTTTCTGTTTTACGCTACGAGATCACACACTGCAACAACAACAAAAAAGAGTGTTGGTGGACAGGCAGTATCGTGAAAAGTTGTTTGGGTTGTCGCAGAGAGCTGATCTCGTTTTTTGGCGGAATAACTGGGGTGTTTGTCGCTCTTGTGGGAACGGGGTCGTTGTTGACCTTGTAGACGCTGGCCGAGATAACCTTCGATGGTAGCGAGCTGTGACGTAGCTCACGCGAGTGAAAGAAGCAGAGTGGCGTCTAAAACCCGACGATCTCTATGAGAGTGATGAACAGAAACGACCAGCATTTAAAAGAAACGTGATGGTCTCTTATGTTCGCGCCTATTCAATAGTCGCACCCATTCAACGACAGCTTGGTGACCTTTCCAAACGTATCAAGGCACGTGGTTCTCGCAAGTTCAAAGGAGGTGACACCAGGCAGCGACACCGTAACATGCGTACAACCTACTGTATTTACTCGAGTAATAGCTGCACTATTTATGAACAAGGCCCTTGTGTCAACTTTCCCTCAAAGCACATATACAGCCAATCATCGCGTTGCGCATTAATAACACAGCGAATAACTATATCAAGAACACGAGTCTCCATACAAATGCAATTAACGTTCACAAATGGTATCTTCGCGCCGATGATGTTATCTCTATCCTGTAAACCGCTGGAATCATGCTTTCGATCGCGGTGATTGGCAATCCGCGTGCTCCGCGAAAAAGCGAACTTTCAGGTTTTTTTCGTAAACAGTGCGGCTATTAGTCGAGTAAATACGGTACAACGAAAAAACGACCGAATTTTAGATAATGCGATTAATCATCACTTGTCATTTCTAACCTGATATATGCTACGCTCGACAACTTCGATTGCGAGTGGGGAAAAACGAACGGGTGTTTCATAAGTCATTAACGTCAGGAATCGGTTCTAAGCGATATTTGTTCATACGAAAATGGTTTGCATCGCCCTTTTAAAAGCTAATGAAACGTTTTTCTACTTTCGCTAAATAACTACTCAAAATCACTCCCTAACGTTAATAACAACAAAAAAAAACTTGCACTTGTTTTTCTTCTTACGCACTGGCAGTCGGCAAATAAATTCGAGAAATATGAGCATCGTTCAACCCCTCAACACGGAGCCAGAACAAGCGGCCACGTGGCCTGTCGCCTATCTATGCCACCAACGTGAATCACATATCCACGTGCTGAGCTTCAGGCATGGTTAGAGTTCGGCCATTCTGATCACCGCAGTGGTTGGACACGAGCCACGACCGAGTGTCCGCCGTGACATTGATTGTTACGAACCGAAGTCGAGTGCTCACGCAGTTCATGCTTGTCCAATCGATGAGCCACGCTCGACTGTCGTCAGGCGGGTGGTTTCAATCCCGCAATTACGTCATCAAGCTTTTGTGAAGGCGAGACTGAAAAAAATAGTCCCCTTTTATCCTTGTAATTTCATCGCGACAAAGAATGCTTCTGAATCAGTGGCGGTCCGTCAGAGTGTATTTGGGCCATGCTATGATCAATACGCTTCTGCAAAGCCATGAACATTCCAACCGAATATCGTTTCATGACCCCTTTAAGGTCGACTAATGGCCTGCTTAGTGGCTCTAGTCCTGCTCGTTTTCAAAAGTGAGCTCTTTCTAATATAAGTATGACCAGTTATTTGTCTCCTTCATTGTTCGAACGCGTTGTATATGTACATGTATTGGATACGAAACCTGCGTCATTGTTCGGCGCCAACTTGATTTAGCTCGTATTTGAAAACGAGTGTGACGTCATCGTTTGACGAGGACTCGGATCCAATCATTCGCTACGTGCCCAAGCAATGGCGACCGCCATTGTTGCTTGATGGACTTTTGAAAAGGCCGGGCCTATTGCTTGGAACCTGAGATATAATTCCGTCATAACATATCGATTCACATATTAAAGATGCTATGCAATATGTATGTTGCTTTAAAATGTTATTATTAACTTTATTGATCTCGCAAGGTTATTCATATCTGTATGCGCTTTCCTTTTACACGATATAGTTGATTCGTCGATATTTATAAAGAGCCGGCGAATGCAATCATGTGACAATAGGGTGCCCTTTCAACTGGGCGATACTTGACCGAGTAAACAGTGATCGCAGCAAAGGACAAGAGGGCTGCTGCAGCACAAAGGACCATAAACACCATATATACAGGAAAACCCGGCGTTCCTCCTGCCCAGAAACCGCATTCGCTGTAGGGTCGGCACCTCCGTTAACAGCATGGGTTTCGGTGCTGCCGGTTTTCCTTACAGTAGTGATTTAAGTTTCTATAACTACTCGGTCCTTGATGCTAGCCTCGCTGCTGACCACCGTCCCTCTAGTAGCTGGAGGCAGGGCCGTACCCAGAAAAAAATTTCGGGGGGGGGGGGGGGGGGGGGGGGGGGGGTTTCGGGGACAACGGCGGCCATTTTGAAAATGTGTATTGTCTTATTTTCGCCTATGAATCATGTGCATCGGTGGCATATAATGGAGAGTTGTAGCAAACCGGAGAACCGGTCCCGGTTTGGTACCCGGTAGCCGACCGGCGCCACTGCGCGTGCGCAGAGGTGGCGATTAAAATCGGCTGGCTGCAAGTGCACCGGCCAGGGCCGTACACAGAAGAAATTTCGGGGGGGGGGGGGGGGGGTCAGAACCCCCTAACCCCCCCCCCCCCCCCCCCCTGGTTACGGTCCTGGCTGGAGGGGTCGTGGCGTCAGTGGTGATGGCTCTGGTGGCAGCTTGCAGAGTAGTGTCTTCAGTTTTGGTAGCTAGCTGAGGTTTTTTTGATGACAGTACTGGCCACCATCCGCTTAGTGGCTGTAGGTTCATGGTGCCCCTGACGCCGGTTGTCTTTACAGTACTGGTTGGGGTTGTGTAGTGCAACTCCCGACCGCCGTTTCGCTAGAGGCTGGAGGGGCGGTTGTGCCGGCGGGATGTTACGATTCGATGTCCCAGGTAAGTGCAACGAGGTTAGATAGGGGGATATATTCCCCTTCCATTCTGTTTGCGCAGCCCTAGAAATATACCGCTGAGATTGATGTTCGGGGCCGACACCAATTCATCGGGTAGCTTGACCTTGACCATTTGTTACCTGTAGAAGACTTGCAAGTGAAAGAGGTTACTAATTTTTCTATCGGAAAAGGTTTCTAACGAAAATAATCCCGGGAGAAGGGGGACAAGGAGGACAAGGACAAACACAAATCTCAAGACACAGCTAGGTGACTGGTACGCCACCGAAAAACTATCTGTGGTGCTGGTATCCAACCAGGGACCTCTCCATTTCCAGGGGAGTGCTCTACTAACTGAGCTAACCAGGAGTTAGACGTCAGCACAGCAAACGAGTTTTATCAGCTACCACCAGCCTAACACCAACAAGCGTGAACGGCTTGCATTTCTAAGGTTAAATAGTCCCCTTCTCAAGGGATTATTTCCGTCATTCTTGTCCAGCTCGCTGAACGTTTGCATTTAATTGCATTATCAATTATATTAAAATATTAGTATATTTATCTCAATAGCCACGTATGCCCAATGGCACATTGATACTTCACACCCATGTTGTTGTAAAAACTATATCCAAACTCCGGTCTAAAAGCATGCTTTTCGTGTAATGTTTGTCAAACTATGAGGCGCTGGAGAAAACCAGTCTTCTGCGTAAAGTCATTATTTCGAACTTTTTTTGTTCGCGTACCGCCCATTGAAAAACATGCGGGAAGGGCCTCAGCACGCACCTCGGATCGCTGGGCTGCAGTGTTCTTCCGCAGCATATAGGCCGTCTGTTTTCATCGCCGCTTAAGAGAAGAGCTTGAGGTAACTGTTAATAATGTTTATAATGATGCAATTGGATGGTTCGAGGTTCCTTAATTTGAAGTGTAAAAAAAAAATAGGCTGTATGCTTACACAGCCTAAAACTTAGTCTGCCTCAGCGGACGACTTGTCTCCCAGCTGTAGATGAGAAATTTAGCCAGTGCGATACAACCGCTAGTCTGGGGTCTTTAACATGCATCACGTAGTAGTGATACTCGACTGAACGCCGGTACTAGTGTCACTAATTAAGGTACTCTTCAGAGTAACGACACTTGGCCATATTTTCTTAAAATCATGATTGCCAGTTATCTGAAGCTTTATCTGAAATTCCAGGAAACGCTTTCTACCCTCCATAAATGTTTAAACAGTTCTCTACAGAGCAAAGCAATATTACATGACCTTCCTAACACCGAACCTAATGCCGAGGATGTCGCACTTTTGAATCGTGACGATCGGCAGTTGTGTCTGCTCTGCATACGAACCAAATTGGCGGCGCCCACAACAATGTTGGGGAACGGGGTGCCGCTGCTCTAAGCGCAGCTCATTTAGTGGCTTTAAAAAAAATTACGATGCTCATATATATATAGATCAAAACGGGTGCTGCAGTGGGGAATGAAACCAGAATCCCTGGGTTCTGCAGCGGGAGCTTTCGCTCCACGTGCTCCTAGCTTTTGTGCGCTAGCCCGGGGGGGGGGGGGGGGGGGGGGGGGGGGGAGAAGTTGCTCTTGCTCGGATGTAGAGCTGTTTCTCAAAAAAAAAAATTAAAGGGAGCGAGGAGAAATGGAGTAAGAGTGACTATGAGGATGATGATGTGAGTCACTGGCACGCACTCACCTGTACACGCACATATGTACACGCCCGCACGCACACACACGCACACACGTAGATGGGCCCGCCTGGCTGCAACAAAGACAAAGATTGTTTTTTCTGGCTTGATGTACTCTGTCAAAGCCTCTCTGACAGGCCGGTGGCGCTCAGGAAGTTTAGTAGCAGTTGGTGAAGTGCACGACGCCGGCGTGTAGCTCCAGTCGGGTATAATATGTCATCTATTTTCGGTGCCGTAATCCCAAATTTGGATAGTTCTTGAAGGAATTCATGTCGCTGAATTTCATAAATGTTGCAATGCAGGACAACGTGTTCAATAGTTTCCTCTTCGTCACATGTGGTACAAATAGGGCTGTCCATAATGCCGATTTTATGTAGAAAATATTTGGTGAACGCGCTATTCCTTTGTAGTCGCAAAAGGAGGGTGTTATTAGCGCGGGTCAATCCTTTGGTAACGCAGGGGTGATATGTCGTTTGGCTTGACAGAGCGAGAATTTCAACGTGGGCTTTGACAAGACAAAGCGAGTCCTTGAAATTTGTTGGGCCTTTAATGCTGGGGGTTTGGTTGTGTGCTTCCCCAGCCTGCTGGTCTAACGCGTGAAGGTACCCATTGGAACTGTACGGTGAGGCTTCTCTCCGAGAGCACTTCAAGGAGTTTAATGAATGTGGCAACTTGTTCGTCACGGGATCCAGGTGCCGCAAGCCTACGGAGTGCCGGAGTGCTGTACGAAAGTCCGTTATAAGAACAGCCTGTTGTTTATAACACGCATCATTACTTGTGACGATTGTAGATAGGGCCTTTTTCATTGCTTCCATTTTAGCTGTTGTTGATGAAACTAGTTTGTCAAATCTGCCACTCCATCTAATGTTTATTGCAGGAATGTCAAAAACAGCTATTGTGCTCTGTCGACCTCGCTTTAGAGAGCCGTCGGTGTATATCCTAAGTGCTTCCGGGAATATCAGCACGATAGCCTCTTCAGCGGCTCCTCGAAGGGCGATGTATGGAGTGTCTTTCTTTCTGCTCGAATCCCTGGTAAACGCTCCTCATGCAGGAACGTGTGCTGGCGCCAGGGGAAATAGTCTACATAGGCAGGCGGTTTTGTGGTAGAAATAGTGGGTCCAAAAAATATACTGTCCTCAAACCGCGGTTGAACCTTGAACTCTGTTATTTCTGCTAGGCGTCTTATAAGGTCAGTTCCAGGTATTGATTTATGCAGTCGTATGAGCTGTTGCATAAGATTCCTCGTAATGCGGAGTGGTGGTGGTAGTCTGTCACTCTCACAGTACACCCTTTCGTTTGATGTCGCTCGAGGGACGCCAAGCGCCTTACGAATGCCTTGGCGTTGAATACGTTCAAGACGAAGCACTTGGGTGTTTGAAGGTTTGGCGTATAGCAGGGCGTACAACATGCATCCCATCACAGTGGTGTCGTGCAATCGAGGCATTGTGGAGGGGGAATTCCCCCACGATTGACCTCCTAGTCGACAGACTGCGTTGGTAAATTTGGCTGATGCGGTTGCTATGGCGTCCGCCTAAGGTTTTCCCTGTAGTCTTGTATCAAGGGTTGCTCCAAGGAAGCGGTATGTTGTGACTTGCCGAATCGTCGTAGCTCCCAGGTATAAGTCAATGTTAGGACATGAGCGCCTTTGAATATGTAGGAAGGACATGTAAGCTGTCTTGCTTACCGAAATTTCAAGTCCGACCGTAGGCAGGTACAGTTGAACAGAGGTTATTGCTCGTTGTAATGATCGGCGGAGTATGTTGCGTCTCAAGTGGCTGGGCCATAGGCATACGTCATCCGCGTAGATAGAACTGACTCTTATCGGTCCACGTGGAATGTCTTGTGGCAGGCCAGCCATGGCGAGGTTGAAGAGTAGTGGACTCAGGATGGCTACCTTGGGGAAGGCCTCTAGTTTTCCCATGTATGCTGTTCAACGTAGTTCCCAGTCAAACCTGAAACTCCCGACCGGATAAAAAATTTGCCAGAAATGTCTGAATACGGCCGGTAATGCCCATAAAAGTAAGCCGCCTAAGAGTGCTCCCAACATTTACGGTGTCGAAAGCTTTGTCAACGTCAGAAAAGATTGCAAGCGTAGTTTGTCGCCGAGCCCTTGCATCCTCTATGCTGCTGATTAAGTGAAGAATACTATCTGTTGCACAGAACCCTGTCATCTCGTTCGGTAACAATTGCTGTTTCTCGAGGAGCCGTGTCATCCTGTTCTGAATCATATTTTCTATCAATTTCGCATCACATGGTGTTAGGGCCACAGGTCTGCAAGAGCACGGATCGTACGACGGCTTCCCGGGCTTTAGAATTGGGACGATAATTGACATTCTCCACTCTTCTGGAATTGTTCCAGTCATCCAGATAGAGTGAAAGAATTGTAACAGTCCAGTGAAGACGTCTATGGGTAAGTTCTGAAATGCTCGGTAAGATATGCCATCCCGCCCTGAAGCACTGCGCCGACGACATTTACGTAAGGCTGTTAACTCTGAGGTAGTAAAGGTGTCGTCAAGTGGATTGCTGGAAATATTTGCCGTGGGCGGCACTGGTGATACTGTGGGTTTCCCTTCGCATGTGCAAGCAAAATCTTCTACAAGTTCTTTTATCGTCTTAGACATAGCGAGGGCGAGTGTTTCAAAAGGTTGAATGGGGCATCAGTCACCGGTGAGGTATCGTATGATTTTCCATGCTTTATTCCCCGGTGTGTGCGCACTCAGTTCCTCGCAGAAGTTCGACCATTGTGACTGTCTTAAATGATTGGCATATCTTCGAAATGTGGCCGAAATACGATTAAATACCGTGCGATTAGAAGACGTTGGGTGGCGTCGTAGGCGACGCTGGGCTCTTCGACGCGCAGCGGTGAGATTAAACCGATTGTCCGGTCACATTTTGTATTCTAGAAAACAATTGAATATCATTGTTATTGCCTTGAGGCGCATAGTACGTGCAATATCCGAATTTTATATGCCCCTCTGCATGAGTAATTGAATTTATACTGCTCCAATCGCACTCTAGCGTAAACGCTGTTTTCGGTGGCAACATGGGAGCTCTGACGTCACACAACACAAAGCGAGCATTTCTGTCTCGTTGTTTACCTGCGAGTGAACGCCTCAGCGTGATTCGTTTTTGTTGTTGTGCTCGACTTGTTTCGTGGCTGGGTGAGATTTTGTTGCGCGGTTGGGTGCCACAACCACCGGGCAGCACATGCGAGCCAAGACATGACGTTCCACACTTTTCCGCGAGACGTGCAGTGACGAGGAAAATAGATCGTCGCCGTGCGTAGGGAATGGGTTCCTGTCAAGATCGAGATCCCGCTTATGCAGCAATCATCTCACAGTAGAGAGCCACGAGCTGAGCTCTAAGCGGACAGAAGGCTCGTAAGCTGAGGTGTGATGCTGTGCCAACGATATTAAACTACGTCCATCCACTCCTCATTCATCCACTGCAGCGAAACCGAAACCAACAGCTAGACCACTAGACCACCTGGAAACGATACCAGAAGTTGTATTTAGCACGCGTGCAGCCAAATTCTGTTTAACCCGCATGTGCAAATAGAGCGTGGCCATGATTCACCGAGCTCGTCCAAGTCAAGTGACGACATGCATTTGAACGATTCGCCGGTTGCCTTCGACCCGCGGTCATCGCCTCTGAGGGAAAGACCCGTAGCCTCATCACCGATCCAGCATGGATCCGCCGATATGTGTGCCCAGATACCGCTTCGTGTACGTAGTTGCCGCTTCAGAGGCGAAATCTGCATCCCTTGCGCGAAACGGCATACGTTTGCTCGAAGCTTATGGGTGTTTTCGAGTAATATCCTGCTAAAAGGCGTGACTTTTGTTTGCACACGCTTGGGAACCGCAATAAAAGAACCGTATTTCAGTAGGGTACAGCCTAGGACAGTGGTTCTCAATCATCGATGTTTCGCGGACTCCTTGTGAATCGGCGGAGATGATGGAGGACCCCGTTCATGGTGAGAGGAGGAGAGGAAAGGTATAGGTTAAATATAATAATGATTTAATAAATGAATATAACTAAGGGATATTGTAAAGTAAACCTCTTTTATTGACGTTCACACGAAAAACCTCGCCCGAAAAGAAACATTTCTTTTCGACCTGAAAAAAAAAAAAGACAACTTTTATTGCCGGGCTTGACTGATGAGGCAGGGCTTCGCGGACCCCTAGAATGCCTTTGCGGACCCCTAGAATGCCTTCGTGGACCCCCATTTGAGAGCCACTGGCCTAGGAGACTATATAATTCCAAACAAAATCCAAGACATCCATCGACCAACACTTGTTATCCCGACCATCCGACAAACCTTTGCGTTTTGTGACGTAACGCAGCAGCTACGGATGTCAGCCATTGACACTGGAAAAATTCAGGGTGCAGTTTCGTACATACGCTCATAAAAGGTTTATTAATAGCGGGAGGTCATATATCAAAATAAAATTGTTGTTCGTCTACATGAAGGGCTCGTTTGACGTAACGAGCGCGAAAACTTCAGTACTTCCGGCTTCGACCGGACAATCCCTTTAAGTACTTTTAAAGCCCACTCGGCCTCTGATTCCCCTATACTCGGTTTCACTTTAAAATTAAGCGAGGCCGAAGTTACAAGCGCGAGCATGTGGCCCTGAACAGTGCTTGCTCTGCACGAGCGCGCGTGCTTGGCAGCGACGCTGAAAGCCCGGAGCTCGCGCTCTTGTAGCTTCTGCCACGCTTACACTTAAAGTGGAATGGAAGCATATCGAGTCGCTATATTCCTGGCCATGGGCAAAACGCAGAAAAACATCGGCAAAAAGAAAGTTTCAGTCGCCCTGAGCCCTTTATAGTTATCTTCATTATTCCCTTCTTAAAGACTCACTAGCAAGCCAAGAATGACGACAGCAAACCACAAGGCTCGTTCGACTTACCTGCACCTCCTTCACCGGTGCAGAAAGGTGTAGGGAGGTGTACTTCCGGTCGTATCTGAATACACATACCGGAAGTACACTACTTTACACTTTTCTGCACCGGTGCTTGAGGTGCAGGTAAATCTAACAAGCCGCTTATATCTATATATACTCCGTGTGAACGTTTTCCTGTTCTATTTCCTTACAAACTGCTTCATATTTGTAATTTTTGTGGCCGAGTATATCGTCAATGATAAGTAATTCATTGCTGCTCCCTCGTTGTAGTTATCGAAGAACATATAAAAAGTTCATTACAGTTGTCTCTCGTTCATACCTTTGCGTGTAAATCGTAGCTTTAAGTCGGCATACCTATCTCTTTTTAAAACCTCAGCTCTTATTGACTCATCTGCTCAAGGGATCTCAAGGCATCCTCTATCAAAATAAAAGCATGAATCTTACAAAACTTCTAGTAAAAATACCATCAAATGTTTTATTGAAAGAGTTATTGAATAATATTAGGGGGTGACGGTTTATCGTTTAACATATTTTTGTCGTTCACGTGTCGTCGTGTTGTGTAACAATGTAACCCTCGGCATGAAAGTCATGCAATAAATGAATAATTTATATATAAAAATACATTAATTTGAGCGAGGATCGAGTTCTGTTTCCAGGTGATGTCAACCGTGGAAAAGGGGGGGGGAGGCAGAGAACTTGATTTTATCGCTTTCTAGAAACCTACTTATCTTCACTCGTCCTCAACCGCAAATGCCTTCGGCTGGCAGGCTCTGGGCGCGGGCGACTTGAAGTGACCGCAGATCGAGACCTTGAGGTTATGCTGTATTTGTCGCTGTTCCATCGGGCTTATGTATCCATTAAACGCGACGCTCGGAAACCTAGTTATTGGAGGAGATATCCCCGAGGTCCTCGTACCCATCCTCTGGAACAGCCTCTTTCCCTGAAACGAGTTTACGCAGCTCTTGATCTTCTGGGGTACCATGCCCATGACGTCGCCGGCGCACTTCCAGACCGCACTTGCAGGGTCATGGTTTCTCAGGGTGCACGCGATGAACTCTAGGTGAAGCGACGTGTTCGGGTAGAGGGCGATGGCGCAAGTGTGGAGGATGTCCGCCAGACATTTGGGGTCCCCGAGGCGACACACAAAGGTGGCGGGCCCGCCGTCAGAGGTCGACCCTTGCAATCGCGCATTGCCGTACGGCACTAACTCGAGAGAGACGTGGTCCCTGAGGCGCCTGTACGTGGGCCACAGCTGTCGCGTGACGAACCGCTTGCTGTTTCTGGAGTACGACTCGTAGAAGACAGTGACGTTCACCTGACGTGGAAATTGTAGAGGTCAATGATTTTAGGTGCGTGTATTTGAAAAAAATAAAGACTGGAAGACTCAAAAAGGAAGCCGAGATATGGCTCAGGTTTATTGCTCGCTTTCAACTACGGCCGAAAACGAAACCAAATTAAATTACTAGTATCGGTGTATTGGCACCGAATATGATCGCAGCCGAAATACAACGTCAATGTGAAGCCGCGTACTCCACAAAACCGATTTGAAAGACGCGACCAGCTGCTCTTTAGCGGGCGGCAAGCGGGTTAGCCTCTAGTCAAGGAACACTGGCGCAGAACCCTTGTGACGTCATGTCGTGGTGGAGCTGCGGTTGACTGGTTGTACCGCATACCAGAGCACTCTTGTGACGTCACGTCGTGGCCGTACGGCTGATGATCAGTGTTGCCACCCCTCTAGCAGATAGTTTCGGTTTTGCCGTAGACGCCCGAAACTAAACTTTGAGCCGTGATGTTTATAAAACTACACACAATATCAAAAAATAAAAATTGTATTTTGTTATTCAGCGACGCTGCCTTAGGTAAAACAGTCGTCATCTCAAACTCAAATATATTGACCAAAGTTGCCTTTAATAAACGCACAGTGGCGAGTCCCGGGCACCATATAGTTAAAGTCACTGGACCTGGGAAAGTAGCGCCATTGCCTTCACCTGCTAGCCGGACACGAACAAATACAAACAGACAAGCGACAAAACCTATCAAATTGATTGGCTCATCGCTCTTGGTTACCATGGCCATCGCCATTTTGGAGCCTTTCAAAGATTCGAAGCTTCGAAAGGGTCGTTCCAACCAGTCGCACCAAGATCGCTCTACTGAAAGCGTTCCTCGGCCAATATGGGCGTCTTTGGCACTATGCATGCAATAAACTTTTCACTCATGTTTATCTCCTCAGATGTCTTACAATTATGTTGCTCCTCTTGCGTGTTTCAAGACAGTACATGCAACTTCAGTGCTTAGAGACATTGAAATATGATTTTACTGTCTTGAAGCACGTCCTGGCGTCCATTGAAGCTGCATGCATTGATTCAGCGCTTAGGTGTGCCCAGGTTCTTACCTTTCTTGGTTCGGAATAAATAAGGCCGCTAGAGGGTGGATATCTGGTCACTGTCTGCTCTGCAATGTAATCTTCCTCTTGGGTTCTCCCGCATGTAGCGATACACAGGATCAGGTGGAAAGCCGCCGGCGTCCTCATGGCTTAATTTTCTTCATTATGCCTGGTGAAGCCTTCGTCAAGCCCGCTCCAGTACGAACGCTGCCAGCCCTGACCGCATCCCTTGTCCTTGAACAGCTGTTTTGACTGGCCAACTTCATGATGCCATGACCAGGACCGTGACCGGGACCTTCCTCGCAACCACGATGCGCTCGCAACGCTGCCACCTCACACGATAAGTGCACCTCGTCGTCTTCTGCGATTGTGTTACGATTTCACTGCATAGGCGATTCCAGTTTAGAAAAGTAACAGATCGCACGTGCTAACCACTGTACTGGCGAGTGTGTGCTGCTATTGGCGGCGAGATGTTTTAGTGGCGCCCTCCTACGGTTCCCTCTTGTGACGTCATTACTTTGTGAGCTACAAGTTCGATGACGTCTGTCGAGAGCATGATAAAAGCTAAAAATCATTGTGTTTTTAAACCAACACTGCCAACACCGTCCAAATATAAGTTAATACAGTACGCTCATTTCCGTTCATTTCCCTTTGCTGACGAGTCGGCATTCGGTCAATCGTGGAAGGCAGAGCCGTTGATACTGAGAGAGTTCGACCTTCTTAAGGAGATTCTGACACCCTGGCAACCACAGAAACGTAGTCTGACAATCGGGGAATGACTACTTTCGTCCGCCCTTTTGTGGCTCTGACTCATAGGAACTCTATGCGATTTCTCAGAAATAAACAAGACAAACAAGGAACGCAACTTTGTGTTATCGCAAAATCTGCTGGTTCTAGCGGGCAGAAGGCTCTGCCCATTGGCACAACTGCCTGTCTATAGACGCTTCAAACACGCGCCAGGCTAAGCCGCCGTTGCCGTCCTTCTCTTGTCTAACCAAAATGCCGAGTCACTGAAACGGGCGTTGACAAGCCTCCACAAAGGCCTATGCTGGGGAGAAGGACACAGTAGCAGCCATAGTGGCAATAACTTGTCCTTCTGTGGCAATGATGAAGGGAAGCGAACACAATAAGCGGAATCAAAAACTGAAGGTCGGTTATGGCGGCGCCCATGCACAGCTGCCTGAAAGCGTCTATAGACGTTTTTTGTTTTCTCTCGTTCTGAGTCACGTGGGTTCCGTATCCGGTATGCGGGACGAAAATATAATAACACATTTCAACCTGGAGTATGCGAGAAAATATAGGTGAGGCAAAACAATAATGCGTGACAATCACGCAGTTTTCGTAAACACCTTCCAGCGGCGTGGAGAGATCGAAACGATGTTTTACCGCATATCAGAAGTGACGACATTCCAGATAGATGCACCCTCGTGGAAAAGGTGCATAAACAGCTCTGGTGGAAGGCAAAGCCCCTCTATCCTGGTAAAAGTGACGCCATTCATTGTTGTAGAAATGCTCGAGGCAGGTGCCGCGCGCCACTTCTGGGAAATTCATGGCGTCTGAAATCTTTTGGCGACGTGAGCGAACAAAAGCAACGCTGTGATCGGCCCACCACGATTGGCCGAATGCTGACTATGATGTCAGCAAAGGATTTCTCATCGACGGAAATAAGAGGAATGTAAGAACTTTAATTTCGACGGTGCTGGCAGTGTTGCTTTGAGAGTTCAATGATTTCTAGCTTCCACCATGCTCATTGCAAACACCATCGAACTTGCTGTCCGCATGGTAATGACGTCACGAGAGGGAATCATTGGAGGGCGCCACCAAAACATCTCGCCGCTATTAGCTACTAAGACCGGCAATCTTGGTGGTGTGAAGTGCACGTTGCACAAGCACTAGAGACTAGCCATCAACACGCGCTCAGCAGTCGCGCACACAGTTATGGCTGCCAGTGAATATTAGTGGCGAGATGTTTTAGAATTTGGAATACATTTTAGCGCTCAAAAAACAGGGACAAAGAGGCGAGAAACAGACAGCACAGTGAGCGCACTGTGCTGTCTGTTTCTCGCCTCTTTGTCCCTGTTTTTTGAGCGCTAAAATGTATTCCAAATTCCAAAACCAACTAGCCCAACAATCGACTCTACTGAGATGTTTTAGTGGCGCCCTCCTATGGCTCCCCCTTGTGACGTCATTACCTTGCAAACAGCAAGTTCGATGGTGTTTGTAAATAGCATGGTGGAAGCTTGAAATCATAGCGCTCTCAAAGGAACGCTGCCAACACCGTCAAAATTAAAGTTCTTTCATTCCTCTAATTTCCGTCGATGATAAATCCTTTTCTGACAAGAGAAAAAGGACGACGAAGCGCTTGATCTGCAAGACTTGTTTTTCTTACCTTCGCCGAGAGCTATTCGCAGCGCCCAAATTAAAGGGATGCTGAACCGAAATTTTGGGTGGAAATTCTTGGCCGCAATGGCATACATAGCATGTCCTTTACTTCTAAATTACGTTGTTTTGAGCGAGAAGGCGTATAAAATTGAATAAACACGAAATGTTTACGAAATGATGCCCTTTCGGGGCCTTCGCGCCCGAAAGGGCATCATGGACCAACGAGGACCTCCCGTCATCCTCCGACCGCCAATGTTTGACCCGAGAGGAACGACTTCGGTGATTTTCGAACCTGCGGTGCTATGTTGCGCTTTTGCACTTCCAGGAGACTTGGAAGAAGGAAGTGACGTCAACGACTAGAGCAAACGCAGATTGGATGTTGACAGAAGAAAACAAAATCAACATCCAATCTGCATTTGCTGCGTTGTTGACGTCACTTCCTTCTCCCTAGTCTCCTGAGAGTGCAAAAAGTAGACGCGCAACATAGCCCCCCTGGATCGCTAGGTTGGACATTTGAGAAAAGGTACATGGAAGTGACGTAATGCAAAGGAGGAGCGTATCCTAGCAACACTCACGTGGCGGCTCTGCCCACTTTGACGCCGCTACGTCATCGCAAACTTGACACCCGTCACCCGTTTCAGCGACGTTCGGAGCCAACCACCGACGAGCGGAAGTAGCTACGCATTCCCTGAGGCGTCCCTACGCGCGGGATACGGGGTAGGATTTACTACGACGCGGGGAGCAGTTCCTGCGTTTAGCGAAGGAACGGCAACCAATCCTGTGCGTCGCTGGCCGTCGCATCTGTTCTAGTACAGGTAAAAGTATTGAAAAACAATCAAAACCTTTTAAGCGTTGTTAAAACAAACCGCTTTTTTGTACCCTTTTGCAATACATTTAAGAATTAATTGGAGAGAAAGTTGTTCCAATATTATGCGGGATGTGCGCTACGCGCCTTCTTCAAACCAAAATGTCGAACCACGAGGAGCCGGGTGTGCCGGGGGCAGCGGAGGGGTCGGCGGAACCAACGGGGAGCGCGCGAGTGACGGCTGCTTTAGTCAGAAACAATTTTTTTATCTTTCGAGAACTTGCTATTGCTGTGCTCAAATAAGAATGTTTGGCGCAACATCTGTGATAATTCTTTCAAAGTGGTCCAGTGTTTATATGGTGGTATGCTAGTCAGAATATATATATATATTTTTTTTCCTTTCGAAATTTAACTATTGTGCTCAAATAAGACCAGAGTGTTCAACAAGATATATGTGATATATACTTAAGATTGCCCAATTGCTTACATGGTTCCAGTCGATGCTCAGTTTTACTTCCAACAATGAAATATTACATTCCATGTTATCACACTTTTATTCATGAAGTCACAGGTTTTTCTTTAAGAAATAAAGCAATTTTTAAAACAAACTACATGTGCACTGTCTTGAGATAACACAATCACCTAACTTTGATGAAGTACCATAAAAGAGATAATAAAATGGAGCAGAAGGCAAGACGCTTTGAAGCATTTGTAAAATGAAACAATGTCCATGACAACAATATCCCTGGTTCAATCAGCAACTAAGAAAGCAATCTCTGCAAAAGCAAGCATTTCTTTCTAGAGGTAGTCTAAATTACTTCTGAGTTCTTTGCAGGGGCAATCCAGATGACCTGTTGGTTTGGCAACTAAACCTCCGAACCTTTTCTGTCACTGTCGACTGCGTCTCGTGCCTTCTGCTCATAAAAATAAAAAAAAGGCTGTATCGATTTCACCGCGATGCACTCGACACGTATCCGGAGGCAGCACGCTGGCTGTGCGACGAACTTCACAAGGTGTAGGAGCTGAAGAGAGTATGTAGCTTGTGGACGGCCATGACTGTGGAGCAGGAAGCGAAGTGTGCACTTTACGGCTTCCACGGGGAGGGCTTCACTGAGGGCAAGGATGTGACGGGGTCCTTGGTGGTCAGGACCTCAGTCGTGGTGGCGAGAGGTTCCCTGTCGCTGGCGGCGTCCGTGCTGGGCACCACCGCAGCGAGGGCGCTGAGGGGCTTCCCGACGGTGTCCCTGGTGGTCGGGACTACCGTCGTGGCGGCGGACCCCTTGCGTGTGGCGCTCTGCACGGGCACGTCTGCGGCGGGTTCCGAACCGGGCGACAAGGCGCTGCCTCAGAGCCTTCCCCCTGTCCGAGAGGCCGACCGGAAGGCCGACCGGAGGGCCGGCAGGAGCCAGCCTCTCGGGAGCCGACGCTGACCTCTCCGAGCTCGGCTCAGAACCGTCCGAGCTCGGCTCAGACTCCAACTCTGACTCTTCAGGGTCGGAGTCTGACTCCGGTTCTGGCTCGCTCGATGCAAGGCAGATGTTGTGGAGCACTGCACATGCCGAAATAATGGCGGTGGCTGTTGAAGGGTGGTAATACAGAGCCCGGTGCCTTTGCAGACACCGGAATCTGTTTTTCAACAGCCCGATGCAGCGCTCCACAACAGACCTGATCGAGGAATGCGCCTTATTAAACCGGCCGCAAGCGGTGGAGGACGCGTGGTTCCCGGGGACAGGGGTGATGAGCCAAAGCTCCAAGGGGTAGCCGCTGTCACCTGCACATGTAGAGGATGGAACATATTACATTCTTTACTTTTTAAAATAAAAGGCAAGAAAACAGCTGTGTGCAACTATGTCAATTATAATGTAACTTAAGTGTGACTTAAAAGTGTGTTAATATTTCTGCACTACAATATCAGTTTACATTATGATTAATTAGCACCAGTTTGCCTGCAAACCCCCTGTTATTTCATGTAACTATGTGTTTTCCTGGTGGGTTGTATGGGATGTGTGCACGATTCCTTAGGGGTGCTGTGTTGTATGCAAGTGCATTATTAGGCCCTTGCATCCGACAGATAAAAGCTCTGTTGCTTTTGGGAGTGTGGCCGTGACCTAAGGCACGGGCAGAGCAGAACACGCTGGCCTTGTCTTTGGCAAGCAAGGGGATAAGGCGCCAGTTCGACGAACCTCTTTCCTAATCCTCGGTGGAGTTGGAGATGGGGAAAAGAGAGGGGGTGGTTAGATTGGAAAGGAGTCAGGTCCTGTTGGGACACGGAGGGTCTAGTAGGAGGAGCTATATAGGCAGACCGAAGAAGAAGGGTCAGGGAAAAGAATCCAGTGTGTGGGACAGAGACGACCCGAGGACAGATTTGGCGAGCCCCAAGTGGCCAAGGAGGGATTGATCCCATTCCGTACAAACTGACGACCGTCAAAGCGACCAGGCGAGCCCCCAGGTATCAGTGAAAGAGCTCCAACTTCATGCGAAAACCAACCGGCAAGAGGGTACAGGCAGACAGTAACAGTGAGTGGGCCGAACCGGACAGCGACTCGCACTGCGGTCGCATGCCTTGCATAGTCTATCACTGTCGTGAGATTGGTGTAGTGTGGCTTTCGTAGCCTGCAGAGTGTGAGAGTTATGTGGACATAAACAGAGATTAATGGCCAAACTTTGGGTGCTGTCTCACTTCAAGGAGTTCCAGCAACTGTGTCTGTGTGCCTCACAACAAGCACAGTACGTGTGGTACTGTGGCTTTCAAGCAGTGGGAGCCACCGTGTGCGTAAGGAATGAATTTAGTACGCTCGTCAAGCAGGAACCGGCCGTCGCGTGGCAGCTGCCCTTGCTCGAGTTGGTTTCGGAGCCAGGAAAATTGCCACACGAAGGAGTCGTGCACCGACCCGGGATACCGTGGGTCGATGCACATTATCCGGCAGTCGGCGTCGCACACCTGAAAGTGAGAGAGATATTGACATGTAATTACCTGAATCCACAAGTAGTAGATTGTACTTATGGTTCACAAAGCAGTCGCAATTTCAGAACCTTTAAGTTATTTTGTCTGACACATGCATGTCAACACACCTTCCTGGATGCAAGGTACAACTAACTACCTTGAAACAAAAATAATGTGTTTTTTTTTGTTTTTTGTTTTTTTTACGGAAGCTTGCACGTTTTGAAACCAAAAATAAGTATTATTTTTGGGAGAAGAGTCTCACGGCTCACATGCTACGTAGAGCACACGCTCGCGCAGTCGTGAGAGCCCACAGCCCGCAGTCATAAAACGGCATACGTAAACCGTATCGGCAATACGTTTTTTTTTTTTTCTACAGATTTGGGGCGCGTTTTGACAACGAACATGAGTGTACTTACCACCATCACGTTGAGGGCGTAGAAGTACTTGCGGCACCAGTACGCCGCCTTCGTGACGGTGGGGTCGTTCTTGGACGGGCCGACGATGGAGACCATGGTCCCGTCCACGCAACTGATGACGCCGGGTATCCTGCCGAGCAGCCTGAAGCCCTTCTCCGCGTCGAACCTCTCGCTCGGCGTCTCGGGGAAGTGGATCCAGCCACGCTGGACCCCGAGACGACGCACGATAGCGACGGACACGGCGCGGACCGCAACGCTGACTGTCTTTTGGTCCCGCGCTACGTGTTCGTCGCTCGCCACCATGCCTTGGAAGCTCCCCGTGCCGTAGAAGCGCAGTGCACACAACACTTGAAGCTCCACAGTCATGACCGTCCACGAGGTACGCACTCTCCTCACCTCCGGTTCCTCGCGAAGTTCGTCGCACAACCACCGCACCACGATCTTGGGCAGGCGGTATTGCTTCCGAAAGATCTCCTCCGGGAGCTCGAATGCATCGCGGTGTTCCCGATACAGCCTTTCGGGCGAAAAAAGAAGCTCTATTAAAGAAAAAGTCGAAGTGACGAGACGACGACGCCTCGCCGCCGAAAACATGCTGCCAATGACACCTAGTTCCGAGCAAGTACCTTTTGAAACGTACTCGGTCCAAAACGAAACGTCATTTTGTTGTCACGTCCGGTAGCCGACTCCGCCCAGTTTTGCCGACTCCGCCCACATTTTTCTAGGGAAATTACGTCACTTTTGTTTCCAACCAATCAGACGTGATGACGTCACTTCCGTGTACTAAAAAAAGGTACATGTACAATGTCCAACCTAGCTATCCTGCACAGCGCACTAAGCCTATCGCCTGAAATGGGAGGCACAAACACTCAAGCTGCCAATACAGAGACAACCACGGCCACATCGGGCTCAATAACGTAAGGCATCCAGAACATGCCGACCCAAGAAACCGTTTGCAAATCGGGCCAAATACAAATTGACAGGAAAGAAGGCACAGGTCAGCTGCAGGGGACCCATCCCGCCGGCCTTCAGACCCACCAAAGATTACCACCGCCGGAGTTGAGCCAACTTTTTCCAGTTCTGGCAGGCGTGATTGAACGCCAACCGGCGATCCTGGAAGCTCTGCAACAATTCGTTGCGCTATTTGTGCCGCTACCACAAGAAGTCCTGAATGACCCTCCCCAGCAAAAACAGAGTCCCAAGACAATATTCACGGTCTAAACGAAATAACGATAGGTCCCGGTCGCCCATGAGACCAACCACTCGGGACCGCGAGGCAGAGTCCTATCAAGGAGTACAACAAATGGAAGATGATGGCCGCTTCCCATCGGCAAACCCGAAGCCACAAGATGACGGCTGGGCTTCTCAAGCTGGAGCGTCGACGTACAGCACGTCCCAAAGGCCCACGCCGGGTCAATCCCTACCATCAGCACCGCTAACTGCGACGTCGGTTTCCCAGACAGACGACGACCAAGAATGGCCGCTCCCAGGCGCTTCCTCGCAGATAAGAAAACGAAGCCCACAAGCAAAAGGGAAAGACGACAAATCTACACCGGGGTCACTTCCGGTACAAACTGTGGTGCTTCGTTCCGTGGGAAAGAAAGAAGTTGGTGCATCCACTGGAAAAGAAATCCACGATGCTATCCAGCGTGCCGGCATCCACGCTCAAGCGGACTACAGCGTCCACCGGAATGAGAAAGCGAATGCCTTATCCATCACCACCAGGGACCCTAACATCACAGAAAAGCTCATGACAATAAAGGAAATCCGCAAGGGGGACGAAGACAACACATTCCAACCATGCAAGGCCCTCGCAGGAAACGAGTGCCGCGGTTTTGTGTAGCTACGCGGTCAGGATAATGAGGTGTCTCCTGCACAACTCCTCGAGGATATCGTGTGCAGAACCCAGAAGGTGGTAGCAGCGCGCCCCTTGGGGAAGAAGGGCAACGTGATACTCGTGACATTTCAAGGCAAGACTTGTCCTAAACGGGTGGCGTACATGCACGAGGTTCTCGCCGTTCGTGAGTACCGCCCGAGACCGCTAGTCTGCTTTGAATGCCATTCAATTGGCCACGAAATGGACGTGTGCCCACGGAAAGGTCAGCGCTGTGGAACGTGCGGCTCCGACCACGATGGTATGGAGGAGTGCACGAAAGATCTAAAGTGCGCAAACTGTGATGGGGCCCACGTGGCCACGAGCAATGAATGTCCAAAGCGCGCAATCCCACCGCGGCGCACCCCGAAGAAAACTACGAGAACGGAGGAAAGAAGCAAAAAGCCCAAGCCCCTACCACCTGCAGATGTACCGGTGAGCCAAGGTGCCGGCTTGTCGTATGCAACAGTGACAATGGGAGCATTCTAACCCACTTCATTATTGACGCATCCACCCCAACAGATGGACATGCCGACGCAAATCCTACAGCTTCAATAGGCGGGACTTGCGCGAGTTGAAAAACAACTGTCCGAGCTCACGGCGGCCACCCACAAACTCATAGACACTCGTAGTGACGGATAGTAACTCTCATACACATACAAACACCCGAAAGGCAACAGACATCCACAAGCGCAACAACCGTCGAGTGAACCCGCAACCATGGATCCTGCAATGGAACTGCGGTGGCTTACAACAGAAAATTCATGAATTCAAAACCCGTTTGTCAATGCTTAACAACAAGGCACCTGCGGTTATTCTTCTTCAGGAGGCTAACGTCAGGAATCTTAAAATTAAGGGATACAACACTTACATTAACCCCAGTATACAAAGACAGACATCAAATTTTGGTATTGTAGTTATATAGAAAAAGCACAAGCAGGCAAAATTGAACTCCGAGGCCTCATGTTCTGATGACCGCGAAGTCGTCTCCACGCCGGTCAAGTTTGGAGACACACCCATCAACATACATAACACATACAGAAGACCGTGCGGGGACTCGAACGTGGTCAATTGGATAAAGGACTTGGTAGAACAGGGCAAGCATACCATCCTAGCTGGAGACTTCAATGCCCGACTTACCGCGTGGGGATACCCGAACAAAAACGCCAGGAGAAAACATATCAAGAAAGCGTGCCTCGCAGCTGGGCTTCATCTATGCAACGACCCTGACACTCCAACACTACTGGCCCAAGTCACCAGACAAAACGACACGTCCCCCGACCTCACTTGGGCCTCTCCACGTCTACATGTACTATCGGGGGAAAATGAAGTGCGAACAGAGGAGCGCGTGGCTCGCGGTACAGGCTGCGCCCCCTGGAAGTGAGCCTAGGGGCGAGGGTGCGTGGCCTACTCCGATGTGTTCACGCCCTTCTCTATGCGCTCCCCAAGCTTCGGCAGCGCGCCTCTCAGTGCGCTGAAAGCAACCACCGCTATCTTTGCTCGCTCGTCGCGTGCGGCGAGCTTCTTCGCACCGCACGCGCTGAGCCAGCAAAGATAGCGGTGATAGCTTTCAGCGTACTAAGAGGCGCACTGCCGAAGCTTGGGGAGCGCTAAGTGAGGGGCGTGAACACATCGGAGTAGGCCACGCACCCTCGCCCCTAGGCTCACTTCCAGGTGGCGCAGCCTGTACCGCGAGCCACGCGCTCCTCTGTTCGCATTTCATTTTTCCCCGATAGTACAATGGCAAGTCCAGACTGATCCATGGGGCAGTGACCACCTCCCCATACACATAAAGCTCCCCATCAGCACCTCGCCCAGGCGTCGAGTCACTCTCACAAAGTGGGACAACTTCCGCACCGCAATGAGCCGTCTCGCCAACGTCCTATTCGCAGACCGGATTCAGCAAGCCCTTCGGGAGTCCCGTGCGGAATACCACGTCAAGGAAGACACACCACCTCCCGACTTGCACCTGATCAAGCTGTGGGACAGGAGACTGGAGGCTCTTCAGCGCTAGAGAGCCAGGAGATTACTCAGGAATAAGATCCGCCTAAATCGCACGACTGCAGAGGCCAAAAAATACACAATTGAGCTCCGCCGCACTATCTGGCGTAGCCTGTGAGACTCCTTTCACGAACGGACAGGCTACCGCAAGCTGTGGCAAGCCTACAAAGGGCTTGCCGGGAAAACAAAAATGTGCAACACCGGAAGCAATCTAGCGCTCCGCATTGATATCACGGAAGAGCAGCTTGCGGAAGAGGCAGGAGATTGTTTCTTCCCCCAACAACCCGGCCGGAGTCTACGCCCGGGAAACCATCGTGCACGAACAGCCGGCGGACGCCCTTTTCACGCTCGCAGAACTCCTGGACGCTCTTGGTGCGGCACGAGCAAGGTCGGCACCTGGACCAGACCGTGTAACCATCACCGCGCTCCGGAAGCTTCCACATGATGCCATTGAGGAGCTGCTTGATACATTCAACACCATTTGGGTGAAGGGTGAACTCCCATCCGACTGGAAGAGGTCTACAGTGATCCCTATCCCAAAGCCCGGCAAGACACCACACGCGGTGGCTAACCTCCGCCCGATCTCCTTGACGTCCAACCTTCGCAAAGTTTTAGAACGCATGGTCACAGCACGTCTGACATGGATTCTTGAATCGACGGGTGCCTTCCATCTCATGCAAACAGGCTTCAGACCTCACCTTTCGGCACAAGACAGCCTGCTCATGATACATCATGATCTTATACGAGCGCCGGCTTTTTAAAAGCCAACCGCGTACGCTCGTGGCCATTGACATACGGAAGGCCTTCGATTCGATACCATACAGCACAGTCGTGGCCGCCGCACAGAAAAGAGGTATACAGGGCCGATTCCTGAATTTCATCAAAACATTCCTACAGGATCGCAAGTTCCAGGTTTCTATCGGGCAAACCAAAGATCAATGGAGAACAAAAAATATTGGTGTTCCACAGGGGGCGGTTTTGTCGCCGCTACTATTCAACATCGCCATGGTTGACCTGGCTCTCGCCCTTGAAGGCGTCACACAAATTCGCTTCACCATTTATGCGGATGACGTCACCCTGTGGACGACGGCAGGTGGGGCGGATAGCCAACAACGCTACATGCAGAGCGCGCTTAACGTTGTCATGACCTTCGCCCTCCGATCAGGGTTGGAGTTATCTCAGGAGAAGACCACGTGCATGGTTATACCCAGCCGACGCAGGAGCGCGCGTACCGACATCCAACTGAGCGTGGATGGAATTCCCATCGCCCAGAACAACTCCATCGAAATCCTCGGGGTCCCATTTGACCACAAAGGCGGTGCGGTCACCTGGCTTCGGAGAGTAAAATCGCAGTGGAAGGAGGGCCTAGACTTGCTCAAGGCTATCTCGAGCAAGGCCTGGGGTGCACAGGATGATCTCCTCCGGCGACTCGTCCGTACCCTCCTAATCTCGAAGGTAGTGTACGAACTGAACTACCTGCGCCTTACGAAGACTCAAGAAGCCACACTAGTAACCATGCTGAGAGCGGCCATGCGGGTCGTTACAGGGCTCCCCAGCTTCACACCGGTTGAACAGCTAGAAAGGACCACTCAAATGAACACCATCCGTGAGATTGCCGAGGAGATGCGGATAAGCCAAGCTCAGCGGCTGTCTCGCACTCCTCACGGACGAATTATTCTTGCCTCGATTGGCCGTTCCGACCTAATGGACGGCCCACTCATGCCTACACCGACGCCACCTTGGGATGCAGAGGCAGTCACTCCCATCAAGCCCCTCCCCAGTCATCAAGGACCTGACCACCCTGGACGACGTGCTACACAAGTAGCCATCCACCGCGCTGAAGTCAGCAAGCTTGCCGCGCAGGTGGATGTCTTCTACACGGACGCGGCGAGAGACAACAACGGCCGCACCGCGATCGCCTGGCATTCCCCTACACGCAAAGAGACGAACCACAAGCTTACCGCATGTACACGGAGCAGCTGTATGGCGGAACTTCTGGCAGTTTTGTTCACCGTTGAAACAGCCACGAACATGCCACGAGCAGAAACTACCGAAACTCGAATATACACCGACTCCCAAGAGGCGGTGCGTGCACTACAGCAGTCGAACACATGCAACGTTACAGTTGCGCGCACCCCCGCGAACTGGTTCGTTAAGCCGAGGCTCGACAAACAATCACCATCGCGTGGATTCCGGCCCACGCAGGCCTTCCAGGGAACGAGAGGGCGGACGGGGCCGCGAGGGCACTGCTACAGGCAAATACTCAGCCTCACAAGGCCCGGTCCCCTCGCCCGTTCAACAGGACGTTCCACCTGATGAGGGCTTTGATCTAACTCAAAAGAAGAAAGAAGAACAAAGAGCACGAAAAGCGCGCCTTGCACCGCTCCTACCTTCTAACCCCCCCCCCCCCCCCCCCCCCCCGATCCTTCGCGGGCTTACGCGATGAGAGCAAGTGGCACTACACAGGCTCCAGACTCGGACTATGGTGACTCCCTTTTGGCATGCCAAGTTCTACAAGCCAACAGGTGAGAATGACACAGGTCCTGACCCTGGATATCCACACTGCGGTGTCCCTGCGACTTGCTACCATCTTGTATGGTCCTGTGAAGGGACGTCACTAGAACGCATAGCGACAATTAACACCTTACCACCGCACCTTAGACCAATGACCCTTCGGGAATGGAGGCATCCGAGGACCTCAGCTCCCGCAGAGCGAGATCTCATCTTCACATCAATCATCTCCTAACTCCGGTCCTCCGGGATCGGACGGTACGTCTCATCCATCACCATCATCACTACCCCTCTCCCACTCCCCCTTCCCCCATGCCACATGAGGTTCCATAGACCAGAGGCACGGAAATTAAATAAACGTTTCAATCAATCAATCAATCAATCATTTTCTGACGTCATAGTCAGCGTGCGGCCAATCATGGAAGGCCGACCACAGCGACGCTTTCGGTCGCCCACATCGCCAATCCCCTTTCCGAACTTGTGTCTGGCCCCTTTGAGAACTATCACCTAAATGTATATCCCTGTACATGCTCAAGGTGGCCTTATAATGGCTGGCGAGAGAAACATTTGATGACAGGCACCGATGCGGATCATGAACATTCCAGCCTGTCTATGCTGGAAAAAGCGGTGGAGAAACTGCATCGTGACGTCGCCGGTGGGAGGAGCCTAATCTCCATCGCCAACCAACTACATCGGAAGAGAACTGCACCCTGACGTGTCCGGTGACGTCGCCGAACTGTGGCGATTGAGTTGAAACTACATCGTTTCTTTTTTCCCTACAGGGAATTTCGGAGAATCGCCGAGTGGTCTAGCGCACACCAGCTCGGAGCACGTGGAGCGAAAGCTCGCGCTGCAGAACCCAGGGATCGTGGGTTCAATCCCCGCTTCTGCCCGTTTCGATCTGCTGGATGAGCATCGTACCGGCGTGCGGTCGTGTACTGCGTGACTGTTATATTCTGCACCGACGCGGCGGTGCTCTAAAGCCTGGCTACATTGGACGCAAGCGGCGGTGACTCACGTTCGACGTAGCCGGGAAACTACATGCCCCGAGCGGACCTGGACGGTCGCCGGAGCGAGAAGAAAGGACAACCAACGGATTCAGGAGCGGGGCGAACACTGGCCGATGAGGCCGCAGATCACGCGCGGCTCATGCCGTCGCGTGCTGTCCTTTTTATTTTTACATGGATGCACGAGATGGCTACTTTAAAAAGGAGATGTCAAGTAGCGCCATCTCGTGCAAATCAAAATACTACATTCTCCCTCCCTTAAAAAAAGAAATAAGAAAATTGTGGGAGGAAGACTTACGTTATACATTCGTTATGTGAAAAAAATAACGAAAATCCAAACACTTCACCACCCGAAAAATGCGTTATTTCACTGGAAATATTGGTTTTGAAATTGTTCGTTGAAATACAAAAAAAAATATGAAATTCGCAAAAGATTGTTCATAAACGTTCTTTGTGTGCACGACACGGAAAATTCAACAAAATCCTAAACAAGTCATCCGAACAAAACGGGTTTTCACTGAAAGTTCAGGTTGCATCATACTAGTCACGTGACGATCAAAATTTCATTCCAAGAGTCATATTTCAACTTGGAGCACTCTCATCTCTCCTCCTCTTGGGAGGAAAATGAAACATCCAACAATACCTATTTGAGTACATTTGTATTACTATGATTTGTATTTTCTATTTCCATTTTAATGTCCATGACACATTGTAGTGTTGACTGTTAGTTTGTTAGTTTGGTTATTGTTTAGAATATTGTGTTTGTCATGGACATTTTTACCTTGGCCAAGGTTTTGCTATAACAGTGATATGCTTTTAATGTTCTATATGTACCCAAACTTGATACCAAAAATGACCTTTTTCGAAAACATAGCTACAAAAGTCTTAGTCACTGTACTCCGAATCTGACTGAAAACTATCATCGCCAAGTGCAAGAATATAGTCTTTGAACTTCAGCGGAAGTCTTCTTTGGCGTATTGGCCGACCTTGCCTCGCTGGCGGTAGAGGAGCTGTAGATGGCTCGGAGATCGTAGGTGGTGTGTGGCGCGTCTGCCAGGGAGACGGGGGTGGTGTGTGGAACTCGGTCGTGAGTTCTTCCACTGAATCCTCAAGTGGAGGCATAGGTGGCGTACTCGTTTCTGGCGACGGCAAAACGAGCAGTTCTGCCCGTGTGTCTGGGCACACTGCCAGATCGGAGACAGGTAGTTGCTCTGCAACCACGGACTCTGGTGATGACCCTGGCACAGCGTCCGGAGCAGCAACAACCACGGGCCCAGGAAGAGGCCTGACCGCCGGAACAGGACCGGGACCAGGCTCAGGGAGAGGCCTGATCTCGGCCTCAGGAACATGCCTGAGTACAGGCTTAGGGAGAGGCCTGACCGCAGCCTCAGGAACAGGCCTGACAAGCCTGTCAGGCTCCACAGACTGTCCAGCGTCTGCCACGGAAGCAGGGCAGAGCTCAGGTGCAGAGATCCCGATCATGTCGGGTACAGCCGACCCGAGATTCCCTTCAGAAACAGGAGCAGGGCCCCCAGGAACAGAGGCAGGCCCAGGGACAGCTCCAAGAACAGTTCCAGGAACAGGTCCAGGAACAGGCCCCGGTACAGCATGCGGAGCAGGAGACTCGGCCGCAGCAACCGGAACTGTAAACTTTGGCGCAGCAAACAGATCTGGCTCCTTGGGAGAACCCAGCGCTGCATGGCGAGGTGCACCTGCCATGGGTGCAGCAGATGAACCGGGTCTCCCCAAGAGACCAGACGCTGCGGGGTTACAGGAACCCTCCGGGCAAGAAAAGACAATTGGTACTTGGGACGTTGAAGTGCTTCCACGGACAGGGGTCAGTACAGGAACCACTGGAGTTGCAGGAGGTATATACAAGTCATCTTCGTCATCATCATCATCCCAACCGTAGTCAGGAACTTGTGCTGGAGGCAGCTGTATGGACTTTGCAAGCTTCGCTGCGTTCCATTTCCTACCGTCAGCGAGTTGATATGTAGCAGGTCCTAACTGTGCATGTATCCGTTGTGGTTCTGTATATGTACTCCGCAACTTGTTGTGATGGGTGGGCTTGAATACGCGAACAGCCTGCCCAGGATGAAACTGAGGGTGTCGTACAGCTCTACGATGGTCAGAATAATCTTTCATGTTTTGTTGATAGCGCTGTACTCTTCCTTGTAGCTGAGCTCGACGTTCCAAGAGATCGTCAGGTACCGTCCTAGTCGGCATGCCTTGTACGTCTAGTCTAGACCGATGATTTCGTCCATGAAGGAGAAAGGATGGTGCAAATCCTGTTGCAGGATGTACCGTACGTCGGTACGCTTCCAGGTGGTCTCGGACGGCATCTGGAAGTGGACGACCTTGTACAACAGCTAACTGAAGGCACGACTTCAGGACTCGGTTAAATCTTTCCACCTGCCCGTTACATTGGGGGTGGTATAATGACGTTCTCCTATGTTTGATGCCATGTTGACGCAAGAAATCTTGAAATTCATGGGAGGTAAACTGTACTCCATTATCTGACACAATCTCGCAGGGCAGTCCCTCGCGTGAAAAAACGTTCTTCAAAAAGCTGATGACAGTCGCAGAAGTCACAGAAGACGTGGCTTGAACTTCTGGCCACTTGGAGTGGTAATCTATGAGTACCAAAAAAAACCTTTGACTGGCCGGTGCACGATCAACCGGGCCCACGATGTCGATTCCTAGCTTTTCCCAGGGCTGACTTGGAAACTGGATGGGCTGCAAGGGAGCCGGTGCAGCCTTCACTGGTTTGTCGGTAGCATGGCACACCGTGCAGTTCTGGATCTTGTTCTTTATGTGTTCATTCATCAACGGCCACCAGTAGTGTTCCCGGATCACACTTGTGGTTCTTGTGATCCCCTGATGAACTTCGTGTGCTACTTCCACGATCCGGTCTCGAAACTCGACAGGGACGACAAGTTTTTCTCCCTTGTACAAAATACCGTCGTACAGCGACAGTTGGTCTCTGACGTGATAGTAAGGCCGGAGATCTGGATTGGTTTTACTATCTTCAGGCCAAACCGAGGTAGTATAGCGGATGACTGAAGGAAGAACTATGTCATTGGCCGTAACCTGTTGAAAACCGCCTTTCGCCAAAGGAACCATTACGACGGAAACAACTTCCTCGTCGAATCTCATGCCCTCCTCAGTGTCAGACACTGGCAACCGTGAAAACGCGTCAGCAACGACGTTGGTGGCGCCCTTCTGAAACTCCATTTTGAAATTGTAATTCAGAAGTCGGGAGGACCAACGAGTGATCCTTAGAGGACGGATTCCGGAACCTTTGTTGGACAGCAACGTGACCAACGCCTGATGGTCAGTACGAATGACAAAAGACCTTCCCCACAGATACACGTGCCACTTTTCACACGCCCAAAGACATGCGAGAGCTTCCTTCTCGCCCGTGGAATACCTTCGCTCTGCATCAGTTAGCGAGCGAGACGCGAAGGCTACAGGACGAAGCTGGCTACCATACTGCTGCTGCAAAACAGCACCGAGACCGTACTGAGAAGCATCTGTGGCCACGACGATAGGCAACGTCGGGTCAAACATGGCCAAAATTGGAGCTTCTTGGATGGAAGTCTTTACTTTTTGAAAACTGGCCTCGACTTCCGGAGACCAGTTGAAACGAACTCCTTTACGTAGGAGACGACGCATCGGTTCGACGACCGTGGAACAATGAGGGATGAACTTGCTGTAGTACTCTACCAGCCCTAAAAATGCTCTTAACTTCACTGCATCAGAGGGAGTTGCAAAATTTAGGACCGCATCTACCTTGGATGACAGGGGTGCTAAACCTTTCACGGAAAGATGGTGTCCCAAAAATGAGAGCTCCTGTACTTGGAAAACACCTTTACGGTTTAGCTTCATTCCTGCTTGGGAAATTCGAGACAAGACACGACGGAGATTCTCATCGTGCTCCTTCAAAGTGGATCCATAAACGATGATATCGTCCAGATAGAACTGAACGCCTGGACAATCCCTTAGGATTTTGGACATGAGTTGCTGGAAAGCTGCGGGTGCGGATGCCAGCCCGAAGCAAACTCTCTTAAAGCGAAATAACCCCTCGTGGGTAATGAAAGACGTGAGGTCACGACTCACCGGGTCGAGACGGACTTGATGGTAGGCGGACGCCAAATCCAGCTTGGAGAAGATCGCCGCTCCCCGTAGAGAGTTCAACAGTTCATTGATGCAAGGAAGTGGAAATGAATCAATGACAACGGCCTGGTTCGGAGCTCGTAGGTCCACACACATACGGATGTTGCCATCGGGCTTGCGGACGACAACAATAGGTGACACCCACTCGGAGGCTTCGACACGTTCAATTACGCCCTCTCGCTCCAGCTTGAAAATTTCTTCGGAAACCCGATCCCTTAGGGTCATCGGGAGGCGACGGAGCTTTGATTGGACTGGTGGAACTGTGTGCCGCACCTTGACCTTGTGCGAGTGATTCTTCAGCAGACCCAACCCCGGGCTAAAAAGATGTTCAAAATCTTCGAAGCCAGGTGGCAACTTGGATGCGTCTCGCTTCGAGGAACCACCAACAAAGCTCGTTGAAGGACTGGATTTCTCTGGATGACGCTGCATACCTTGGGGCGCTTGACTCCCCGGATGATCTTGTGGACCGTGTAGTCCGTGACTCTCAGGACTGTGGAGCTCTTGACTCTCAGGATGACGTTGTGGATGATGGAGCCCTTGACTCTCAGGATGACGTTGCGGACTATGGAGCCCTCGACTCTCAGGATGACGTTGCGGACTATGGAGCCCTCGACTCTCAGGATGACGTTGCGGACTATGGAGTCCTCGACTCTCAGGATGACGTTGCGGACTTGACTCGTCCTCGAAGACTTTAGGTGTGGTCTCTTCAGAGACCGATGAAGCAGGAGACGGGTTCTCCGCAAATGAAGGTCTGGAACTTGCCGCTGGTCGAGAACCAGGGACTTGCGATGCTTGACAGGACGACGCGGTGAACGGTCGTCGCTGCGGGTTGGGCGTGGGCCTCACATCCCGCTGTGATGCTCCTCCTCCGTGAGCTGCATTCGCGTACAAACACTCATGTTTAGCGCCATTCAACACCAGTTGCAACTCGCGGACCGCGTCGATGCCGAGTAACGAACGTCCAGTCTTGGTTACGTAAAACTCCAACGTTGTCCAGCGGTTCTTAAAAATTACTTGTCCCACAAAACATCCAAGTACCGGAATGGTCTCTTGCAAATAGTGGACGAGAGGCGTCGACGGCGGATGTAACTTTATCCTCCGCTGCTTGTTAACTTCGTTAAACATGCGTTCATTTAGGATCGACACACATGAACCGGTATCAACAAGAAGACGAAGAGGGGTCCCATTTACCGTGATCTCGGCCATGAAGGCGTCACGACGCATGCTGCCGCCTTCTCGTCGCTCGGCCGTCCCGACGACCACAGGTTCCTCCGTCAGCCTGACGCTTGGCAGCTCCTCAGGAGACAGCGACTGGCCGACCACGTTCACCCGGCCGGGCCGGTCCCCTCTGAACTGTCTGTCGGCGAAGGTCCGCCGAGTACCACGGCCTTGAACCGGGAACGATGCCTGTCGCCGATCGTAGGTGAAGGCAGCCGCCGGCGGGCGACGACTCTGACACGCCACTGCAAAGTGTCCCCACTTTCCACATAAGAAGCATGTCGCTTGAGACGCCGGGCAAACCGCCCGATCATGACGGCGGCGTCCACAGAAGTAGCAGGCGTCGTCTGCTCCAATCCCACCCGTCCGAGGCGGAGCGGGCTCACGCCCACGCTGAGGCTGGAACACCCTCGCCGGAAAACGGGGCACGTGACCGGAGGCCACCGGAGCCCAAGGAATCCTGGGTCCAAGCTGCGACGGGGGGTAGCCAGGTTGAGGCCAGGGAGGGTAGCCGCTGTAGCCATCTTGCCCATGCTCGATCGAAGAAGACGACGCTTGGCCGCCATCTTGTGTTGCTGCCGTTTGACGTTCCTCGATCTGGACACGCTGGACTTCTGCCGCGACCGGGACTTGCGACTCTCGCCGCCGAAAACTTGCGGCCGTCTTCGCTCTCTGCTCGTACTGGCGAGCGATCTGGATAGCCCGCGACAGCGTTGGCAGCTCGCTGCCCTCGCACTCCTGCAGAACGCGATCCTGAACGCGTCTGGACTCCAGGCCTTCCAAGAAAACCTCGCAAAGTCTTTCATCGAGCGCGTTCCCCAGAGCACAAAACGAAGCCTGATGGCGCAACACGGCAAGAAACTCAGTTACCGACTGGCCAGGACGTTGGAACAAACCGCGCAGCTTCTGGCGTTCAAGCGCGATACTACCCGAAAACTCAAAATGCTTCTCGACTGCCTCCAGAAAAACCTGGAACTCGTCAGTCCCCTCCACCGCAACCGTCTCGTACAGCTGAAATGCATCCACGATGCGCTGGCCCTCAGTGCCCAACAGCGAAAACAGGATGGCTTTTTTTCGGAACGGTTCTACGAGATGCAACGCCGACGCGTCAAGAAAAGTCAGAAAAGCGCGCTTCCATGCCGGCCAAGCTACTATCGGCGGACCGGGCACTGCCAAAAAGACAGCCGGCGGCGGGAACGCCGTTGGGCCGCTCGAAGACGAAGATGACGAAGTCATCTCACGATGAAAATGGAACGTACTGAAAACCTAGGCCTAATGCCTCCCCCCGAAACTCATCAAACGCGGCCTTTCCGCAAAATATGACTACCGTTCACCCGGAACAAAAAGGAATACATTTCATGAATACAGTTACGCGCCGGTTTCCTCAACCACTGACCCGCGACGCGGAGTGAAGCCCCCTCCCGAATCCCGGGTTACAAAAGAGGAAATGCTACATATTAAAACAAATATCCCATCCTCGTCGCCAAAATGTTATATTCTGCACCGACGCGGCGGTGCTCTAAAGCCTGGCTACATTGGACGCAAGCGGCGGTGACTCACGTTCGACGTAGCCGGGAAACTACATGCCCCGAGCGGACCTGGACGGTCGCCGGAGCGAGAAGAAAGGACAACCAACGGATTCAGGAGCGGGGCGAACACTGGCCGATGAGGCCGCAGATCACGCGCGGCTCATGCCGTCGCGTGCTGTCCTTTTTATTTTTACATGGATGCACGAGATGGCTACTTTAAAAAGGAGATGTCAAGTAGCGCCATCTCGTGCAAATCAAAATACTACAGTGACGCACGTTAAAGACCCCGGGCTAGCAGTCGTACTGCACTGGCTAAATTGCTTACCTACAGGTGGTAACAATGTCGCCATGTTCTGGCAGACTAACCTCCTGCTGTATAAACAGCTAACGACAAATTTTACTTTTTGATTATGTTTGACTGCGTTAGTGTAACTTCTCCCGTGCTGCACGAGAAAGAACAAAATGTTCCTTCGGGGGTTAAGTTTTCGGTGAAGTAGGAAGCAAAAAAGAAGAAAAGAGAATATATCCCTCAAGTTGGGCTCGTAGTAGAAGAGGGGGAAGAAGAAAATCAGTTGTTAGTCCCACGGTGTGTATGGTCTTTTCTACGAACTAGCTCAACTTAAGCCTGTTACCGTTGCTTGCTTGGCCTTTCGCTCAGCCAAATCGCTTACATGGGGTGCACTCAAATGAAAACACAATCGTGTTAATTCGTGTAAGAGTATGTAGAATATTTATCGATCACGCCGCTGAACTTGCATCGGTCGAAGAACTTCCTTTTTGTGGGCGCCTTCTCTGCTTGAGTTTGTTGGAAACACAGCCACTTCGATCCGAGGCAATCGATGATAGCGTTGGTCACATCACCAAGTACGTGACTCACAGAGTACTGGAGAACACCAATGTTTTCGTCGCTCCCGACGGTTCCCTGGAAGCCGCCAGCGGCGTAAAAGCGTAGCTGCGAGGACTTGTTGTTCGACCGTCAGCACACGGGGCCCTTCAAGACAACGCTGGAGCTTTCCGCGAAGTTGTCACACAACCAGCGAGTCACCCCTCTGGTCAGTTGGTATTCGCCCACAAACCTCGCATCGCTGGTCTCGAGAGCATCCCGGTGATCTCTAAAAACTCGATCCGCTGGCGAACCCAACAGTAGAGATGCATATGTTAGGGTCGCCATCTTTTACGATGCAGATTGATCTCTGGCTTCGCCTCGACCACTCAGTTAACTGCATCGTCAAAGTGCATCGTGACGACATTTTGACGTCACCGCTAGCTGCATCATTTTACGAGCATAGCTCGAACCGCATATAGGGAAAAACTACATTTCAACGTCATGTCACGTGACCCGAGAGAAAAGCCAATCAGTGACCGATGCAGTTATCTACATCATTCAGTTTGCGTTCCAGCATAGATAGACATACGTTTCTTTATACCCTCATGAGTTTATGTTTCTATGCGCGACGCATTTGAGGGTGTCATGTAAATCCTTTAAATGCTCGGCTTCGGCACGTGCACTCATCTCTATGACAACTTGCTGGATCGCGCTTCCCTGCTCCGCGAATGCGGCCACTAGAGGTTCCGAATCGGTCATCTTGGGCCTTTGTAAATCTGCCGGGTGAAGCGTTGTAGAGGCTGGACGGCTATGTGCTGAAAGACTTTTTTCTTTTTTTTGCACGTTCACCGTCATCCGCCGAAGAAGTGTGTGTGTGTGTGTGTGTGTTTTTAACCCTATGTAAACGGTCGTGGCTGCCTTTGAGATCAGTATCCAAGCGCGTGAAGGCACAGAGACGCAGCACTGCGGTGTGCTAAGGCACGTCCTTTGATCTAGGCGCCTGACCGCGAGACTTCCATTTGACGAGTGCGACGCTCCAAGCTGCTCTGCCCAAGTTGCTTGGGGAACCCAAAGCATTGGGGCCCCCTTATTATAAAACTCTCTAACTAGAGACTTTTTGTAGTTAATCTTTCCTGTCCCGCAACGTCCTTCGCCACCCGCTACGAGCCTCCGGGACTCTGAAGACAAGGCTAGCGCCGCGCATGCGCAGTAGTGGCGTCTTCGTTCCGGAGCGCGTAGCGGAGCTGGGAAATCGGTCTACGAAAACTCCCTATTGAATCTTGGGAAAGTATCGCCCCGTTTTCCGTATGGCCGCTGTTTTTGTCCGTGGAATGAGCAACATTTCCTTGGCCCCTCTATTCTTGGTGATTTGGCCCGAATTCGCGGTGACACATTTTTTTATAAAGGGAACTTTTAAATACCGAAATGGCGACTCCGACAATATCGTCAAGAACAAAACAAAACAAATTAGTCGTTAGTTGTGTATACAGCAGGAGTTTAGTCTGCCAGAACATGGCGACATTGTTACCGACTGTAGATGAGCAATTTAGCCAGTGCGGTACAACCGCTAGCCTGGGGTCTTTAACGTGCACCACGCAGTAGTGATACACGACCGCACGCCGGTACGATGCTCATCCAGATCGACACGGGCAGGGGTGGGTCTCAAGCCCAGGATCCCTGGGTTCTGCAGCGAGAGCTTTCGCTCCACGCGCGTCGAGCTGGGTGTGCGCTTTAGCCCACTCGGCCACCAATCCCCCCTAATATCGTCAAGAAATGGAGTTCCGGTGCTCTAAGCGTCTACCCAGCCGAGGAAGATGACGAGCTGCACTCATCGTCCGAGGAGGCGACGCATTTGTCAGAGATAAGGACAGGTCCGCCGTTTGACGCAGGATGCGGTAAGGACAGGCAGCGTTCAGCCTTGAGCGTGCCTGACCGACCGTCTGCAGCCAAATTCAGCCATGATGGCGCTGGCGGCCCCCTTCTTGCTGCTGTGCCTCGCCGCGCATGGAATGGCGAAATCCGACTCTGAGGAGCAGCCAATGGTAAGACCTAAGGCGCGTCATTACACGTCATAGCGGAGTGCTTAGTTTATCATAACGTGTACTCGGAGCGATCTCTAAATTGTGGTTAGGTAGAAAAGACAACCAAGACGCTGCATAATGTAGGTTGTGACCGCAAATAATGGGCCGCATTCGTATTCACCTCAAGAACCGACGTAAAAAAAAGTCCGTCTCCATGTGGAACGCTACTGATATCCCCCCCCCCCCCCCTAGTGTTGAATTAAGATAAATATAAGTGCATCTTAGATTACCTTTATGTTATTTTATTGCAACGTTCATGTTTCAAGCGCCAAAAAATAGTTCCTTTCGTCGATAACCAAATATTTCAAAAACTACTCCACGCAGCGCATGAAAAATGCACAATATTTTCTTTTTGTTTTTCTTGATATGACAGCGAGTATATAAAATGAAATACATCGCACTCCGAGAATATTTAGCAGATGATATTCACTGTATGCCATACCTGAGCGCGATGTTCGCAATGGATGTTCAGAACAAGCACCTACTTCTGAAAAGGACTACAATCCGAGGTGGATGCAGCGTTGTTGAAGCTAATAATAATCCCGCGCTTAGCAGCAATGGACTCAACTATGGCCGCCAGTGAATACCACTTATATCCTCGGCGCGGATAGGTTTTGCGTAGCTCAAACTTCTGGATGCGTTGCAACCTTTGGTTTTGGCGGTTTGACTTTTCAGCCATATATGTTCCAGCGGGACAAAACTTGCCGTCGGGTGGCCGTAAAGAAAACGATAATTTTTTTGTTAGGCTCGTTAGAAATATTAGGTGCTGCATAAAATCAAGAATTCGCAATAAGCCCCCCTATTGAACTTCGTTTCTTGTTCACGTTCTCCCATAAAAGGCAGGCGAAACACCTAAAGTGCGCACCTGAATATGTATTATTAAAAAGCAGGCGAAATAGCCAAAGTACGGCACAACCGTCTCCTTCCACGGAATAAAATATACCTACTATAAATGGTCACCGATTGTCAATGGACGCATTATCGAACGCAGCGTCTGAAACCAGCTACAGCCACGCAATCATCCGAACGCCGTCTGCTATTGGAGACGTGAGCGATCGAAACCTTCGCTGTGGTCGGCCCACCACAATTGGCCGAATGCTGACCATGACGTCAGCGAAGGATGCCTCATCGACGAAAATACGAGGAATGTAAGAACTTCAATTTTGGCGGTGTTGGCTGTGTTGCTTTGACAGCGCTGTGACTTCAGGCTTCCACCATGTCCGTTACAAACACCATTGAACTTGTTGTTGACAAGGTAATGACGTCACGAAAGGTAACCAAACGAGGGCGCCACCGAAACATCTCGCCGCTAATTTACCCCGTTCACCGTTGAGCTGAGACAAGACGCTCCGCCTTCAGCGCGAGCTTTCTCCCTTGCTAACACAAGTGTGAACGCGCAGGCGCGCCAGACCAAAGTACTGCGGAAGCCAGCGAGCTCGCGTTGGACGCGTGGCTTCTCAGCTTAAAGGTGAACGGAGTTAAACAACGCGGCAACGAGCTTGGGCTCCAAGCTAGACTGCCACATAGAATGCGTCGCTGCGCTTCGCTCGGGGAACGTTTAGTGTAATCTCAGGTTCGAGCGTCCACCACGCCACGTCGGAACCGCCAAGGGTTCGACAGGCGACCGCCTTCCGCTCTCAGCGTCAATAGGGAGTTTTCGTAGACCGCGCGTTTCCTCCTCCGCTAAGCCCTCTGCAACAAAGAAGTTGCTACTGCGCCTGCGCGCCAATACCTTTGACTGTAGAGTTTAAAAAACTCCCTAATATAACGGCGCGTTCGATTTGGCTAGCGTAGCCACGTTCACGTTAGCAGACGACATTCAAAACTTGAATATGGCGTCTGCCATTGCTAGCTTTAGACCACTTTATGATGAGTTTACTTTTACAAAATCCGCTCGCCGCTGGCGGATTTTGGAGCCGGCTGACGAAATTCACTGGTCGTTGCCAGAAAATCTAGAAATGAGACCCCGACCGAACCAGATTTTCAGCCAGTGGTCCTCCTCCGGGAGCGGGACCACTGGGGAGCAGGACCATCGACTACCGCGAAACCCTGTGAATGGTGAGCGAGACCACTGGGGAGCTAGACCAAGTATAGCGCATGTGTGTTGCACACGTGCGCCATAACACTTCCCTCCATCCTACGAAGGAGGCGAGGCGGTGGCTTGGCGCCGCGACCACCGGGGACCAGGACCGCAGGCGCGAAGATGCGCTCCTATGAGATACCAAAAACCTAGAAACGCGTAATCGAAACGCCGTAAAATGCTGCCCCTGCCTTATATCTTTCTAAAATGAGTCGGCTTAGTGGTTTTGAAGGATTCTTAGCAAATTTCTCAGTGCAATTGTACGGTTAGTTCCATTAGCTAAAAACGTGATTATTAAATTTAGTTAATTATCTCGCTAATTAGTATGTTTCGCGATCCTTGACGTAAGTCAAGGCTGGTAAGTTTGTTCCCGCAAAGTATTTCTTTTTATTTCGAACAGCATTTTTTGTAAATTTGTGAAAGCTTTTGCGGAAACAACCTGTACGCCATATATACGCTAGAGGGCGGCGAAGACAGAAGCCTAGAAAACATATGTTCACGCACTCGAACGGAAAACGCCGAACATAACCGGATGCGAGCGAGCAAATATCTGTAAACTGGTTTTCGCCCCAGACATAAAAATCAAGCTGAAACCGTGACATATAGTAGCTTTCGCCATTCGCCTCTCAGGAAGAGATGGCGAATCTACTCATCCAAGATGCTACAATTTTCCTGCGCCGATAGTCTGTCAGCAATGACCACATCTCAACAGCGGGGAACAGGTTGCAAGCGAAGCAGATTCCACGAAGTACCTCACGCATCCAAATTTTTCAGACGTCTTCGTTTGTTAGACCCTTAGAAACGCGAAGTATGAAGGGAGGTACCACACTTAAGAACAGCGATGCCCCGAGCGTTGTCACCGTCATGGTCGCGCAAGCACGCCGAAGGCAACGGTCCATCGGTCAAGGCGCCGAGGAAGATGAAATCACGTGCAGTCACGTGAGCATGAAGCTTCTGAACTCCTTAACCTCACTCTTCCTCTTATACGCCCCCCCCCCCCTCCCCCACTTCCCCCCTTATTTTCTTCAGTTCATGTTGTTGTTGTTTTTTCGAGGAGCAAAATATAAACCCTCGCGTAAGGGTTACAGTGGGTTATACCACGCTTATTACAGGTTACTGTGAAGATGTCACACGTCGGGCTGCCACTGAACTAACCTATAGATCGGCTTTTTCGCTTTCGATTTGGGCCTTGTAACCCATACACTGTTGGCGAGGAGATCAGACTATAGGGGGCGCTGCGTCCAGCTTGTTTTCTCCAAATGTCTGTGTTTACCAACACAAGGATCGTGCACTAAATTTCTTACTTCATCATTCTTGATTGAGCGCGGGACATCGATTGGGCGAAACTCCTGCCAAGTGTTTCCCCCGCGATCAGTCGAGAAAGTTGAAGTAAAAAATTAACGGGTGCCGCGTCCGCGTTCTGCTTCGCCGATTGAACACCAGCCCCAGCCGAACACTGACACAACCTTCGGCTACGTAGGCCGAGCGCTGCGTCAGAACACAAACAAATCACCAATGTCGTTGTTGTGCCCACCGGTGTAGTTCTCAATTTAGTTACTAGGGGTGCGACGCTTAGACCTCCTTCCCAATAGTCTTGACGAAAATAATCTAAATATCAAAACGACTGCCGTTTGGCACATATTTTACAGGTTACGCGGGTTCAGAAGTTACATTATGAGTTACCGAACGGCAAATGCTGTTTAAAACCCAAAACGTCGTTTGATTTCGGCACATGCGCAGTGGTGGGCTCTTATCTTAGAGCGATAGCTGCTATGGGCTATACCTACTACTGGACGATTCAGTGCCACGTAAGACGTTCGTCGTGATGTTGCCAAATACTTCAAAAAGGCCGCCCGCCGCCCGCGCGAATCGCGCCTGTACCGGCTGGGTGCAAAGCGGAGGCGTTATCACTGAGCTGTGTCACTTTTTCTTTTTCTTTATTGCCTGTAATGAGTTACGTTACAGCTTTTTTTGTTTTTAAAGCGCAGCTCTTAGGCGCCCGTTTCCGGCTTGAGCGGCGTCGCCGTCGGCGTAACCAAGGTCACCCCAAGGTCACCCAAGGTCACGCGACCTCCCAGGTCACCCCAAGGTCACGTGACCCCTCCCAAGGCTACGTGACCCCCGAGATCACGTGGCCCCCTCCCCGAGGTCACGTGACCCCCCCCCCCGAAGTCACGCGACCCCCCCCCCCCCCGAGGTCACGTGACCCCCTCCCCCCGAGATCAGGTGACCCCCGGAACATATTAAAGAATGAGGGGAGGAGGAGGGGTCTACCCTCCCCTCAGTCCCCTTCCCTCCTCCTCCTCAAGAGCTGCGCTCCAATTCGGCGTAACAGGGAGTTGTAAACGGCTTTCACTTTTTAGTGTTTTTCCTTACTTACTGAGCTACGCCACAGCGTTGTTAACTCGCTGTGTACTTAGAGTTTTTGTAGTACCCGATCTCTCGAAAGAAACATAGCAGATTATAAAATGCTGTTGTAGCACTGCCAATGGGCACGTTGAGTTTGTGCTCCGGAACGCGAGAGTTTGGCTGTTCATTCACTAAACAGACAGGAGCGCCACCGGAGACTGACACTCGAGCGCGCTCTTCGTACATCGATTGTTTCTCGGAGCGCGATTGACTTCTTCGCGCTTCGTGAGGTCACGTCCAGAAGCAAAATGGCTGCGCTGACGGAAACCGACAGAAGCGTTGGTGAGACGAAGGACGCAATCTTTCGTCTCGACAACGTTTCCACTTTTCAGTTGAATAGCGCTTAATCTGGCCTTAAAAACGCTGCACGTTTTCAGTTGAAGAGTTGAATAGTCAAATAGTTTAATAGCCCTTAATCCAGTCTTGACAAAGATGCCCCTTTTTAGTTGATTAGTGCTTAATCCAGCAGGTAAAAACGATTTGATTTAAAAGCCAAGACAGAAATTAACGTTCGGGAAAAGATTTCTTCGTGCATCTCGCCTAAAAACGAATTGACGTGCCACCTATTGAACGGCGGTGGTGAACATGGCACATCCACGGGTTCCGCCTCGCGCTGCAGGACGAAACCACGAAACATTTCACCAGTTCGAAAGTTTCCTGCGTCGACAAGCGAGTTCAAGAACGTTGTCGTTCATTTAAATCTGACCAGCATGAGTGGTTAATAAATAGATTGGTCAGATGTGCTCGAAGCGAGTCTTCAAACCTTTCATGAATATTAAAACTTACGTAGAAACTTCATAACGTCACCGTCTCTCTTACTTTACACTTTGCCGCTCCACAGAGGCCTTAATTCATTTCTCCTCGAAATTACCTCGGCTTCTGCCACCGTACCTCGGCAAACCTCACTTACGAGGGCCCTCGCACACCCTCCCTCACCCTCATTTTGACAGGTAAAGTGAGAGTGAGTGAGTTTCTGAACCATGAAAATGCATGAGTGTGCGGGCCGTGAGGGCCGTGAGGGCTGTGAGGGCTGTGAAGACCGTCAGTGCGTTAAGAGTATGAGTGCGTGAGGGCCGTGAGGGCGGTGAATGCGTGAGGGGCGTGAGCGCCATGAGTGTGTAAGGGGCGTGAGGGCTGTGAGGTTCAGTGAGGGTGAGTGAAGGGCTGAAGGTGAGTGGTGACTGTGAGGATGAGGGTCAGTGATGGACTGAGGATGAGTGTAGCTGTGAGGGTGAGTGAGGGGCTGAAGTGATTGTTGCTCTGAGGGTAAGGGTGAGTGAGGGCGACCTAAAATGTCGACCTCTGCCTGCAACCCGTATTCACGAGATTCCGGGATTGTCATAACCGTGCGGTCGGAAGGAGCTCATACGGCTTGTCAATAGTATCGGTGTGCCGCGCTTCTGTACGCCAGAACCGCATATAAAGAGAGCTTGGTCAATGGGAGGTGCGGGGAAAGCCAAGGAATGCATCACACGCAGATAGAGGGCTGAACATACTTCCCCGGTCAACCAGAAGCCGAAAATAATCTCCTCGCGGCGGTAGCGAGAAAACGTTTAAATAAGTGCGTAAGAGTTAAATGTAGTAACTCTTCATGGTTCCAAATAGGGTGCACCTGGTGTTTCGATTATCATATAGCAAAACGATGTAAGAAACGAGTGTGCCGCTGGAACGTTTTTTGTTCGGGTGGAGTATAACCGCTTGAAAGGCAGATTCTAGACCCTCGGCGCCTGGCGCATGGATTACGTCGATCGTTCTGCTAGTCGCGCACACTTTTTATATCTTCTATATTTTTATACATATGTTCCACCTTGATTTTGCATGACCGTTATCGAAACATCACGTGCACAATACTTCCAGTCACCGAGAGTTACTCCGACGCACTTATTAATTCTGTTTCTCGCGATCATCGCCAGGGTGTCATTGGCGGCTTCTGGTTGGCAACATTCGAATTTGTGAAGACTCCCTGGAACGCGCCCGGCCCGCTTTCGGCCAATGGCGCATCCCCATTTGCCTCCCATATTTCCCGATGAATGGCCAGACTCTCTCTATATACGACTCTGCTGTGCGCCATGCGCCGTTTAGTTGCCGAGCTCGGAGTATGAAACTCGGAGTAGGAGTAAAGGAGCGCGGTCTTAACGCGTCAAGTGCCTAGAGCTCGTGCTGTGAGACGCGCTCATGACCTCAGGAACAAACAAAAAAAAGCGTTCAGAACAAATTTTTCAGATGTCTATTCTGTGTCGAACGCTTTCATTCGCGCACCAAACGGTGCGTGAACGCGACGCCGATGTACAACGACTTGTCTGTGACTTATTTCAGCTATCGATCTAACTATAATGTGGATTAACACGGGACTGCTCAATGTTTATTGGCCTTCAATTGATTTAGGGCCCCCCAACATGAAACAATGAAGTAGTTACAAAAATTAACATAGGGTCAGGTGGGTAAATGTAGTCCTAAAGTTTAAGCGCCAAATATTTTTTGATGAATCTCTCGGACCAACAAGAGGATGGTTTTTGTGTGGCCATTAAACAATGGGTGCTGTTTGTCGCGCTGGAAGTACGAAACACAATTGTGAGTGTGTGTGTGTGTGTGATACCGAAGCATTTTATCTTTCTGGTATTACTGTGGAATCCATGGAGCATAGACCAGGACACGAGACGACATTCCTGCACGGCTAAGATCCATCACACAGCAGCGTATATGCCTGCATCTGCCCTCGTTTGATATCTGCGCTTCGTGCGTCGCGGGTCAAGCCGTGGCACGATGCCTCAGTACGATGCACGATGTCCCAATAACTCGCAGTGACATCTTGACGCAAACCTTTGCAATGTAGTCAAGCGTGGTAGAGCCGTACTGTGTGAATAGGTTCACCCTACTTCGGTATTGGTGTATCTTGACATTTTGCCAAAGTTTCGATCGTTTGTTCCCTGCAAACTCACGAGGGTGTTCATGTAGTTGGCGCAGCCTTATAACAATGGCTGGGAGTAACGAATTACACATTAGAGTCGTGTTGCCTAGGAAGTAACAAAAAAAAACACGAAACAAACAGGAGGCTCTCTAAGATGCATACTTTGAATATTAAAAGTTTTTCTTTGTATTCTCTTAATTAGACGGAGTTCATTATATGTACAGGTTATGTCTGTGTATGCTGCACCAATGTCCAAACAATAAACAATGTTGCCGGTGTTGTTGGAAACACCTTCAAAAAGGGAACTTTTTGGAATTCTGCAGTGTAACACCACGGTTGTCACTCTGAGGATTCCATGAGGCTTCAATTGAACGAAGTCTCAACTAAAGAGAAAATTAAGTGTCCCCCCCCCCCCCCCCCCCAAAAAAAAAAAAAAACACTTTGCACAATATTTACGCCGCGGCACGCAATTTAGTTGGAGGTATACCCCGGTCAAGCCCCACGTATTAGTACTAGATTGGCTTAGCGGCTCGCCCGAACACTGTACCCAAGCCCAATATCTCCCGGTTAAGACCCACGGGGCATCTAGTCAGCCGTACGCGACTCGTGCGAGCAGGGGCGCTACGGAGTCTACTAACGTCTCTAAACCTCGTGCGGACGTTGCAGCGACGCTGAAGTGGCCACAAGACTCGACCATTAAAAACAGCAGGGTAGCGTCCCATCATACACGAGCTACAGTCTGCTTTCAGCCAAGTCGCCAACTGTTATATGTCGACATCCTATGAGTACCGAAACAACGGTCACGATCACGACGTGTGGTGTCCTGCACAGAACAGTGGGGCCATTTTATATTGATAGACATGTTAAATTTATCGTGAAGCACGCGCACTCAAACAAATCGACCTAGATTAAGAAATATAGTTCAGGTAGAACGGTAAAGAGCTACGCCAACCGGTATGCGAAAATGTGCACCCGTGGTACAACGCTTCATAAAGTGTGTACTTGATACACTTGTTTGCTGCAAACTACGCCAGATGACGATACCTTACTTTAAATATCTCGGTGAACACAAGACTACTCGCGTCGTAAAAAAATAGACAAGCAAAGCGGACGACTATAAGTACGGCTTGCAAATGACGGCAGCAATGTTTCTTTCGGTTTGAAACGGAAACGAAAGTGACGGTCTTGTGATAGTTTTAGACATAATAATATATTTATCGAAGCTTTCTTTTTGTTTATTTCTTGCGATGACGTCGAAAATAAGCCGACTGTCATGGGAGCATCGTGTTGGAGCACTAGAACATCTCAACACTCGGCGCATGCGGACAGTCGTAGGGGGTTCGCGCCGCAAGAGTTTGGCAGTTATACAGCTCTTCCACTGTGCTAGTCCACGGCATGCAACGCAGCTTCACAAAATCCAATTTAGATTTGTCAGGAATGCAACTATGCAAAAGTTATTTTGGTAGTTCCGTGTTCATTTAATTATGGAGCTCGGAGCGCCTCTCTGGCTGGTGTGTTTAACTCATCCTCAAAGGGGGTCTCTCAATTTTTCGCCTGGTGACGTCGTAAAAGTGTCATGCTCTTGCCTACAGTGATTTTGGCGGAAGGCACAGCAGCGGAGGCGAATACGGCTAGGCATGTCCCGCTGCAGGGCGCGCTCTGCAGGCAGATAGGACGCCGCGACACCAGCGACCCTGGCGTCCCTCTCCTTTTTTGCCAGCATTTCTACGGCCAACCGCCAGGATCGCGACGTCCGACAGCGTGACGCGCCGGCTCATGCGACGTAATTTGTTGCCACGCATGTCGACGGATTGCATGGGTGGGAGAGGACTGTAAATGTGCCAGGCGTAGATGCGTTCCAGACAACACACGTCAGTGCAATGCGGAGGGCAAGTCCGTCTGCTTCTTGCACAGGGGTTGCGATGATGCCAAAACGCCGAGCACTAGTTGGCTGATTGAAAACAACATAATGGGCAGACCTCAAGGCATCTAGCATCGAGATTTACCCACCATCCTTTCGATCGAAGCCAATCAGAGCTCGACGTCGCTCTGACGTCACCATAACTCCTGCGCCAGAAGCAGACGACTTGCTCTCCGCATTCTATTGTCATTTATCTCTACATTTTTCTTCACAGGTGAACTTGACAGTCTTCTACGATCCATACGACTACAAATCCCTCGCCTTCTTCAGAGAACAGCTGAAGCCCGCGTACGAGAAGCTGTGGGAAAACGTGCTCGTCGAGCTGGTCCCGTACGGCAGAGCGCAGACGAGAGAGGCCACTGCGGACGAACCCCTCAGTTTCGTCTGCTCCGAAGGAACGGGGAACTGTATGGAAAACATCATCCACAGCTGCGCCATTTCCCTCATCCCAAGCACGGAAGACCTGCTCATGTTTGTCATTTGCCTCTTGTGGCCTAGGATATCGGAAGGTTACGAAAATACAGTGAGGGAGTGCGCGCGCGACATTCCCGGCATGGATCTACAGGATATACTGGACTGCTCCAGTTCGTCCCAGGGGCAGATGTTCCTACAGCAGATGGGTGCCCGAATGGCGGAAATGGACGCCCCCGTGACCGAGTTGCCCAGTGTAGCCCTGGACGGGAAGATGGTGAAGACTCAGTTTCATCTTTGGAGAAGTCTCAAGACCGAGGTCTGCGGTCACTTTAAGCACAAAGTGCCCCAACAGTGCAAGTACTTTTCGATGCAACGTCTTTTGGGGAGGAAATGGTCTTCGCAGACTCGGAAGCCAGGAATTAGGTCGATACTGGATGACTCTTGTAGGTGATGAATTCGAGTGCTTCCGGGTCGAAATCAACTACTATTTATCTATTAATTTTAATATAAAAGCTCAACTTTTAAAAAGCTATCGGAGTTCACTTCCACGCAAGGCACGAATACATCCAATCACTGCCGACAATAGAACGATACCAGCTTATGACAAAGCTCAAAATAGTAGACAAAAAAAGTATTTGCGCAGGGGCAGCAATGATAATATTTATTTCATTTTCTCGTTGTTCTTGTGCACATCACCTCTTTCGGGTACGATATTACTCTCAGCTTCGCCTTACTTTGTGATTCTTTTATTGTCCACAGCGATCGGGTGCCTTCATGTTCTGCGCGAAAGTAAGCTCATTATTCTATTTTAGAGTGTAGATGACATTCCTGATATGAGAAGCTGCGAATTATCAATGCAGAACAACAGACGAGCGATAGAATTTTGTTGCAAAATATTAGTAAAGGCCTATTTTAATTGACCTTTATTAATGCGCACGTGAGAAGATATTTTGGTTATGTGGACGTTGAAGTAAAGACGGTGGAAATCTAACCATGTTTCGTGGAAACAAGTATGTCGATCCTATAGCTATATGTTTTGCGCGTGTAAAGGAGTCACGGCAAAATGCAAAATTTGCCGTTATCGTTTTTTTTTTTGTTTTGTTTTGTTTTGTTTTTATTTCAAGAATGAATTTGAAAATCATATCTTTTTGTAAAAATTAAAATATTGACCCAAAATTATGCTTAAATTGAGATGAAAACATCCAGATACGTTTTACACTTTGATAGCACTATTGTATGCATGCGCAAAGGCGCGGCGAAGTATAGTTATATGAGATATCGGAGCGATCTACTCAAACTACCTAACTTAGTTCGCACCACAAGTAACAAAATGTGACATCATAGTCCTCCATTCACACTTAAGATGACAATGAAATGTGTGGGACCCCGGCGAAAAAAAAAATATATAAAGGCACACTTTTTATCTCCAATGTGGGGTATGGTGTAAAAGGTAAACGTCTGATTGGTCTTACAAGCACGTAGCTTTCACTTGTGGAAATAAAAAGCCTATCTTTTTTTTTTTTTTTTTTTTTTTTTTTTTTTACCCAGAGCCTACACATTTCACTGTCATCTTGAAGGGGGGGGGGGGGGGGGTGCAACGATTTTTAGATTAAAAAAATTTGCATCTCGTCAATTTCACGTCGTTCATCGTGTCCCAGAGGATAGAGAAAACATCCCCTTCATTAAAAAAATTCACGATTCCGCTGCATAATAGCAAAGCAGAGGTCGAGCTTTTTTCGGTGTTGTACACGTTCCTCAAAAAGAGGAACGGAAGCTCGTTCCTTGTTGCCCTTGATTTTTGGAACGCGTTCCGGTTACAAGTTCCATCTGCGAGGGAGGAACTCGTTCCCGTTACAATTTTAAAAAAAATTGAACATAGCGTTACATATACGTTACATATTCAACTTACATTTGTATTTTGCTAATTACCATATTTACTTAGATCAAACCAAGTTTGTTTGTTTTTTATCTATCCTATTAAATAGTAACATACGAATTTGAATGCCGTGATGGAAGGACACCAGGAGAAGAAAACAAGCGAAAGCAAGTTTTCATTTGTTGATAAATTCACTTTTCAAAATATCACCGTTTTGCCAGATTCATGTTTGTGGTGGGCTATGCAGACGAGCCAAACGAACTGTTGCCCCACATTGCACGAGCGTTTTACAACAACCTCACACGCTTTAATCTAACAAACTCCCGTGTTCGAACTCATCAACATTTGCTTCTCGATGTTACTGCCCGCAAGACGAGCAAGTGGAGAAGAGAGTAGGACTTCCGATACGTCAGTCTTGAAAACCATCAGTCCCTCTTCGTGAAGGTTGAATTCGTTGTCCGGCTTGAAGGTGGGAGAATAGGAGAGAGAATGAAAGTTAATTCTTGTACATCTGGCCAATGTTTGGGGTACAAGGGTGCGTTTGATGTCTTGTAACGTGATCTTTTGGTGTAACTAGGTTTTTTTGTATAAGTTCAGTGATGGCTGCAGTCGGCCTGAGATTTCCGGGTGTATGAGGCTTCGTGGAAGCGAAGACAGTAGCTGAGCTTGAGACGTCCCTTTTCCTGTTTTTTCATTCGACTAAATGTTTTGATTGCTGTACCTCAGTCTCAAGCACTGAAAAGAGAATCAATGCTCACTAGCTCCCCTGAACCCTACTGTTACCAAATGAGGACCCCACAAAATGAACTCCATGTAAAAAAAGACTTAACGAGGTCCTGCTATTCGTAAAGATACTGCTTCAGTACGTTTTTAGAATTGCCCTTTTAAAAATAAAATAAAAATGACCCCACTGGACGAAGAAAAAGGAACGCCGTTCCTAGTTTCGTTCCCGTAAACATGTAACGAGTTCCCGTTCCAATTCCACCTATGCCAAAGGAAACGGCGGCGTTCCTTCGTTTCTCCTAAAAGGGACGCGTTCCAGGAACGCCGTTCCATACAACACTGGCTTTTTCCCCCACCTGCAGCCACGAATGGCAGCCGAAGGAACAACGACGAGAAGCTTACGTGACCTCGCTCGGCTTTAAGCTGCAGCATAACGCCCCCTAATGTCAGCAGAGAGAGAGAGCACACGGGAACCTACACGGCACCCCGAATTATCTCCCTAGGAGGGGGACCAGGTGTGACCCTGAAGGCTGGGAGTGAGTTGAGGGGGGCCAGAAATGTCAATATTCATCCCTTTTTTTTTCACACAACAGCTAGGTCACGCAGGCTAAATTGGTTTTCTGTTCTTTAATTTAGGAGTGTCAGAGGGCAACTTCCACAAATTTTGACCGAAGTCCGGAAATTGTTGCACCCCCCCCCCCCCCCCCCTTTAAGCGTGAATGAGGGACTATGACGTCAATTTCGTTACGTGTGCTAGCGCACACCGGCCGCTGCTGCCTCGTGGAAAAATTGTACGCCACTTATTATAGCCACTGAAAAGTTTGGTTCGGTATCTTTTTAAACATTAAAGTGCAACCCTACCCCTGGTTAATGTCATTTTGAACCAACAGATGGCGATGGTATCGCCTTCAAAACCTGTGCCTAAGAGCAATAAATTCTGTGCGGTGGCGTATCGATGCAGTGTGGTATTCTTTATTTTTTTTTTTCTCAAATTAACAATGCTGGTCGTTCACTTGCATAGAGTTATTATAATCTACGCTCGAGGTTCAACTGGTGCTAGTGTCTATGCGACATCTGTGACGGAAATTGAAGCCGACAGCAACCAGTCTACTTTTGCAGTGCTCTTGTGCATTCCTATGGAAAAACGGGCGTGCATTTTGTCACTTCGCCGGAAAATAACACGGATAACTTTTGTTATTTAGGTCGTACCGAATTAATAGTGTGTACCTTGATTAACATTGTAAAAGTGTAATTGCTTTAGTTAACGCATTTTTCCTTATCAGTGAACGATGTTTAACTTCGCTACATTTCAGACCCAAACCTGTGTTACACAGCGGGTGTGTAAAAACGAGCGATGATTCTAAGCAAAATAATAATCGAAAGGAATATGGAAGGTGTTCAAGGCTCGCCAGCATTCCGGTGGCGCTTATATATTGCTAATATGCCAATCCTGGCGCTATATGAAATTGACCCCGCCTTGTATCTCTTCTTTGCGATAGGCTAAAGACATTCAGAAAGTAAAGAATGAAGACCTGGCAACGTCTGACTACTTGAGCGCCCTATGCGAAATTACCGAGGCTCGTTACACCGCAAAACTTCGCGTGAATAATGTGACATGTGGCGATTCATTCCGCGTGGACGCCGCAGAATGTACGCTAAAGCCGGATTCACACGGTGAGGTTCTGCTCGCTATTTTCAGTCGCGACGACGCTCGGGCTGCAAAAGCGTGAACCGTAGCTGAGATGGTTGACGTGGATACTGAAAATCACAATCAGATTCGGACCAAGTGAATCGGGCATAACAGTTGGTGAAGGCCGCTGGTAACAATGATCAACATCTCCTTGTATCTACTGTTTACATCGAGCCTCCTTACCAACCTTCAAACTGAAGGATCTTCTACTGATAACTGTTATTATAACTGTGAATCATTTAATAAACTGAAACAACGCGCAACCTTGATGAACAAATCAAACATATCTCTGTTTCCTTTAAATGCGAGAAGTATTAAAAATAATAGTGATGAGATTGAAATATTTTGAAGTTCACAAACTCATAACTTTGATATTTCGGCATTCACGGAGACGTGGTTTACAGGAAACTGTGATGTTATTAGACAGTTTTAGTGGATCGTACGCTATAGTTTCGCGTACGCAAGGAACTTGCGGGTCGTGAGCACGCATGCGCAGAACGCAATAGAAGGGCTAGCGTGTTGCGTACGCACGCAACGCTGGGGATCTTGCGTTGCGGGCTAACGGGCTTTCCGGGAACATCTCGAGATACCTCGGGCCCAACGAGAGCGCCAGTTTCAAGATGGCGGTTACCTCGACTGGCGCAGCAAGGACGACGTGGTGTTCTCGAAGTTCAATGTTACGTTAAATTGCGTGGTATTCTGCTCGGTAATTCTTTCCGGGACCTACCGCGGTCGAATCAGATCGCCGTGCAGCTGAAGGAGTGCACAGTGAAAATGTTCACCGCTCGCAATGTGCGTCAACGCTGCGATCTGCTCAACGCTTAGGCTATTCGTACAATTCATCGCCGACGGACGAACGATTCTTCAAGAAATCGCCGAAGTGGTCGCTACGCGCTGGATATCAGTAGGTCATGGATTTCATTGCGCGAAAACATTAATGAAAGGTGCCGTTTCCACGGGACCATTGACGGGGGCTCCGTGATCGAATTAGGCTACGCACTCGTACTCGAAGCCTCCCTATACCCCGCAGAAAAGCGCGCTTGACGAGGCAGCTGCCGCTTCGTTTAATTTGAAATAAAAGATTAGACATGTTATCGTTTTCAATATTTCTTCTGAGAAGCATGGAGATGAGAAGCACGCGGAATGCTACGGCTCGTGCAAATTTAACCAAGATCACGCGAGGTGTTCACTCGGAAACGTAACGCACAACTAAATTCGGTTCGAGCAGGTCGTTTTTAGCGTACGCTATACCGTTGCGTATTGCGTACGTAAGAGCCAGCAACGCTATACTAAAACTGTCTATTAACTTCAAAAATTTCAAGAGTGAACAAATCTATCGTACAAACCGGAAGGGAGGTAGAGTGTCAGTTTATTTGCGCGAAGGTCTGAAATATAAAATTATTCCAGACTTCACGGGTGTTGATTATAATCATGAATCATTAGTCCTTCAAAGTTCTAGAACGGTTATTGCTGCAATATACAGGCCACCGAACGGATCCTTTAGTATATTTTTTTAGTTTCATTACAGGCTTACTGGAGTATGTTACTTCCATGAATTTTCAGATTGTCCTAGTAGGCGATTTTAATATAGATTTACTGTCTCATGAACCGCCGAAAGTTGAATTTCATGAAATAATACAGTCTTTTGGTTGTACAAACTTAGTCAACATGCCTACGAGAATAACGTAACACACTGAAACTTTGATTGATCTTTGTCTAACAAATTATGAAACTCGTAGCACAAGAGCAGGCGTATTTTTGGTGGATCTAAGCGATCATTTTCCTATATTTTGTTTTATCTGCTGGAAGAGCTCGGGCAGTAAGCAATCTAGCGCACATGAAAAGCTGACTTATCGCCATACTAGTAACCAAAAAAATATTGAGCAGTTTACCATAGTCATCTCGAACGATAACTGGAACCATGTTCTAACCGAACTGGACCCTGATAAAGCGCATGATAAGGTCATGGAAAGAATAGGAGAATGTTAGGACTCAGCTTTTCCTCAGGTTCAGTGTAAAAAGCACAACAAATCAAAGGGGTTACTCCAGAGTTATACAAAAGAATAAAAGCAAGGAATAAGCTGTTCGATAAATTTATCAAAACTAGAAACCATACCATTTTGACTGAATGCAAAAATCTACGTAATAAACTGGCTGTAGATTTGAAAAAAGCGAAAGATAGATAATATACAAATAAATTTGTATCTATAAAAAACAACCCAGAAAAAGAATGGAAGACTGTTAAAGACGTACTATCCCCTGTCCCTAATGTCATACCAAATGAACTCAGAATAGATGATCAGACATATTCTCACGCGTCACTGGCCGAGAGGTTCATCTTGCATTTTTTGACTGCAGGTGCCAGTGTTACTACATTAATGGACTACAGCAACTATGAAACGTACATAACCATGAACTTAGCTAACTTTATATGTTTGACCTCCACCAATGAAACAGAAATTAATGATACAATTGTCTCGTTGAAGTGCAGTAGCGCCTCTGAATATGATGAATTGAAGGTAGCCCCCATAAAAGAAGTAAAAGACTGGATTTGTTCTCCTCTAGCTCATATACGCAATAGAACTTTTGAAACTGGTATATTTCCTAATAAAATGAAATTAGCTAGAGTTTGTATTATACACAAAGGCGGTACATTAACTAACCTAAACAACTACAGGCCCATATCAGTGCTTCCATTATTTTCAAAAATCGCAGAAAAGGTAATAAACACTAGGTTTTCTAAATACTTTCTTTACAATAATATTATAACATCTTGTCAGTATGGGTTTCAGAAAGGAAAATCTACAGAAACAGCTTTACTATGCATAAAAAAACAAAATATTAAGTAACATAGAAAATCGACTTTACACACTCGGTATATTCCTAGATTTTCGGAAAGCTTTTGACTCGATAAAGCATGATATTCTTCTTGGAAAACTACAACGATATGGTATAAGGGGATTAGCTCTTGAACTTATCAAAAATTACTCATCAGCCAAAGACAATTCACATCTCTAAACGGTTTTAAATCACAAACTTTTCTGATACAGTACGGCGTTCCTTAGGGTTCAATCCTCGGACCTTTGTTATTTTTGGCATATATAAATGACATAGTTAATATACCGCGAACCCCCGATATTATCCTGAACGCGGACGACACCAACGTTTTCTTTTCCGGAACAAATCTCGATGAAATTGAACAGTGTGCAAATTGCTGACTTAATGAGCTATCTCAGTGGTTGCGGTCTAACCAACTAGAGTTAAACACAGCAAAGACAATATATGTTATATTCAGGTGCAGAAATAAACTTGTTCAGCGTAAGTTGAATGTTACATTTTTAAACTCTACGATAGAAAGCACTTCGGCTCATAAGTTCCTTGGGGTTTGGTTTGAGGAGTTTTTAAGTTGGACGAACCATGTAAATAAAATTAGATGTGATATAACACGTTCAATTGGTATACTGAATAAAGTCAGACACTTGTTACCAAACTGCCTTAAACTGCAGCTTTACTATGCTCTTGTGTATTCCCGCCTACAGTATTGTCTTTTACTTTGGGGAACCACGACAAAAACAAACATTGCAAAAGTTTTTCTTTTACAGAAGAAGGCCGTTAGGTTCATATATAATTTAGGTTATATTCAGCATACATCGCCCACATTCGAAAAATACAAGCTATTACCCATCGGACATGTTTTTTCTATTAAATTAGTGACCAGTATATTTGACGAGATAAAGCGGAATGAGACCTCTTTGTTCAACGCCTACCTTCATAAGCCTGCCGATTAAACTCTTAGACACACCTTTTACATCAAACAAAACGTTAGAACAAACTATGGTACTCAAACACTTCAATATCAAATTGCTGATTTACTAAATAATCACGCAAACATAGTTCAAACGGTACACAACTGTAGCAATCTCCAGATGTTTAGGAAAATGATCAAATTATATTTTCTTTCAATCGAACAATATGCACCTGCCACTTGTGCCATTAGTTCAGATGTGCAAATGTGATCAATTATATGTACCAGTGTTTGTTCTTATTCACTCAACTTTGTGACTCTTCAAATGTTTTCTTCCATAAACTTATTTTAATGTGAATTAGGTAATTGATGTTAATTTGTTTCGTTATCCTTAGAGGTACGTGCCGAGTGCTGTAATGGGGGCTGGTGGCCACGTCAGAGGACTTCGCGTCTTCTTTTGCCACAGCCTCCCAGACATATGCATGTCGAAATAAACTTATTATTATTATTATTGTCTTTTGAGGCCTGCACTTCTTATCACAAGTACCGGGCCAAAATTTTGTCTACGGCCCGGTGTCGTCTAAAAGAGCAGACGACAAGCAGAAGCGTTGAAAAAGCAGACGACAGTTCGAACGATCAGGCAGCCGTCCGAACTTGACGACGCACTGAACGAAGTCCGCAGGTGGTCCGTACAACTTGACGGTTTTCTGGCGTTCATGTTGGAACAAAACAAATAAATTTGATGACCACAAGTATCCGTGAATTAAACCCAAAGTGCTTCGATCCCACCCCAGCAATCGGGGCCCGACGGCGTCTGGTTTTTAATTTTCACGGAACATATCCACGTTCTCGGACGAACCGAGCACACGAAAACTGACCTTCAAACCTTTCACGGCTCTTTTGGTACAGCCCCAGTCGCGGCGTTTTGACGAGAAGGCAGGTTTTTGTGAGTTTTTTTCAAAACAACGCAGGAATACATGTTTCACATCCGGACTTCCGCCCATAGCCCCAGACCGGAAGTGCGCCCGACGCGCCACCACCGCGCCGTGACATCACATAGATGAGTTCGTGTACAGAGAGGAACTGCTGGCGCCGATGATGGTAGTCATAGGAGAAGAGGGTACGTATTGCCATCTTGCGGGCACGTTTGGCAGGCGTGTCCGAGCGTTGGGGAACGCCAGTGAAGGGAATCTCGCGGCGCGACACCGGAACGACTATTCGGAAATTATTTGAAAAATATTCGAAGCTTTTGGAAATTATTATTCGATTCGAGTAACGAATCGAATAGAGTGGTATTCAATAAGTTTTTTGAAAATGGCGAATATTCGCACACCCCTAGTTTTAGCAGATCGTTTTTTGTTTTTTTTTTCGCCCCGATAACGATATTTCCTCTCCCCTGCGGCGGCCTTGGGCATGCATCGTATCGTTATCGGGGCGAAAAAACGATCTGCTAAAACTCTTTAATACAATGCAGGCGACGGGGGAACTTTTCTTTCCTGCTTTCAGGACGAAAGTCTCTCCCTATTTGAAGGAACATAGGTTACAAGAGCATTCTTCCCATTAGTGTGCGTGTGCGTGTGGGGGGAGGGAAGGGGCAATAGAGATCAGAGGTTTCCGTGGGAATTAAAATTAGGGGGTGTCTAAATTTTTAGGGGTGCGTAGGGGGGAGGGCATTGAGAATAGAGGAGTGGTTGCGAATTAAGGGGGTGCTTCAGAAAATCGAGGGAAAGGGGGTGTGTAGAGAAATCACTGATAGAGGAACTTTTTTTCAACGAGTGCAGCGTGACGAAACGCCGCGGCCGGGGTTATTGTTGTTTTAATGAAAAATCGTGAAAATGGGAAAACTCCGTGCGTAAATATTATCCACCCATAACGGGAAAAAGACTCGCACGGGCTGGGGAGAGAGGAGTGAAAGAAGAGGGAGGGGAAGAGGAAGATTGATTTTGTTAGTGGCGGCATATTAAGAAATTCAAATAGAGGTGGCCGTGGCCATGTACTACGAGGTGCGCGCTAATAAATGCTTCTGTGAGTAGGTCAGGATTACAGTAGGTCGGGGGCCGGAGGAGAGCTTTGCGCGCCAAGAATCTCGGAGGCCATGCCTGGGCGCGACCAAAAGCGTCGCCGTTAATGGCCTTCTTCGGTTGGCCAAAGGCTCACTATGACTTCTAGAATAGGATTATTTTTCCTCTCATCGACTGAAATAAAAGAAAATTTAGACTCTCAACTATGACTGTATGGATTTAGGAATCTGGTGACTAGGCTTCCAACGCGATTTTTACGCACCATCGAACTTGACGCTCGCTACTAATAATCATGATCGTGACGTCAGGAATAGGAACCATAAGAGGTGCGCCACCGAAGCATCCCCTACCGTTGCCCGTTTCCGTCCCGGTGAGCATCATGCCGGGATGCGGTCATGTATGGCTGCTGCGTGCTGCACGTGGTCGTGATGCAACGTACCCCTTCGAGGTATTTCCTCTCCCCTTTATTGAAAGCTGAGCCAAAATATTTGTTGGTATCTGGCTGAGCTCTCGCTCATAAATAACCGGTTGATTTCCAAAAGCCTTAGAAATGAGACGTTCACTTTTAGGACTAGCAGACGATGCCGAAATTCGGCGCCCAAAAGCCTGGCCCTGACACCACTACTTTCTTTGCGAAAGGTGCAGACGATGATATTGCTGACTTTGCATTGTGGGGTAGAGTGGGTAGAGACAGAGGCAAGTAGCCTCTGCATTTTAACTTTACCCACGACTGGGATTTCCTTATAGGACGAAAGAAACACAGAGAGGCCTTAGTGTCTGGGCAAGGAGCAGACATAATTCGCTGCGACTCAACTGCGAAGGAAGTATGTCAAACTTCTGAATTCGAAAATTACACTGGATTGGCCCTTCTACGGAAGTAACTCAGCGTCACCTACTTCCGCTACGGATGGCTTAAAGCCATCAACGCAGTCACTTCTCTTCAGTGGGCCTGGTGGCAGCGAGACGAATATGCAACCGAGTTTCTTCTGTCTCACCCTACAGGTAGAGTTTGTTTCTTCGCCCGACGGTTTTTAGTCCGATGATAGCTTTCTTTTGCTGCTACCGGGCCCACTGGTTGGCATTTGTTCTGATTTACTGTCATGGTTCAACATATGTTCATCCATCCTGTTGTGTAGTGGCGATATTGAATCTAACCCCGGCCCCGAGACGCTAGCTCTCTTTCAGCAAATACTTACTGGCCAAACACAAATTGATGCGGACGTTACTTCTATCAAGAATAGACAAGAGGCTCTGGATCCTAATTTTGCTGACTACGAATCCCGACTTGTTGCAATCGAAGCTGGCTCGTCCCAGATATCTGATATCGCCCGACGGTTGCAGTATCTGGAGAAAAAAAAAAAGTGCCGCTCTTGAAACAGCTGTCTGTCAACTTACAGATAAGAATGATGATTTTGAAAACCGTTCTCGCAGAAACAACTTGGTCGTGTATGGTCTAGAAGAGCCTGTTAATTAAACCCCTGCATCACTACTGGATAGTGTAACTGAACTGCTGACTAGAAAACTGTCTGTAACTGAGATGTCATAGAGCGCTGGCATCGTCTTGGTAGGCCTGCAGAAGGTAAGATACGACCTGTAATGTTTAAATTGATTGACTTTCGTGAAAAGATTCGGATACTCAAATATGTTTCTAAACTTAAAAGGCACATGGATATTTGTTAACGAGGGTTTCTCACCACGTATTCGAAATATTCGAAAAGAATTTTGGCTTAGTACAGCCGAATTCCGAAGAAATGGCGCAAAGGCTCGTCTGCGTTACGACCAGGGTTGGGCAGTATCGCGATACAAATGTATCGGGATACTATTTCAGAAATACATATCGCATCTGTATTTCTGTATCGTGATACATTTTTTTCAACAGTGTCTGCATTCCTGTATCAAAATACATTGGAATGTTTCTTTGTATCGCGATACAATCAGGATGAAATGTATTGCGTTACATTTCTTGAAAAATATCCCCCCCCCCCCAAAAAAAAAAAAAAAAAAGTGCGAACGTATTTTTTTTTTTTTTTTGCTTCCGAGGGCCTTAGGGTCAAAGAGATGCTGGGGCATTGTTACTATGCTGACCAAGGTTCCTTTTGATTCTGCAAACTATTTTTCTATGCGTCCTCTTCTCTCTTCTGAGAAGTGTTGCGTAGTCGGGGACTCGAACCAGGTGGCGTGCCAGGAGTGGAGTCAGAGCATCTTCTGCCGCAGGTCCTTAGGTAGGGATTTCTTGAGTCATTGTTTGCTGGCATCCAATGCCCGCTGCTAACCGTCTCTCTCGCCTTAGCGTGCAGAGTACACCCAGCCGGCAAATCTGAGTCACATTCTGTTGTGTACGAAGGTAGACGACAGCTTGAAGACTGAGTAGGCGTTTATTACTACATGGTGCAACTTGACCAGTACCAAGCGTGAGAAGAACTGCAAGGAGCGAGAGCGCTTGCTTTTCTAGAAGCTGCCGCGACCACGTGAGCACACGCGACTTTTGATAAACTGTTATCGGCAGCGCCGCTATCTATAACATTTCCTCCCGCTTAAAACAGTGCTATGTCGGGGAATAGCGGTCCGGAGGTCTTCGGGTTCTTGTGGGGTATCTGGGAGCAGGAGGCGGCGAAACGGTGGCTGGTGCCGCTTGCGGACTTCCAGGAATCTCAGCAGGCGTTGTTTGAGAAAAGGATGCTCGAGGACTGCTGGTCACGTGAGGGGTGCCGCTGGCAGCCGATGTAGAAGAGCACTCCCACGAGGTGTCCTCTGCCTGCTGCTCTTGGTTGACGCTGGGAACACTGCGCAGCAGCTTGATGACGATGCCACACTGCGGGGCTACGTGACGTTTGCACCTCCACTGTGTAGGAAACTGGTCCCTTGTGCTGTACCATGACGGCTGTCCCCTGTAATTACGAACCATAACAGCATCGCCGACCGTGATAGAACGGGGCGTGGAGGGACGCTGGTAGCACTCACTGCATGAATTGGCTATGCCCAACTCGCCCTTCTATCATTGGTTTAAGAATGTCTTGCCTAGATCGCAGGCGTCGACCGAACATCAGATTCGCCAGGGCCTCTTTTCTCGTAGCGTGGGGAGTGTTCCTGTACGTCAGTAGGAACTTGTGAAGAGTTTCGTATAGGCTTTCTGTGTTCTTCCCTTTTATTAATGCTTTCTTGAGCGATTCAACAAAACGTTCGGCCAGCCCGTTTGAACTGGGGTGATAAGGGGCCGTTGTGACATGGCGTGCGCCCAGTTCTCGGATGAATGCTTTGAACTCGGCAGAGGTGAACTGTGATCCGTTGTCGGAGACAATGGTGTCCGGATATTCAAATCTCGCGAACATCTCACGGAGACAAATAATTGTGTTCTGGCTAGTTGTGCTTTTCATCACACAGACTTCTGGCCATTTAGTATGGGCGTCAACGACAACAAGGAACCTGCACTGACGAAAAGGTCCTGCAAAATCAACGTGCACACGTCTCCAAGGAGCAGTCGGCCAAGACCACGATGCAAGGAAGCACTGTTCGGAGCGTTGTGCTGCTCTTGACATTGCTTGCTATGCTTTACGTGTGTCTCGAGATCACAGTCAATACAAGGCCACCAAACATAGCTTCTGGCCAGTTCTTTTGTCCCCGCCAGACCAGGATGTCCGTCGTGAAGCTCTTGAAGATCCAGAGGCCGGAGCTTTGGGGGTACGACAACACGCATGCCGCAGAGGAGACATCCCTGATGCAGTGTGAGCTTGGTCCGCCTGTTGAAAAATGAATTGAGTTCCGCATCCTGCACAAAGTTTGGCCAACCCGTACTTGTCAACTCAATAACCTTGCAAAGAAGGGGATCTTGCGCGGTCGTCCGTGCGATGTCCTTGCTGGTTACAGGCACGGCCTGCAGACGTAAGGAATAGAACGTTTCATCAGCTTCGTCGGAGTCAACTACATGCAGTGGTAAGCGCGAAAAACCGTCTGCTTCTACGTTTTCACTTGTACGTTTGAACTTCAAGAAATACGTGTATGCGGACAACGTCACGGCCCAACGCTGAAGGCGTGCTGCTGCTATCGCCGGGATTCCAGTCTTTGGTCCTAGCATCGTCTGCAATGGCTTGTGATCTGTTATCAGTATAAACTTGCGGCCGTATAGATAACAGTGAAATTGTTTTACACCAAAGATAAGCGCGAGCGCTTCTTTCTCCAGTTGACTGTACTTTTGCTCTGTCTCCGACAACGTTCTCGATGCGTAGGCGACAGGACGAACCGTTCCATTTGGGAAGATGTGCGAAAGTACAGAACCTACCCCGTACTGTGACGCGTCGCAGGCCAGCTGAAGGGGCATCTTCGGATCGTAGTGGGCCAGGACCTCCGTGGAAGCCAGGGCGTTCTTGATGTCGTCGAAGGCTTTCTGGCAGGCACGGGTCCACGACCAGGTCTAGTCCTCACGCAGGAGTATGTACAGCGGGTGTGCCATCGTCACTAGACGTGGAAGAAACTTGCCGTAGTAGTTGATAGCTCCGAGCAGTGAGCGAAGCTGCTGTTTGTTGGCTGGTGCGGGCGCAGCTCTGATGGCGTCAGTCTTCTTCGTCGGGGTGTGGATGCCAGCTGCACTGAGCCTGTGGCCAAGGTAGTTGAGCTCTTTCTGGAAAAAGGTACATTTTTCAGCCTTGACACGGACTCCTCGTTCAGCCAACCGCTTGAGCACTGCTTCTAAATTTTGGAGATGCTCAGTCCCAACCGCTTGAGCACTGCTTCTAAATTTTGGAGATGCTCAGTCCTTGACCTCCCAGTACCAGGATATCATCCAGATAACAAGCGACGCCCTTAAGGTCGCTTAGCATAGTGTCCATGATACGTTGAAAAATTCCTGGGGCTGACGAGACCACGAAAGGGAGTCTGTTCATGGCAAACAAGCCTTTATGCGTGTTAATTGCAAGGACACGGCGCGCAGAATCAGCCAGCACAACTTGTTGGTAGGCCCTATTCAAGTGAATTTTTGAAAATTCTTGCCCCCCAGCAACCGCAACGAAGATTTCTTCAACTCGCGGCAAAGGGTAACGGTCGGTGTCGAGCATGGAGTTTACAGTAGTCTTATAATCCCCACAAAGGCGAATGTTTCCATCTTCACAACCGGTACAACCGGTGTTGCAAATTCGCACGTCGTGATTGGGGTGATGACCATCATAGCCTCCATTCTTTTCAGTTCTTTTTCAACCGCAGGGACAAGGGCAAATGGTACACTCCGTGCTTTCAGGAACCTCGGGCGAGCGTCTTCCTTCAGAAACACCTCGGCTTTCTCTCCCTTTATGCATCCAAGCTCTTCTTTAAAGAGGTTACTCTACTTGCTCAAAAGTTTGCTTACCTCGGCTTTGGCTCCCTTGTCAGTCGTTCCGAGCGCCGAGGAAAGCTTGTTGCACGTGAAGATAGTGTTCCAGACCAAGCGCAAACGCTGAAGCCACTGTCGGCCCAAGAGCGGTGGCCGTCCCTGCTCGATAACATACAACGGCAGGACATGTATTTGCCCGTTGTGTTGGACTGTTACGTCCACAACACCTTTCGGTTCCACAAGTGCTCCAGTGTACGTCCGGAGGCGCAACGCCGTAGCTGTCAACTGCAGAGAAGGAACCAATCGCTGTTGCCGCTTTGCCGATATTACAGACACCGCCGCTCCCGTGTCGAGCTCCATCTCGAGGGGCGTTTCGTTGACGATGACGCGGACGTTTATCGGTTTTTGCTCTGGACACGTGACTCCGTTTAGTGCACGTCAGGCGCTCTACTCAGAACTTTCAAGTTCTTTCTGCGGTTCGACTCGTTTGCACGCTTATCAGCTTGATATATCAGCTGGATGTGTCCTTTCTTTCCACAGCCAAAACAAGTTGCTGACGCGTGCACGCAATCTTTCCTCGTGTGCTTCGGCGATCCACATCCGAAGCGATGCTTAGAGGGCGGCTTCCCTTCTGTGCCGCTCGGTTTTGTCGAAACTTGTTTCTGGAGCGGTTTCCTTGTCGCGTTGAATTTATGCACGTCTGAAAAGTTTTCTTCTGTCCCTTGAACTTCCGCGACATTTTTCGTTGCGGCTTCCATTGCCAAGGCTCTTTCGACAGCCTTTGCAAACGATAGTTTCTTATCTTCCGCAAACAAAACCCTTTGTATGTCTACTCGCCGTAAACCGCAGAAAAACCTATCACGCAAAGCTTCGTCCAAAAATCCTTCAAAGTCGCACGACTGCGAGAGCTTTCGTAGTTCCGCCACAAAGTCAGCAATAGATTCGGTTTCATTTTGTGAACGACGGTAAAATTTGGATCGCTCACCGATCACCGACGGTCTGGGTGCCAAGTGGTCGCCAAGTATCCTCCGTAACTCGTCGAAGGTCTTGTTGGACGGCAGACTCGGTGCGGTCAGGGACTTGAGGAGGCCGTACGTTTTGGGTCCAATGAAACTGAGGAACGCTTGTACCTTGTCCTCTTCGGGGACCTTGTTGAAACGAAGAAATGACGTCAAACGTTCGTCGTACGAGGTCCAGTCACTTGCGGAGTCGTCAAATGGCTCCATGTGACCGAGTCGCCCCACGACTTACGTGACTGATGTCGCCATACCTTCGTCCAGCTTGGCAGTGTGTACTCTGCAGACAGAAGAACCGCATCCGCTTCTTCTTGAGTTTTGTAGAATCACCGCCGTCTCCGCTGTTACTCGCCGCCACTTGTGTATGAAGGTAGACGACAGCTTGAAGACTGAGTAGGCGTTTATTACTACATGGTGCAACTTGACCAGTACCAAGCGTGAGAAGAACTGCAAAGAGCGAAAGCGCTTGCTTTTCTAGAAGCTGCCGGGACCACGAGAGCACACGCGACTTTTGATAAACTGTTATCGGCAGCGCCGCTATCTATAACACATTCCGTTGCAGCACGAGCCTGGCGGTGGTTGACTTGAAATAGTAGGAAGACTCACGCTGTAAAGTTCAACACATATTCGAATGCATCTGCGGCTGCGCCCATAACATTGCACGGCTCAAGGGTACGCCATCAGCCGACGTGAACGTGACCCACTGCTCTGGTCATCCGAAACCCAGCGAGGGGAAACCCCTCGCTGTGCCATCCCAGGCTACGTACTCCCGCGACTCGTCTCAAGATTGCTGTTTCTCAGACAGCTCGCACCTGTGCCGGCAATATCAGCTCGCAATCCACGAGCTCTCTGTTTGGATAATGCTAGGCAGAACTTGAGGACTGCGATCCGTGCGTCGGTGGCGGAAGGTCGGTAGTAAGGATCTTCAGAACAGGGATGCCACCGTATCGTCTTTTCAGCCGCAACAGAAGATAAGACATGTATTCCAAGATGCTTCAGGTGGTCCACTATTCTCAAAAATTCCAAATGACACTGCATGCACGATCTTCAACTAGGTAGCCTACAACGAAAGTACCTATTTTCCTTTCATACAGCAGCGTGGTAAAGTTTCATGTTCAAGGCCACACCTACAGATAAAGAATACTAGTTCGTTAAACCGTGACATCATGTGATCAATGTTGACAGGATTCCCTCGTCAGACAGACAGGATATCATGGAAGGGACCGCGGTCAGCCCTTGATGGGACGTTTTTTGGGGCCCATTGAAGACTCCTTGTCGTCCGAAACCACTACCTTCAAGGCAAAGTGCCAAGCCTACAGGAAAGTAATTTCGGGATCGAAAACATCCACTTCAAACGTCAAGCTTCATCTCAGTTGGCGTCTCAAAAAATTTGAAAATGTATTGCACTATCAGTATTTCTGTATTTATATTTCTGCCCTCCCTAAAATGTATTTTTGTATTTGTATTTCCAAATAATCTTTGCCTCTTTTTAAAATATATTTCCGATACGTATCGCGATAAATTTTTACAGGTGTATCTTAGTATCAGTATTTTAGCTCCTATTTTAATGTATCCCAGCATTTGTATTTCCAAATACATTTTTTAGTATTTCTGTTCAACCCTGGTTACGAACACGCTCTTGTTGACAACGACCGATACTCGTGGGATACAACAAATAATATGCTGATAAAAGTTCTCCCTCCAGTTCTTCCCACTGGATCTAACTGACAGTTACTGAATAAACCATTGTGTGTATTAAACATTAATGCTCAGAGCCTTGTCCCTAAATTTACAGAATTCTCGTGCATTGCAGCTTCTTATTCACCGCACGTGATGTATGTTACCGAAAACTGGTTACACGATGACCTTCTTGATTGCGAATTCCCAACTCCTAATTACAACGTGGTACGATGCGATAGATCTTCTAAAGGTGGTGGTGTTGCGCTTTTTTTTTTTTTAATCTGGTTTTAGCTTTTCTGTTTTCCCCAGTTTACCTAACACACAGTCTTTATGGTGTAAGGTGCGGCTTGATACGTTCGTTCTTGTTATCGGCGCGCTTTATCGGGCTCCTGGTTCAAGCCTGCAAGCCATCTTTGGCATATATGACTACATTCACAAATACAATCTGGCTAATTTCAAGCTTCTCTTGCTGGGCGATTTTAATGCACCCGATATAAACTGGGAAACGCTAACTTTTGGCTGTCGCGATAGGGCCATTTGTGATGCTCTAGTAGATATGGCTGTGTCATTCGCCTTACATCGGGTTGTCAAAACGTGCACCAGAGATAATTCTGTTCTTATCTTGTTTTTTTAACCAATAGTATCACGAACCTAGGTTAGGACTGCGAGGTGGTCAAGAGAATTTTTGATCACAAAGCTGTACTTGTTAGCCTCAATATTCGTATCAAGCGTTCGAACCCTGAATTTGTCACGTTCCTTGATTTCAACAGATCTGACGATGTATCAATAATTGATGAACTTAGTTTTTATTTTGATGATTTTTGTGCCATAAGTCTAGACGCTGATGTCAATACGTTGCTTATATGTCAGTGTGTCGAACCGAAAAAAATACGGGTTCGGTTACGGGCCAGGTTCAGGTAAATTTATTTTGTTCCGGTTCAGTTCCGGTTCGATTAATTTGATCCGCGAACCGGTTCGCGAATCGGTACGGGGCGCTGAACCGGTTCGCGAACCGGTTCAGAAATTATAAATGACAAATTGCAACATCAAAATAAATTACAAATAAAACATCTGAAATCAGCACATAGGAAACGGGATACATCGTAGTGTAAGGCTCAGGGATTTCTACCAGGAATGGCTTCTTTATGTGCACTCAAAGGTTACCTCACCGACGTTTACGCATTCGGACTTCATCTAATTGGGTTCGACGCAGTAGCTGTAAAATCCGCGACCCCCTTACAAACCCACTTACAAGTAGAACTCGCTAACTATCCCGCCACCTCGGCGTGTAAGCAATTGAAGGAACAGTGGGGAGAAAATACAGCTTTCTTTATTGAAACTAGCCTTCGGTAACTCAAATTAGACCCTAAAAGAAGTTTTCATTAAACAAGATACGGAATATGAAAAACACTTCACCGAACGCAACGCCAGAAGGACGTAATAGGATAAATATTAAAATAGAAGAGTTCGCTGTCTCACAAATATGTTAGCTTCTAAGTGCCTATACGAAACCGGATGCATTATTATCAAACTCCACAGCCTTTTCTTTTCTCATTCCGATGGAAGCAAGCTTCAAGAACTCGCGCGTTCTAGAAACGTGTTATGAAATGAGCACACAGCAGCATTTAGGATTTACGAGATTGTAGGAAAATAAAATCCCGTGACGTGATTTTTTTTTTTTTTGCACAGTCTTTTCATTTTTTTTCTTCCGTGCAAGCCGCGACCAGCGCAATACTGGTTCCTACGTCAAGATTCATGGATGCAGCGTTTGTCAAGATTCATGGATGCAGCGTTTATATTCCTAAGACTGAGTGGAGAAGAAAAATATGTAAGCGAGGTGTGTGTCAGTTGCCGGCACTTAAAAAACAAATGGCATTGATAGCACATTCGTTGTCAATAGCGCGTGGCCGAACCGTCTTGACATGAGCCGGTAACCGTTATTTTTTTTCCGGTTCAGTTCCGGTTCGGGTTCATCGCGATAACAATATAACGTTTCGGGTTCGGGTTCAGCTCCGGAAAAAATACCGCTTCGGTTCCGGTTTTCGGTTCGGTTCTGTTCCGGTTCGACACCCTGTTATATATTTCAACTCCCTTGCAGATAAATGCATCAACTAATTTGTACCTGTTACTAAAAAGAAAAAAAGCCCTGCGCACCCCTGGATTACGAGAGAGGTGCTGCAGTTGATGCGAAAAACGAAGAGGAGACGTCGTTCAACGAAACATAACACAGAATCAGTTGTTCATGCCTCGTTTGAATATCTGAAAACAATCTTGAAAGACAGGATGTTAACAGCTAAAACCAAATATTTTAATGTAGCTTTGTCTGAATTTATGAAATCAAATACTGCCAAATTTTGGAGATCTATTTTACCAAAATGTAACATATCGAAGAATTTTACTATTGAAGGTGAATCCGTGAGTGAGCCGACAAAGATAGCGAACTGTTTAATGATTATTTTAAATTTATATTCAGTCGTGATAACGGCAATGATTCTGATTTTTTTTTTTTTAAGTTATATACCCAGCTCTTTCTGATTTAGAGATTAGTGTTTCTGGTGTCCTCAATCTACTAATGAAACTTGACTGTAAGAAAAGCCCTGGCCTTGATGGAATTCCAAATTTTTTTCTTCGCCGATATTCACTTTGGACTTTAAAATAGCTATCTGTCATTTTCAAAAAATCTATTACTGCAACAGTACCTCGGTCATGGAAGTCGGCTAAAACCATCTCCTTGTTCAAGTCGGGCAACAAACATGTGGTTACAATCTACAGACCCATTTCGCTCACATCGTGTTCATGCAAACTTTTGGAACATATTGTCCATAAGTAGATATCTGAGTACCTCGAGACTAATTTTATTCTTAGTCCGCAACGGCATGGTTTTCGTCGTGGCTACTCCACCTCAACCCAACTTAATTCACCCACGACATAGCTTTAGCTTTAGATAAAAGAGGACAACTTGATGCCATCTTTGATTATTCTAGGGCTTTCGATAAAGTGCCACATCATAAGCTTCTTCACAAACTACAAGCGCTATTAAATAATACGTCATTAGTTAATTGGATCGAAGATTATCTAAAAAATATATCACAGTTTGTCTCATATAGCGGTGTTCATTCTAGCCATGTCTCGGTTAGTTCCGGTGCCCCACGGGATCGGTTTTAGGACCTCTTTTGTTTTTACTTTATCTTAACGACGTTGCAAATAGTCTTCCAGTGAAAATTCGCCTCTATGCAGATTATTGCGTTTTGTACAACAAAATGAACTCGGTAGATGACCATGCCTTGCTAAATGACTCCTTTGAACAGTTTTTAATTGGAGTAAGAAGTGGCAGATGGACATTAATTTTGAGAAATCTGTAGTTATGTCATTTACTAATAAGAAGGAACCGTGTGTTTTCAGGTATGGTACTGGTAAAATAATTCTGAGTCAAGTTCATGAATACAAGTATTTGTGTATTTTTTCCACGCCTAGTCTCAAATGGAATAAGCACATCAGTTCTATTTGTTCTCGTGCTCTGCAAAGGCTAGGATATGTCAAAAGAACCTTAAAATCTTCAACTACGGAAGTTAAAATAACGGCGTATAAGACCTTGATTAGACTTATCTTAGAGTATGGTTGTGTGGTGTGGAATCCGTACCTAAAGGGTGATATTAACCAGATTGACGTAATACAATCAAAGGCAGCTAGAATTATTTGTAATAGATATCACCCCAATGTTTCTCCAACATCTACCATGACTGACATAGGACTTACGCCTCTTGATTCTAGACGCGCTGTCGAACGACTTCAGCTCCTACACAAAATAGTGAATAATAACTGTACACTTAATCGGGAAAAAATATGTTGGTTTTGTTACTGAATCACGCACTCGAAGCTTCCATCCTTTAAATCGTGTACCGTACAGAGCCCACCTTAACTGTTTTAAATATTCTTTTTTTTCTCGAACGATAGAAAACTCGAATAACATAAATAGATCAGTTCGTTATCTCGATTTTGATAGGTTTGTATTAGAAATACAGTAGGTGTTCTGGTATAGTGCCTGGAGTCTGCTATTGAAGTGTATGTGATTGTTTTTGTACTCTTTTAACTATATTGGATTTTTCACGGCTTTCTAAGTTTTGTTCGGTAGGGTGTGTACATCTTTAATCATTGGCCTTTTTGAATGTATATGTTTGTTTTCTTTCCACTCCTGCAATGACCTTATCGAGGTCGCAGTATTTTGAAATAAATAAATGAATAAAATATTGGTTTATTGCCTACGTCTGCGATAAAGGTATATCTCTATAACAGCGAACGTTACATCAAGCAAAATATCTAGAAGTTCATAGCTGGAAATTCAACAACACATCACGTGACTACATGAAACCCACTGCTACGTTTCTTCCCTTTCCACCATTTATGTATTGTTCCCCTCAGCAAATGAAAACACGCGCAATTCGCTTATACACAAAAAATGACCAGCCGTCTACTACCCTGTAGAGCCGTTGGACGGTCAAATACAGAAAGGATCTTCACGAATGACGAGGTCAAAGAAAGGTATTTTGACTTAAAAATAAAATCTGCGGTGTGTTATCGAGTATGATCTGATAATCTCAAAGTTAAGCCCAATGCCTCGACATGAGCATGATCTGATAATCTCAACGTTATGCCCAATGCTTCGACATGAGTTTGATTTATAGGTAGAAACTATTTTTAATATTTTGGCCTCGTCACTTGCCGTGCACCCTCCATTAAGGATCAAGTGTTGGGTTTTCCAAACAATTGGTCCAGTGTCCAGTGACACATCCTGTGTCCAGTTAAAAAACGTATTTGCTTTTGTGTGTATATTGCGCATTAAGAGTGTGCATTTCTGTGTGATTTTAAGATGTGTTAACTGGGTATGTTCCTTATTTTGTTCGGGACCTGCGTACTTCCTTGCCCTCCTGCTTAGACCAACCATGATCTGCCGTATGTAATAAATAAATAAAGAGTAGATCGAATACGCCCTGCTAATTCATCCCAGCGCGAAGCAAAACAGCCGTCATTGTCACAAATTATAGCCTCAAACCTAATACGTACGTCACGCCGTTACTCCAAGAGTATACCTTAAATTAGGCCTCAATGAAATCCGCCAATCACGCTGCGTTTTCCTGCGCGTGACGTCGGTGTATGACCCAGGAGCATGAGCTCGTTCGCCGACAGCAGAAATACCTACGTTACCGATACTTCAAAGATGACCTTGTAACACAAGCATAAAAGGGCGCTTCCCACATTGGTGTTTGATTGTGATCAACACAAAGTAATCAACTATGAGAGACGCTGGCACCACTCATCGGGTAGTCCTGGAACCAGACTGCGTAACTATAAACTGAAGGTTTTGCAGTATTTCCAAGGTCAAACCTTAGAACTATATGTGTGAAATGGTCTCTTTTAACATCGTCAGAGTAAGTTCGAGCCCACGTGGAATAATGATATGTAACACATACGCAGATTGAAAACGTCCCAGGACTCCCCGATAGATGGTGCCACCGTCGTAAGCTGTTAAAACGCACGGTAGATCGCAATCAAACGCAAATGTACGAACCAGTCTTAAGAGGTGAAACGGCCCGGTTAGGTGCACAGACGTAAGACAGGTCTTCTATTGATACTGATAGACTACCACGGGCTGCTCCACGGCAGGGGCGACCCTCTCGTCCTTGGGAACGTCCAGCTTCCAGCGCTTGATGAGCAGGTAGGCGACGTGCGCGACGATGGCGACTGCCACGACCATGGCGGACGTGGCGATCATTATCTTGATTGAGGCCCTACTGGGAACGGGATATTTTCCGGCGCGTTTCGCTTTAAGGGGTGCCGGGGTAGACAGGAGGACCGTGCGCGGTCTGGAGGATGACATGGTTGCCGGGGCGGCATCGTCCTCTTGCACCAGGACTTCCGGTTTGCCCTTCGACTTCTTGGCAAGAGGCGCTTCTACTGTGGATGCAACGGCGAGCTTGAGAGAGGGCCTGTACCTTCCAGAGGGTGATAAAGTAGAGAACGGCATATTATAAATACAGCATTTCACACAGACCGAGAGCAGCCGGCGTTGCGAGCTAGCCGGCAACAGCCAGGCGGCGCCGGCAGAGTGAGAGCCCACGGTTGTGCCCTGTCTCGTTGTAACTTGCGCACATTTCTTGGGGCATGACGCAGGGAAAAGCCTCGCACTTCTTCGCAGTAAAAGCACACTCCGTCGATACGTAGTCACGCGTCTCACTTCGTTGTTTCAATTTGCCCGCATGGGCCGCGCGAACGTCATGTGGTCACGTGACGGTCGGTGCGATCGGGAGAGGAGGTGTTGGACCGGGGAAGCGTCAGGCATGTGAGCCGTCGTTGTCGCGAAAGCAATGGAGGCCACGAAGTTTTCTCGTGAGCACAAAACGAGCTGTTGATTTCGCGCGTCCATAGCAAGCTTCGCCTTCTGGGACCGATCGAGGCCTTACGTTGGACAGCAGCGGACCCTAGGAGCCATTCCAATGACGTGTCACGTGACCTATGGGGGAGGCGCAGCAACGCACGGGGTGCGCAGACACGCGATATGCCCGCAGTAATCGCTTCGCTGGGATGGCTCCTAAGGTTCGCTGCAATCCATCGTGCATGGTTAGGGAATGTTGAGCAAACATTAACCTCGCGTAATATCTTCAAAAACACGCACACTTTCATGGGGTATAAACAAAAATGTTCCGTTCGTTTTGAATCCGGAAAACACGATAAAGCGGGAGCAGGCAACATTAAGATGCTCATGCATGGTTGAAAAGCCTCCTTGTAGGGATACTGGAACTGGGTGGAGCTGAATGGAACGACGTGTCGGAAGCGAAGTAGCATGTGCCTCGAGCTGCCACGTGCGGAGAGACGGAGCAGCTATTTTACCGATGGTTCGTACGTCGGATCGGGTAGCTTTATCGCGCTCACCCGCAAAAGGCACGACAAAGAGGTTCTTGTTTCTCAGCTAACGACCGCCTCTGACGTCACACCGGATAGGTGCACGCGTGTGCCTTGGGATACGTCTATAGGCGTGTTTTCGCGGCCACTCCCCGCTAGCAAAATCTGAACATGTAAAAATCTGTTATCACCTCAATCGCCTGGCGGGGATGAGCTGTGCCCGCAGCAGGTCACTCCCCACTTTTTGCGCATTCGCAGCAGAGCCCCTCTCGTTGGTCACCCTCTGGTCATCAGACGCTGCATACAAACGCAGTTCATGCAGCACCTTTGCGCCAAACTGTTAAAAGAAAAAGTATCGAAGTGCTCGAATGGCCATGAAATAATTTGGAGATGTTGACAAACAATATACGTTACTTTCAAAAACTGCAAGCTTGCATGTGCTCGTCCTTGCGTAGGCAAAAATTGTCTACAAAGCTCAATTTATATCTCCTCGGGTACTTTTCCTTTGGTTACAATACCCAACACCCACGGCAGCTGTGACAGACTTGGGTAGCTGCCACACCTGATTTGTGACCGCTTCTAGAAGTTTGTCTGCACACCCAGCACCCAACAGGATGACTTCTTTGTGTTATCATTTTGTTCTTATTTTTCCCCTGCCATAAATAACGGTCACGTCACATATGATTTACATTGTTCACTGTAGACATGGGAGTCGTAGCTGTTCTCCCAGCGGTCGCTCTGTACAACCAACGTTCCGTAGCAGAACGACACTGTACTTGTCTTCAAATCGAAAATCAACAGTCACTGTCACCAGTGCCGGATTATGAGTTAAGTATGACACGTACCCGAACTGTGGGGCGAGCACTCTCTGACACAATGCTCGTGCTAGGTTTCTTCGACCGCGCACGACCAGTGTTCCAGACAATAATGGACTATTGTCTCCAAGGGCCGTGTTCTTATTGACGCCGACCCCTAATCCTAAAACCACCGTCTCTTTTTTTTTTTTTTCTGAAATCAGTTATTTTAAATTTTAATAATCAGTTACTTACGCACGTTGTTGCTAGGCCGAATGACGTAAAACCGAGGACGGTGCCCGGCGGAATTCGCGTACACGCGTTGCCCCAGAGTGTCCTCTTCCTTCTCAAGACCCCCAGCTGCCAGACACGATAGCCGAAGGATGACGAAGAGAACGCAGGAAATTGTCTGCGGGCCAAGAGAGCACAAAAGCTCGTGATTACTTTTTTTCGCACGCTTTGGTCTAGAATTTGGATTACCTTTGCCATTTGTGTCACTTTTCTGGGAAGCCTCCGAGGTCACGAGTGGACAGCGGAGTCTCTGTGCGCTTCTGAAATACATCATCTTTTGGCTCATTATACGGCATTTACTAAGTACGCTGTAGCCTTAAGAAACAAAAGGCGTATCCCTCGCATCTCATTATCGCTGCTCAGTTAATAATGCTGCGGTATTGGCCGATAAGGACGCCGCGATGAACCAATCACGAAGCAAGAATACAATAAGCCACGTCCATCATGTCCTCCGTTGTCGGTGACATAGGGCGCACGTTTTGGCATAAACGTTCGAATAAATGAAGTTAATTATTATTTTTAGCCGCGTCTATTCGCAAATGTTTTGAATAATCTTCGCATCCCATGATTGGACCAAGGAATCCTCTCTGTATATCAATGTTGGGAAGTTACTGGACACATTGGAGAGCGGTTCCAATGGGTTTTCAGTTTTGCGCAATAATAAGGTAAGTCACTCGCGTATTCATTCCACTGAGAAAAAAATTTTGATATTACTTCTAGTAGTGCTCCGATGTGTTCCCAAAATTGCACGATATCGGGCAGTCATTAGTATCCCATTCGATACATTGGATCTCATTTCCAGGGTAGCTAGGATAAAGGTCACGGGACCTGGGAAAGTAGCGCCATTGCTTTCCCACTTGCGAACCGGACACAAACAAACACCAACATACAGACGACAAAACTTCTCAAAATGATTGGCTCATCGCGGTCGGTTGCCATGGTGATCGCCATTCTACACCCTTTCAAAGCTTCGAAGCTTCGAAAAGGTCGTTAAAACCAGTCGCACCAAGATCGCTATGCTGCATCATGTAGTGAAAGCGTTCCTCGGCCCATATGAGCTTCTTTGGCACTGTGCATGCAATAAACTAATCGCTCATGCTTATTTCCCCATATCTCTTTCTATTATGTTGCTCTTTATGCGTGTTTCAAAACAGTAACATTATTTTTTAATGCCTCCAAGCACTGACGTTGCGTGTGGTGGCAGTACGAAGATGTACGGCATCACACGTGGCGTCGGTGCTTCGGGGCATTGAAAAATATTTTTACTATCTTGAAACACTCAAGAAGAGCAACATAATTATAAGAGATCTGGGGTATAAGCATGAGTAATAAGTTTATTGCATGCACAATGTCAAAGATGCTCATATTGGCCGGGGAACGGTTTCAGTACGATGATGCTCCATAGCGATCTTGATGCGACTGGTTTTAACGACTCCTTCGAAGCTTCGAAGCTCTAAAAGGTTCCAAAATGACGATCACCATCGCAACCGACCGCGATGAGCCAATCACCTTGAGAGGTTTTGTCAACTGTATGTTGGTATTTGTTTGTGTCCGGCTGGCAGGTGGGAAGGCAATGGTGCTACTTTCCCAATTCCAGTGACTAACTAGGATATGCGCGATCAATGGATCGCACTCTCGAGTGTAGAGCTCTTCGTTTTAACTTATGCCGAAATAGGGTAACACAATTTTTACGTTCATACTTCGTACGAAGCTTGTGATATGTACACGAAAGTAGCTCTTGGGATGACAAGATATAAAATCGCGTTTTTTGTCGTAGCCTTCTTTACCCACGTTAACTTTATGCTAATAGTTCGGCGACGATAAAAAATTACTGCTCATATGAATAAAAAGATGTATGTAAAATCAACGGCTGTATTTACTTCTTACAATTTTTAATTTCAAAAAGACCGCTTCCTAACATAGTCGATACCTTATAAGGAGTATTCAATGGGTGCCATATTTGTGGGTGATGTCTAGAGCGCATGCTCTGAACGAGCCCACATTAATAGGCGGCCAAGACCGGCAATCTTGAGGGTGCGAAATGCACGTTGCAAAAGAACTGCGGAAGCTCGCCATCAGCACGCGCTCAGCAGTCGTGCACACAGCTATGGCCGCCAGTCACTGGTGGCCATATCTGTGTGCGTGGTTGCCGAGCGCGTGTTGACGGCGAGCTTCCACAGTTCTTTTGTAACGTGCGTTTCACATGTACACCATCAAGATTGCCGGTCTTAGCAGCCTATTAATGTAATCCCGTTCTGAGCATGCGCCCTAAACACCGCCTTCAAATATGGCGTCCAGTGAATGCCTCCTATACTCTGTTTCATACTTAATGTGCACGCTGTCAAAGCTGCTGGCACGAGCAAGGGGTTAGATCTCGCAGATCATTTGCACGCGATCGCGCGCAAACAAAACCATGGATGGAACCACGCGCTCGCGCCAGTAGCTTTGACAGCGCTGCATGCTAAGTATATGAAACCGAGTATAGGTCATAAAGATATAAGAGACACACGGTGAGACCACTTGTGGCGAGCTACGCGAAACGTCAAGCGCCAGTTGATACTGATAACATCCTCGATGAAGCCTCAAAGGGGCACGAAAGCACTTTTTTTAGATCGTCGATCTATTATATGGTCATTACTCAATCTGCGAGTTCTGGGCGTCCTAAAAAATCCCGAGATTACATTCATGCACGGCCAATTTTCATATTAAAAGTTATCAAAGTTTCTAACACATACCGTCGGCACAGAACGACAGATGGCGTTACTAAACGTTGCTGAATATGGTCGAAAGACGGACGGCGCGTGTCAGCAACTCGCGAGCCATGGGTTCTCGCGTGGAGAGTGGTAGTGGTCTGCCGCTCGCGCTCGTCCACGCGAGAACCTATTGCTCGCGAATGGATGACACGCGCTGTCCGTCGTTCGACCATTGTCAGCAAGGTTCGGTAGCGCCATCTGTCCTTCTGCGCCAACGGTAAGTGTCAAAAAGTTCGTGTTCCTTTTTTTTTTTTTTTTTTGAGGGGGGAGGGGGTGTGATTAGAGTTTGTGGTTTGAGTTATGACGATAAGACGAGGATCTCAAGAAGCACTCCAGTGCCCCTTTAAATTGTCGTGCAATCGGTTAGTGGTCGGTGCCTGGCTTCCCACGCTCTGCGGGTGCAAACTGCGGGAGAGAAAGAGTCGAGAGTGCGCGGGCACGTCAAGACACCGAGTAGCTGCCTTCGTTCCTACTCGCTTTTCAAACGTGTTCGAAATGCTTCCGAGGAGTGAGTAGAAAGGAGGGTAGCTATAGTTTCGGGTCTGTGCACTAATCATTCCAATCTAAAGTCCCTCGATACCTGTTTTTACAAGTAACGACAACCAATACAAATGAGAAAGCACATTCCACTGGAACAAAATGGCGTCCTGTAGTTGAGTCTTCTGCTGTGCGCCGCCATTCGCTTCGTTAAACCTTCCATACCGCCACGCAGTCGGCGCTTCAAACGATGTCGCTTCTTGGAGGAAGTTCTTATCTAGAAATCATTATTCCCGTCTGCAAGAGGTCGTCGCTGGGACGCTTTCATCTCCCTCTCTCCCTCAGTTTTACTCGTAAAACCATTCGAGACATCCTTGCAACATGCTTTCTGTTTCGAAAGAAACGAGGTAAACTAAAAAACATGAGTCTTTTTTTTTATGGAAGAAATCATAATTTATTGATTTAAATCGGGTTTATTTCATGTAAATCAGATTACTTTGATTGGAACTCCGTAGCTACAAAATAGTGATTATTACTCCGCGTATCTTAAAACGTGGCAGACTGATTGATAAGTCCATCCGATCTCTGATAAGAATGCAGAAGAAAGAGCTATCATTAGTTTGAAGTAAAATCTATTTATACCTACTGTTTAGTGATGTAATGCCTGCCATATTAGAACAAAAAAAGCGGCTTGATTTTTAGTTAGCTTCCTTTCGCGCTCCGACTTGCTTGCAATAAAAAATTACTTTTTTTTTTGTCTTTTTTTTTTCTCTTTACGTTCTTACCGGATGGCGTAGGACGTCACGTGACGTCTTTTTATTATTATTTAAGTACAAAATAAATCCACAAAGAAAGCATCAAATGACAGACAAATGGTAAATAAAAATTGTTTTCCTTAATACTTTTGGCGGGAAAATGTTTGGTTTAAATCATCACAGTAAAATTGGTCTGATATAAACAACAATGTAAGTCATGATTTAAATGATTTAAAAATACCGTGAAAAAATATTCGCATGAATTTTTTTTTTCGCTTTACACGAGCTTATTGGCACCAGTGTGACCCATGGATACTCGCACGCAACGCCACAGATAAAAACAATTCCTTTGTTGCGATGTAATTCCAGGGACAAAAGCGAGCGTTTTCTTTGGGTCTCTCCTTCGCAAAACTTGGTGACGTAACTGGGTTGTCGCTGTACCCTCCAGTGACGATATCTGAATTCGGCTCATAGATTGGAACCGAACATTGTGTGAGGACTCGATTTGGGCTTGTGATAATCAATAGCCGAACAAGCAATCAGGTAGTGGCCCGTGTCCAATCGCGGCAACGACGAAAATAGCAGAACACTAACAACGTCTGGAACTCAGTGCGTGTCCTGTGCTTTGCCAACCCCAACGCGTGGCTATGATCAATATTAGGGTGTTTTAGTAAACCGTGCTTCCCCCTCCGCTAGCCCTCCGCTACGAAGAAACAGCCACTGCGCCTGCGCGCCGATAGCATTGGCTGTAGAGTTCCGGGTGGAGGAGGGGCTTAGCGGAGCGGGAAATAGAGTCTACTAAAACTCGCTATTACCGGCATATATAGGGTGGTTCAAGTCACCAGGCTCGATCTAAAATGGACCGCAAAATTCGACACCTGCACGTAGCAATCGAAACTTTTCGTCAAAGGTGTATTTCACAAGTCGGTTTTTTTCTTGTAAAATTACAAAGCGTAGCTCTCTTTCTGTAAAAAATAAGGCCAAGAAACTTGCCAGGGTCTACGGCGGGCTGCGACGCAGCCGACAGGAATCCAGTAGCGGGGTGTGTTTGGCGTTCGTATTGAAAGATGAAAAGTTTAGAATGCTACGTGGAGGCGTCGATTTTTACGGTCCATTCTAGATCGAACCTGGTGACTTGAACCACCCTATATTTCACTCCAGATAACGTGGCCGCTTGTTCTGGCTGCGAGTTGAGAGCAGTATTTGCGAACACTACCCCTTTAAATCATCTTGATTATTAATCTGTGCACCCTGCGAAATAATGGTATAATCGAAGTTCCTCTTCTAAGTTATCCAGTAACAAATTTAATCTGGTGTAATATTCAGTAACTAGTCAGTAACAGTAACATTCAGTTATTCAGTAACAGTAATCAGTAATCAGTTAGTGAAACCATCCGCTTCAAGCTTCGCAATCCTTGCTGGTGAGATCCCAAGCCTCCCATTGAACGACCACGGCTATCTTTAGTTCGCAAAGGCGAACAGTCAGAGACTGAACTCACCCACTCCCGACGCCTTCGCAGAAATGAGAAAAGAAAGCGCTATTTTCTCGTTCCGGTGGCTATTCTTCTGTAGGCAAAACTGTAGGGAAAAAAAACACTATTTTCTCGTTGTCGTCCTTGAGTTGTGTACCACAGAGTTGGTCGTGTTGTGTACTTCTACTTCCTCCTTTCTTCTTCTCTTTCTATCGACAGCAGAAATTTTATGAACCTTCAAAACTCCCGAATATTGTTGTAGGGTATTCCGCCATTGCGGCATAGCATCAAATCTTTTTTTTTTTTTTTTTCGGTGCTCGTGTGACTTCGACTGATTATTAGCAGAGGGATTGTTATGGTGCTGGCAACTTTGAAGGCTGCCACGAAGCGGGGTACGAGCACGCGCTCGCGCTCGGGCTCTCGAACAGACCCTCGCTGATCCAGCCCAGCCAGGTCGGCTATGGACCGCTATGCTTGCTCTGTACATAATGTATATAAAGTCTAAATACATGACATTTGCGACAAAGTGAAGAACCTACCACCGCGCTGTTCACGGTGCCATGGCGGAAGTGACGGCGCTAGCGGCGCCGGCATTCGACTGCATCGGTGAGTCCGAATCGAGCAACGGTGCAACATGGCCACTTTACCGCGAACGGCTCGAGTTCTACTTCATCGCAAACGAGGTAAAGTCATCCGAGAAGAAGCGTGCAATAATTTGCACGGTCTGCGGAACGGCAACGTACGCGATTATCCGTTGTCTCTGCTCACCGGCTTTACCCTCCGAGACGAGCTATACGACATCGTCTCGACACTGGTGGCCCACTTTAAACCGAGGCCGTCTGTTATCGTCCAGCGTTTCCACTTATTAAACGCGATCAGCGTCAAAGGGAGAGTATTGCCGACTAGATTGCCGAGCTTCGTCGGTTGTCGGAACACTGCGATTTCGGGCCGACGTTCACACACCCCTGACGAGTGTCGTTTTCGACACGCCCAGTGTCATTTCTGCAAGCTGCGGGGCCACGCGTGAAGTTTAGTCCACGGAAAGCGAAGCAGTCGTCATTGACACCTAAGCCGACAAGTGACAAACGCCCAGGCCAAGGCGGTCGGTGGCGCGACGGTGAGACGGCGGACATGTTCGGCATTTTCCAAGTAACTGCCGAGGTGCCTGCTGTCTGGGTCGTCGTCGAGGTTAACGGAAACCCTTTCGAGACGGAAGTCGACTCGGGAGCCGTGTGTTCCGTGATCAACGAGAGAACTATGCGCCAGCTGCGGTTGTCCAAGCACAAGCTACGCCCTTGTAAACTGCGGCTTCGCACGTACAACCAGCAGGAATTGAAGGTGCCAGGCTCTGTGTTGTCCAGGTCACCTACAAAGGGCGCCAAGAACGACAGCGTCTTGTCGTGATTAAGGGAGCAGGCGTAGGCTTGCTGGACCGAGACTGGTTTAAGGCTCTCAGGATTGAGTTAAAAGTCAATCAACTGCAAGGAAAGTCGAAAAACCAGAGTCCGTGCACATAAACGCATGTAGTTCGGCTAGTTGGTGGTACATACTGTTTGGTGGGAACAGCGCAAATAAGACGTAGGACGAGGTCGAAGAAATACAGAGACAGGGCGCTGACTTACAACTGAAAGTTAAAAGAGAAATAAACACAGAAAGGAGGAACGGGAGAGAACAAACAAATCAAACCAATAACATACGGCATCACCCACGCCCACGCGCCGTCACACGAATCTGCCACACTTTCTTACAAAATCTACCTCGTCATTTGCAAGGGCAACAGAAGGAGCGCTCACACACGTGTCAGCTCCGATAGACGCCATAAAATAAGGTCCGTCTATCTCCCTCGCAGTCTTGTTTTTGTGACGAGACAAAATCTTTATATCATGAAATGACGGCGTGCAGCCACACCTATCACAATGGACCGCTAGGTTCCCTGAGGGCGAGGAACGCAAAGAAAGCGACTGTTCCCTTGCCCTTACGTTTACACAACGCCCAGTCTGACCAATATACACCCTGCCGCACGACAGGGGGATCTGGTACACGACCCCGCTTGCACAAGCGACGTACGGGGTGCGATGCTTGACGTCGCACTGAACGGAAGGGCGTCCCTCTCTACTCACAGCAGCACAATGGTGTGACAGCCTGTGAAGACTGCCATAAAGCGGGACACGAGCACGGGCTCGCGCTCGGCCTCTCGAACAGTCTCTCGCTGATCCAGCCCAGCCAGGTCGGCTATGGACCGCTATGCTTGCTATGTACATACATAATGTATATATAGTCTAAACACGTAACAGGAATCATTGGCTGAGCCTATATAGATGCGACCCTATACCCTTTTGGGGGCACGAAGTGTGTAATAGACCACGACCTACTCTATACTCTATACCTACCCTATAGAGTAGGTGATGGAATAGACGATATGCGTAAAGCCCGAGCTCGATGTATTTGCGTATAGCCGCCTCTATACTAACAATGGCTGGCATATCGTCACAAGACGCGGTCGCTGAAAGTGAAAAGTTAGAGCGGCAGACAGCGGATGAAAGGAGAGGCATGAAACGGGCGCCCCGCTGACCGAAACACGCTTGCCGCGAGCGATGGAATGTCCGCTTGTCCTCCTCGCGTTCCTCAGTCAGTCAGTCAGAGCATCGAGAAACAGGAAATCAAAGGAAGTGTTTCTGGGCCGGTGCCTGGCACGACCGTTTCTTTTCTTGTCGGGTTTGAAAACCATGTATCGGGTCCTCGCCGCTGCAAAAGCTGTGCGCTGACTACAGGCTCCCCAAGAAATGCTTTGTGCTACCAGATCTTCGCGCTCCAAATCTGCGACCGGGCATCCTATGGCTCCATCGTCGAACTGACAGGCTTTGTGACCATAGAGGAGGCTATGGTTTGTGTTGGTCTTGCAAGTAGCGTCAAATGCGCCAGTGCTCGAGGCCCGTATCTCGAGCGGCCCTTGGAAGCAAATGGCGGCGCAGAACTGAAATTAGAGTGAACTAGAATATAGGGGCAGTGGAAAAAGCGGCGGCGGCGCCCCATCGGCCGTGTGAAGTCAGAGGTGTAGACTGCCGCGAGTGGAGCTGTTGTCGAAATCCGGAGGACATGGCTACTTCAACATGGGATATGGCGTGACGTACGTTCTCAGATTGTTTCTGTGGTGTCTGTGATTACATTTTGATTACATCCCCGTCATGGGAAGACACCTTCACTACAGAGACAAAGCCCATCCCTCAAGATATGGGCAAACAAGAAAATAGAAGACGCATGGCAAGAGGCCATCTCAAACAAGCGCAAGCCGAAGTAGAATTGGGAAAGATTGTTTATTTCTCGGATGCCGCCGTCTCCAAAGATGCCGTAGGTTTGGCGACAGTTAACAGCAAAGGGGACTTGGCCCTCTTAAAGCTCCCTACAGCCCTCAGGGACGATGAGCGGACAGAGCGCCGAGAGAGGCTCCATGCACTCAGAAAACAGTATTCACACCCTTTGCCGGATGGACCCTACTCCCGATGGGACAGGGTCTGCTTCAGGCGACTACGCGCGGGAACCGCCATGGTACCTAAACGTACTGCGATGTACGCTTGGAACAAGCAACGGCTGAAAAGGTACAACGAAGAAAACTCGGATCATGCCGACGACATGGACGAAAGTCTTTGCCGACACCGCAAGGTCGTGGCCTCGGAAAATCACGTTTTCTGGGACTGCATAAACATTTTTGAGAAAAAATAAGAACTTTTACAGACAATTTCCGAGGATCAAAGGAATGGACCAGACCATCCGGCTCACCCAAGCATCGAAAACAACTATTCGACTTCCTGCTTCGGTTCATTAAAGGAGCTGTGCAACGATATTCAACTGGAATGTTTTTCTCTCTACACGAGCTTACCGGCACACCTGGGACTCAAGGATACTCGCACGCAACGCCATTGGCCAAGAAACTCCTTTGTTGCGGCGTAATTTCAAGGACAAAAGCGATCATTTTCATTCAATCTCTCCTTTGCAAATTTTGATGACGTAACTCGGGGATCGCAGTACACCCAAGTGACGATATTTGAATGCGGTTCATTGATTAGACCCGAGCATTGCGTGGGCACTCGACTTGGGTTCGTGACAATTGCTAGCTCGAGAAGCATTCGGGTTGTGACCCGTGTCCAATCGCTGCAACGACGACAACAGCTGAGCCATAACAATGTCTGGAACTCAGCGCGTGTCCTGCGCTTTGCCAACCCCAGCGCGTGGCTATGATCAACACTGGCGGCATATAATCGGCTCCAGATCACGTGGCCGCTTGTTCTGGCTGCGAGTTGAGGGGGTGAACGCTGCTCGTTTTTCTTACATTTTCTTCTGGGACTTCTATAGCGTCGGGTGAAAAACTAACGCGTGTTTCATAGGTCATTATCGTTAGGGATCCGTTTTAAGCGGCATTTGTGCACAGTACAAACATTGTTGCATCGCTGCTTTAAGGAGGCTCACTTGACTCACTTCATTTAATCCCCATCCCCCACTCCAGGACAGCACCGACGGCTTAAGCCCAGCTGACCTGGCCCTGTTTTTTTTCTTCATGTTAATATTATTAAATACATTTTAAAACAAAAAACTGTGATTACATGGGTTCGAGTCTTGTCCCTAAGCAATGAAAACGAAGAGAAAGAAGACATGCGCACCGCTACGCGCCAGCATGCAAGACTGGTTACCCCGGTTTTCACTACGTTGCCCAAGTAAGCTTTCAACATTAACTCAGAGACGTTGAAACACCCATAAAGCATGCATAGGCCACACTAATGAACCGCTAAGATCAAAAACAGCTACGCTTGGTGCGAACTTCGCTGGCAAGAGTGCTCCGGAATCGAACACCAGCGCTACCTGGTAGGTTCTACACGAAGCGCCTCACCTGGAGGCCGGCTATTTTCCCACTACACCCACTACCCTTAATCTAGTTCACTGTACCGAAATGAGCGGCCGTTGGAAGCGAATGGCGGCTGAACACCCACTCGTGGCATGTGTCTTGGGCTTTTCCACAACAATGGTTGGCGGTACTTGTAAGAAACGCCCTTATCAAGAGGCTCGCATATGCGTAAAGCCCCTCGATGTGTGTGTTGTGTGTATGTCTATACTGCCTGAAGTTAGTCTGCCTCAACGGGCGAATTGTCTCTCAGCTGTAGACAAGCAATTCGGCCAGTGCAGTACAACCTCTAGTCAGATGTCTCTAACGAGCACCACGCAGTTGTGATACGTGACCGCACCCCGGTACGATGCTCATCCAGATCGAAACAGACAAAAGTGGGGATTGAACCCACGATCCCTGAGTTCTGCAGCGCGAGCTTTCACTCCACGTGCTCCGAGCTCGTGTGCGCTAGCCCACTCGGCCAGCGATCCCCCAAGCCCCTCAATGCGTTTGCGCTTGACTTGCAAGTAGAGTCAAATGCGGCCCTTGGAAACAAATGGCGGAGCAGCACTAAAATGAGCGGCCTTGCAAGCGAAGGCCGGCAGAGCACCCGCTGGTGGCACGTGTCTTCCGCGTTTCCACAACAATGGTTGCAAAAACCAAATTGTCGTGTGTATGTTTATACAGCCGTAAATTAATCTGCCTCAGTGGCAGGCTGGTGTCTCAGATGTAGATGGACAATTTAACCAGTCCGGTACCACGCCTGGCCTGAGGTCTTTAACGTGCACCACGCAGTAGTGATACACGGCCGCACGCCGGCACGAAGCTCATCCAGATTGGGCAGGGAGAAGGCCCATTCAGACGATGCATTTTTCTCGCGCATCTAGTGTCGCGAAATGGTTGCGCCGTCTGAACAAGTCCGAAAAGGATGCGCGCATCTAAAAAAAAGTTGCGCGCACACATCGCTTTTGGAGCGAGCTTTTGCTGAAACTTTGCCGAGTCCTGTCAATCACTCTGAGGGCGCCGCCAATGGCCGCTCAAAAACGCTCTCACGTGGCCTTTGAGGGGGAGCGAGCTGTTTGAGAAGTCCACTTCACTGCCAGTGTTGTAGCCGAGCCAAATCCGAAAAAAACCGAAACCACGAACGACGGATACTGCCGGCGCTTCCGCAAGCACGTCAAGCACCACTGAAGGAAAAGTGAGTAGCATATCGGAAAAAAATTCAGGGATGGACGAAGACGTAATTGGTGATGATGATAATTCGCGTCTATTTTTAGTCATAATTAAGAAATAAAACCTTGAGACAAGGAAACAAAAAGGGACGTACACAGTACCGTTTCAAAACCAGCACAGCGCACAGCTCTCATTTACTTCCACAACAGTCTTCTTCTTTGTCAACCTCCATCCAAATTATACATATTCAACAGTAAATAAAGTAAATGGCAGTAAATGACAATTCAACAACTAGTAAATGACCATTTAAGAGTAAATTAAGTAAATGGAAGTAAATGACACGACGCTGAATGGCTAATTGTGATGATGATGATGTTGGCTTTCAACTGAAGCGCCACTTTATGGTCAAAACCCAAACTATTTTCGCGAGTCAAAACGTCATCGTTGTTGCACGTGAAGCGGTACGTGTGAACGAGCACATTTCGCGAAACTTGAGTGTCGCGAAACTGTTGCGCGCCTAAAAGATGCATCGTGTGAACAGACCTTTAGAAAATAAATCCAGAATCCCTGGGTTCATCAGTGCGAGCTTTCGCTCCACGTGCCCAAAGCTGGTGTGCGCTAACGAGCTGAATGAACTTAGAGCTGCAAACCAACCAGCGGTAAAAGTGCCCCCCCTTCCCCTCGGTTGCCGCTATCTTTTCCGCTTGCCACATTTGTGATCACGTGACGTTGAGATGACTGCGGCCAGAGGCCGGCCAGGTCACGGTCAGCAGGGAATTGTGTTCCGAAATTTACTAGATATCCCTGTAAGGGAAAGGTTCTGCACCTTGGCGTTCGAAAACCCACCCGCGTTCACGTGGCTCTATTTGTCATGTCACGTGACATGGTCCGTCGGAGTAACTCGGCTCCATTCGAGTAATATTGAAAGACAGCCCCACAAAAGCCCATCTGCTGACTGCGATCTGGCCAATATGATCTGGCCCATCTATATACGGGCACAGCCATCTTGACGTCATATGAACACTAATGTGGCGAACTGGCAAGATGGCGACGAACGGGGAAGGGGGTCATTTCCGCTTCAGGCCGTGGGTCCCGGCTTGTTGGTGTGCGCTAGCCCACTAGACCACCGATCCCCCCACAACAAGGGTTAGCGGTACTTGGATTTCGTCAAGGGACTTTACATGATTATGATAATGATGATGATTCTGCGGCTTTTTCCTTTGCAGCGGTCGAGCTGGAAAAAAATGTTCTGGCCTAGCCACAAATAAAAAAAGTGAAAAATAACAAAGTTACATAAAACAACTATTTCGTCTTCTGCCACTAATGCTCCAGTCTCGCCTTCGTCCTCTGGACCCACTGCGCTCGCAAACCTCTATCCCTCACCGCAGTGTTTGCTGTGGCTACCTTGGTCGCATTGGGGTTCCGACTGGCTCCGGCTGCCTCCAGCGTGACGGCACTGTTGGCATCTGGAGTCAAAGTGAACTCCAAAGCGTCCGCCAGGGCCGTTTTGGGGCGATGCTGACGATGGTCCATCACAGGTAGTAAAAGGCACTCACAGCCGAGCACCAAATACTTTATGTCTCAGCACCGTCTCCGCGCGCCCAACACACAGCAAGTTCTACCTTGGGGTCAAAACGTTTCCGGTAGTCCTGTGTTCACAGCTGCTCCCGCTCTCGCTTTGAACAACCGGCTGCCCAATCTGTTGTCATGCAGTTTGGTTTCCGCCAGTATCACTTGTTTATTGTCCCTGTAGAATGATAAGGTGGATTTTCCCTGAGCCACTTCGAGTCACCGGAGGTCCTCCCTCTCATACACCCTTCTTCGCACTTTAACTTCCCACTTCTGCACTTTTGTTGCCTCCACGGGCTCTGTGAATAAGCCGTACTTGCTCTGAAGTTGGTAGCAACGCCTCTGCCACCGTGTATATAGTCCAGTCATGTAAGGGTAGTCGAATAGCCTCCTGGCCCACCGACACCGATTCATGTGCCGCAGGCGTCCGTCGTGCGCGAGTTTGATGGAAGCCTCTCGGGCTTCGAAACTCACCTACACCAGGTCCCCCTGGATGGCCTCGTTGGCGACGTTCCGGTGACAACCCAGTGCCTGCCAACCCACCTCACGTTGTCGCAGTCTTGTACACGTTACTAAAAAAAAGTAATCGATTACAATTACTATTACCCTCGGCTAAAAAGTATTCGATTAGATTACTTGATTACTCGACGGCCAAACTAATTGGCCATTACTTAAAGAAGTAATCGTTACTTTTCCGATTACTTTATTTTGTGAAGACACATCTTTAGCGCTCATAACAATGAACTACTTCCAACCTATATTTAATATTTGCACAAGTATTGAAGAAGAAAAACTGGCTTCCTCTTCGTGGTCGTTGCACCTTCACAATGCGGACACAAGCATAGAATTCGTTTGAAGACGTTTAATGATTTGGGCGTTCGCCAGTGTGTGCGTGTGTGTGTGTGTGGGGGGGGGGGGGGCGCGGAGGGGGTTCTAGATCTTGTTAAGCTTGAGCAAGGGTTGTCGCTCAAAGTTTGCGTCGCTCATTTTATTATTCACATGTGGATGAGCTCGCATGTTATACAAAAGAGCAGCAGTTCCAGGATTTGAAACGGATCATGTGTAGTATCCATTAGCGGAAGAGATCGCCCCGACCACTTCTCAACTCGAAACATTGCTTGTCACAAAGACCACGTAGGGGAAATGGGGTAATATTTCAACTGCCTTTGTTATATTTTGCATCCGCTTTAGGCATTCTTCGGTTCTGGTTCTCCTACGGGCTGCGAGTAGGTACCCTAAGCAGGATTTTTTTATTTCTATGTGTGTGTGCGTGAGGGGGCTAGTTTGAACGAAGGACTCACAAAGCTACATTCTGCTTCCTCAAACTTCGCCCTGAATGGCCTTTGTCACGCACTGTGGCATCCCTTGGGCTCCCCACTCCCATCCCAGCTCGAAAAAAAAAAAAGAAACAGACATTCTACAGAAAATGTACATAGAAAGAGATTGACCTCAGCAAAAATCTTTATTTTTTCCGTTCGCAAAAAAAGAAAGCAAATTTTATTTTTGTCATTTCATTAAAAAAAAGGCGTGTGCCGGTGGGGGGGGTCCCGTGAACAAATTGTAACGGTTACAAGTAATTTTATTACTCCAAAAAGTAATCAGATTACTCTTGTGATTACTGCCTAATAAAAGTAATCAACTAATTACAAAATTACTCCAAAAAGTAATCGATTACAAGTAATTTGATTACTTGTAATGCGTACGGTACAAGTCTGCGTTGTCGTCTCCTCATGACGACTCGCGCGACACCAGCGACGCACACAACCGCGTTGTCGAAAATCCGCCCTGGGGCGATCACCGCCTTCCACACACCCCGAGTTATCAAAAATCTGTCACCTTTGTAAAGGACGTTGAACCCTCGCATGACCGACTGGCAAAGGTGAACATGGTGCTCCCGAAGGTAGTCTGGAGAGAGGGAGAGGATGACGCCGAAGTACTTGTATGAGCCTGCAACCGGAACAGCGTTGGCACCCAAGCTTAGTAAACAGTTACCTGGTTCTTTGGGGCCTTCGAACTGAACTACCGCTGAATTTGCGGCGTTGAGTAATAGGTGTCCTGCTGCAGCCTTTGCTGCAGTACGACAGTTTGGCAGTATCGGCTATGAGCCCGATGTCATCGGTGAAGGTAAGCCCAGGCAATACCCAGCTCACACGCTCGCCGCCCTCCAGGTGGGCCAAGGAGACGGCCACTCCCGACTGCAATAGCTTATTATCCATCCCAGCAACGTAGAGCATATACAGTAGCGGGAAAAGTGGGCATCCCCTACCGGAAGCTTTTCGTGATCGTCACCTCCTTTGATTCGGCTCCTCCCAGCTCTGTTCGCGCTGTATTGCCATCGTGCGGACATCGGACGAGTGAGGCACACGGCGAAGGTAGCCTTAGCTGCTCCAAACACTGTGTAAGCAGCGAGTGAGGGGACATTGTCGTAAGCCTTTGCACCATTCAGGAGGCAGAAAATCAGTCGTCTATCTTTTTTGCTGGCTATCTCAGTGCACCGCGTAATGGAATACAAATTGTCCTTAAGCCGGTGTTCAAGTCGAAAGCCCCCTGAAGTTCAGTGAGATCTCTTCCCTGCTCTTCTCATGCTGTCATTCGCTCCTCGACGAAGTACGCAAGCACTCGGTACATCGTGCTGGTACCTGTTATGGGCCGGTAGCTGCGCAGATGGTGCCGATCATTCCCTTTCTTCGGGATCAAAGCAACCCGGCCACGTCTCCAGTCTGGTGGTATGGGTTCATTTCTACAACGAATGATATTAAGAATCGAAGCTAGTTCCTGACTGGCACCCTTCCCCAAACTCTTGAGGACTGCTGCCGGTATACCACCCAGTCCCTGGGACGTCTTTCTTTTCCGGTGCGCCAATGCGCGCAGCACATCTACATCCCCGATTTTCCACTGGTCGGCACAGATCACGCGCTTTCTCGTTGCGCCTCCGCGACTGCGCGCGAGTAGTGCCAGCAACCGCCAGCAGCCGTCGCAGCCATCCGCCATCCCGCCCATATTAGCAAGACAATCCTTTAAATAGGTGTCTGATCTCTCGTTCATTTGCTCATCGACGCGTCGGCAAAAACGAAGAACGTCTTCGATGTAGCTTGTAGAGGATTCGGTTGTGGGTTGCTAACGGCGTGAGAGTTTGCCCTTGGCTTGTTGTTTGCGGCTTTGAGGCTTGCCGATGGCTTTGGAAAAAGTCACCGTGAAACCGTCCCGGGAGTTGATGTCCTCTTCGTTGCTGTTAAACCACGGAAGCGCCGTTTGAATGCGTCAGCATTAGTACCCACATGACAGGGAAAAGCTGACGGCGTCCGTCTGAGCACAAGACAGTGGAAAGGGAGCGCCGCGTAGAGAGGAGGAGAGTACTGGAGGACAAAGCGAGAGGGAGGTGACATCACTGGGCGGAAGCTGGATGCTGGGGAGAGTCTGAATTAGCAGGTGTGCAAAGCGCGTATGCCTTGGTTTGTGCTTCAAAATACAGTGTGAACCAAGAACTAGCTTTTGTCCAAGTAGGTGGTAAAAACAAAAATGAAGGGAAGATGCATTGATGGACCTTTAGGGAATGCGTTAGCATGACCCTTGGGAAACGCCACACACGCCCCCCTTTGGGAAGCTCACAATGTTGGGTCAGACACTTGCGTGAGCCCGACCGTGTGCGACTGCAACGGCTTGCGGCGTTAATCCTTTTACGGGCTTCTATGACAACAGGGCTTTCATCCGCTTACAAAGCGGCTTGAAACCCCATTGCCTTAGCAACCCGTAAATGGATTAACCTCGCAAGCCGTTGCAGTCACACTCGGTCGGTCTAACGCAAGTGTGTGAACAACGAAGCCAAAAAGAGACAGCAAAAAATAGAGGAAGCAAAAGAGAAAGCCAAAACAGAAAAGTGAGAGAGTCGGCGTTAGCGTTTCCCAAAGTAAGACGTGTGTGGCGTTTCCCAAAGGTCATGCTAACGCATTCCCTAAGGACCCACCAATGGATATTTTTTTTATTTCTTACAAAAAAAACAAAAACAAAAAACAAACACAGCGCTGGCAAGATTGTGAGAGCCATCCGAAGGGTTGTGAATGTTGACACTGTCATACTGCTTGAGTCAATCATGTACGCCGACATTGGGGGAACCGCTGAAAATTGGGCGGTCCCGGTGACGGTGCTTTCCAGGGTTGCGTAGTGGCGGCCGGGCGCTGCTGTATACTCTCTTCCAGAGCTCTCTTCCAGAGCTCTCTTCCGCGTCTGCCATGGCGGTGGTAGTTGTGCGTCCCCTACGAAGCTCCAGAACTGGATTGGTTTTGGAATGGTGCGGAAAGGTAGTGGGGCGTACAATTTTCTGCAATATGAAAGACCCACTGGGACGCTGCGTTCATATGACGTTCAAATCGCAACTGCAAAGGGGATCCGCTCGTTTTGATCATCAACTGCGCGTGAATTTGTATTGCATCTTTAAGCAACCGCGTTCGCAACCGCTTTGCGGATGCGGTTCAGACGACAGTGTGAATGCGGTGGGAGCGTGTGACCGAGACGGTGGCTGGCAGGGACGCCGCGCGCGATTCGGGTGATTTTATTCTAGCCCGAGAGAAGAACTCACCCGGGGCTCAGCTAAAGCCTAACATGTGCTCATCAGTTTCCTGACCTGAGCAGGGGGATTATTCTAGACATGTTAAAGCACGAGATCCGTGCCATTCTTCTTACCAATGAATGCGCTCTTCGAGGAATTTTATATCTCAAATGTAGTACTCAGGTATTACTTTAATCTTCGTTTTTTTGGCTGTGCCTGTTCTGACCTTTTACACCAGAATCAACTGATAATAATCGGTGATGTCCTGCTTGATTCGAGCCTTCGTGATCATATCATCTGGGCATGACGTGGATGGAGTGTGCTCTTCCGCTAAACCGAAACCAAAAACTCTTAAGCGTGTTCAGTCCCGGTTGAGCCCCGAGTGTCTTCGGCTCGTAGCAGAATGGAATCACTTGAATAAAGCCCCTCGATATGTTTTCGTTTATCTTTGCAAGTAGCGCCAAATGCGCGAGCGCACGTGGCCCAGGTCTCGAGCGGCCCTTGGAAGCAAATGGCGGCGCAGCACTGAAATGAGCGGCCCTTGGAAGCGAATGGCGGCGGAGCAGCCGCTCGTGGCACGTGTCTTGCGCATTTCCACAACAATGGTTGGCGGTACTTGTGAAAACACCTTTATCAAGGGGCTTTACACTTGAATAGGGTGCCTAGATGTCTGTCTGTCTCAGGGTGAAGACATCCATTGTTGTCCGGAATGTACCAACGCGTGACGTTCTCGCGCACTCGGTGCGTGACTTGGGCGGTAAGATGGCGTCTATGCATCAGCCAAAGCTACGCGCTCGAGCTGAGTGACACCGGATTGCGCGCACTTCGAAATGCATAAAAAAACGATTGGGCGGAAAAATGGCTGAGATGTCACCACTCAAGCAAAAGCGCGCGTGTGTATGAAGGCACTCTACACTTGAATAGGGTGCCTAGATGTCTGTCTGTCTCAGGGTGAAGACATCCATTGTTGTCCGGAATGTACCAACGCGTGACGTTCTCGCGCACTCGGTGCGTGACTTGGGCGGTAAGATGGCGTCTATGCATCAGCCAAAGCTACGCGCTCGAGCTGAGTGACACCGGATTGCGCGCACTTAAAAATGCATAAAAAACGATTGGGCGGAAAAATGGCTGAGATGTCACCACTCAAGCAAAAGCGCGCGTGTGTATGAAGGCACTCTACACTTGAAGGGTGCGCAGCGCCCCCACCCGCCACCCTCTCGGCCACGTGCTCTCAGTGGGTCTTTTATATTGCAGGAGAATCGTACCCACCTTCACCACTTGTGTTATGGTTTAATGTCCTCTTTACCGTGCCAGAAAAATGATCGGGTTTCGAGTGCTACAGTCGTCAAGCCCAAATCCCTCCTCGAGCAAATCGTTTGTCATCATCATCTTCGGATCCTCTTCTTCCTCAAAATATGTTCGTTTCGTTTTCCTCGTGTAATTAGGGTTTTTTAAGAGTCCATGCAAATAAACACTGAATGTTAGATACCCAGAGAAAGGGAATGCCAAGTGAAATTTTGAAATGCTATGCTGCTCTACCTGTATGACATAATGGCCTGTTGATACAGGCCACCAGTACGCGATACTGTTCACCTCTATGAAGACACCGATACTGCTATGAGGAAACCGACCGCTTACCTATAAGACTTTTCAGCGGTAGCACTGCACAGGCGCTACCCGTATCCCTTTACCGGCGACCAGTAAAACTGTGAACCGTGTACCGGAAACTGATATCTCTATGGGTGTGATGGGTAAGGTTATTCGCGTCTTCAGCTCGTTTCTCGCCCTCTAGCGGCGGACACGAGAAGCGCTCTAATGAGGGTAGTCGGTTCTCCTGCTCAGAAGCGCCGCGGAATTGCTTCTGATCATGACTCGCGAACAGCAATTTCTGAATGCAAACAGCACTCTTCGCTGTCTGATTGTAGTACTGAAGCCCATATATGGGATCGAACCATACTGTTCCCACGGTTTTTTAAGTCCAACAAAACGTGCCGCTGTGAACTTACGTGCAAGCGGGTAGCCGTTCCTTCGAAGCGGGAAGCCTGAAATCGGCAAAGCGCCTGAGTCTAGAAAAAAAAAATAATAATGTTCAGTGATTTTTTTTGTAATTAGGAAAAACAACGTAATTCGCTGTTGTTTTAGGGACATTTCTTCCGAAAGAATTCGCGGCGAATTTGGAAATTTTGCCGATTGTCAAAGGTCGTGACTTCGATCGAGTCCACAATTAATGTCGTTTGACAGGAATGAGTGGTACTACCTAGAATGCTTTAATTGATATATGTGACCTTTTTACTTTATAATTTCAATTGAAATGATACATTTTGCACCCGTATTGATAATTTGCCAACGTTTGATTGTTATAGGTTTTTGCGCATTTGAAATAAAACTATAACTTATAAATAACAGATTATATCAGAGTTTGAAAAACCGCGTGTTAAGATGTCTTAATTTTATTGTTATGAATAAAAACTTCTGCCCCAGAAAGCGCCGTACTAAAAATACGGAATATATATAATCGATTTTATAAAAGGTTTTATTTTGTTCTCTTTTCTTGCATGTGAAAAGGGGCATTGTTTTCAAGATAGTTGTAAACACTGAACACTGATGCAGTTCTAGGCGGTTGTTTTAAGAATACACTTTTGTTGTCTCCCTCGGATTCCGGTTTACTTCATACCCTTTGTGAAAGAATTACTCATCAGGCGTCAGAATTCAATTGACCCTGTTTATTGCCAATAAACGTCTAGAGCTATACTTTGCTTAATCGTCATTTCGGGAAAAAAAACGCAAAAGAAGTCGGATTGTGAAGCTTTTTGCATGAAGTGCGTACCGTAGAGAAATGCAGAAGCTGCGCTGCTTTTTTTTTTTTTCTTTTCTTTTTATCTAAGCAGCTATAAAACAATTTAGTGAAACCACCTCAGCAACAAAGAACGAATGCAATGTGTGATGCATGCAAAAACCGCTGCGTTCTCAAGGCTGAGTTTCCCATACACGCACACACCACGAATGAGGTTAAATGAGCACAATAAACATCTTGGGGACATCAGCAAGGGGAAGTAACAAGCAGCGTTTACAAAGCTATACGTGCTTATGCATAGCAACGCTAAGGAAAAAGTTCAACATAACCACGCAGATGATTGATTTAACGCATCGAACAAAACTACCAACACATTGTCAATTTACCACAAGGTCGCACAATGATATGAAATACCTTTTGTTACTTCTGCGATGATGCATCTATCGTGAAGTCCGTCGGCTTATCAGATAACCCTTGTCGCACGAACGAACAGTAGCTAAATGGCTATACCAAAAAAAGCGTGGGCCGCCCGAGCGCAAGTTCTGCTCTCGGGCAGAACTTGCGCTGGGGGCGGGACAACCGAAGAGGACCTTCCTGCCGTTCTAATCATGTCCATATCAGTAAAGCAAAAACCGAAATGATGTGTCACACATATTTTTAAATTCGTTTTACTGTGAGACAGTGCCTCACCTTGGCTGGCTGGAATATTGCTGAATATTACTTCCACTTAAGCTTTTACACACGTATAAAATGAGATGACTTCTACGTCTCACATTCCCATTCCTGATCGCAGAGAGTAGTCAACCCCTCGTAAAAGGGCTCTCCGCGCTGATCATATTAATTATGTATACATATACAAAAACGTACTAGATAGTGATAATGTTCCTCTCTTGTAAACGGAAACGGTATCACAAGTGTCAGTCTTTACCCTTAGATGAACCACGCACACGTTTACCACGAATCTACGCCGTGTAGCTCGTAAAAGTGTCCATGGAGACTTGTAAACCGTACCCTAGAGCTCGGCGTTGGTAGCTGGAGTTCGTGCCAGGATCAAACTTAAGTAGGGGAGGGATGGAGAGGGGCTACTGCCCTCCACTTCAAACCCCTCAAACGCAACTTTCCTTTTAGGGACACAAAAACGACATAGAGCACTCTTTTATTTACAGTACGTGTTTAGTTTTTTGGTGGCATGTCAAATATAAGTTAAACAAAATAGATCTAGGAACGCTTCACCGGTGACATCACGGGAAAAACCTCCTACTTTCTGCAGTGCCCGACCCCCTAAGCCAAATGCCTACCGATAAATCTGCCTTAGAGCCATGAAATGAGCTCCGCTTAGAGTATCGGCACTCCGTTCCCCGACATTGTTGTGGGCGCCGCCATTTTGGGGCTTATGCAGAGCAGACGCCACTGTCGATCGTCATGATTCAAAAGTGTGACTTCCTCAGCATTAGATTCGGTGTTAGGAAGCTCATTTAATATTAGTTTGCTCTGTCGCGACGTGTTTGAACATTTGGGGAGGACGGAAAAGTGTTTCCTGCGATTTCAGATAAAGCTTCAGATAACTGGCCACCATGATTTTAAGCCACAATATGGCCAAGTGTCGTTACTCTGAAGCGTAGCTTATTTTATGGCACTGATCTGCCCCTTACCCGTGGCGTTACTTCTAAAAACGAGAGAGCTTTAGTAGACCGTGCGCTGCGGTCACGTGCTCAATTCATGCTTCGAAGTGACGGCTCGAGCTCCTGCTATCAAAGCGTAGTTCTAGAATACAGTCAATTAAAAGTCTCTGTGGATTGAGAACGCTCCCGCTAGGCCCGCAATGCTTAGCGTATACGGTCTATTAAAACTATTTCAATCAATGTCATCCTCGTCGGTATTCTAGACATCTTTAAAACACGTTAAGGTGAGGATAAAGTTTCACGCGATAAAAGTTTGGCTCTTACAGCAACTAAGTTTCGTTATACTTTTAATTAAACTGAATACGAGGAAAACTTCCCGACCGACGCGTAAAATATTGCCTGCCTGAAATCGAGAAAGCAACAGGAAGAGCGCTCGTAAATTACGTCTACCACGAAATGCTGAAGGTTTCAAAGCGTTCAATTACTCGTTCTTTGCGACTATAAAAGAGAGATCTCCACCAGCTTCTCGACGAGGCTGTCAAAACAAGTTGAACTCCAGCCATGAATACCTCCATCGTTGCGCTTCTCTTGGCGATGCTCGTGGTGTCTCTTGCTCAAGTAAGCGAATCGCACGTTTTCTCAGTTATCTAAATTTTATTCGCGACCCCGGCAAGGCATGGGGCACCTAGCGTAAAAAAAAATACTGAACTAACCGGAACAGGTCCTTTTGGAGATTTCTGCCTTCCTTGCGGTTTTCGTGATTGCATGTTTTCGGCCGCTGACGCGATAGCTGCCGAAGTAAGGCGACGAAAGTTGCGTTGGTTGTGTTCAAAGGAAATAAAGCGGCAGCAATGGCAGACCGAAGGTAAGGCTATGACGCAGAATGGCCGAAAAATTAGGCGCTCCTTGCATTGAAGGACTCTGTCGTTACTGTCGTATCAGCGTTCTGCCTAGGTCGCACGTAAAGCAACCTAGGCAACCGATGTCATTCAGACATTACCAAGTTTCAGTATCGCGTGTACGAGCAAACACAAGCACCGCATGTTTGCGTTACCACTGCGCGTTCCACATTAAGCGTGCGAGGAGCCCTAAAGTACCTTTTGGATTGGCGAATGGCGACGGCGCGTAAACCCAGCGTGGAGCACGAAACGCTAAGCGCTTGCGTTTGCACGGAATACTAAAATTATTTATTGTGTGTTTATTGTTCATGAGCTCGGCAGGAGGTGTAGTAGGTAGACATTCGCTCACTTCCCCAAAGAGGGCCAAGCGCCTCAAAGCTCGCTTACGCCAACGCCGCGCTGCAAAGAACGCAGCAAACAAAAAGTAAGCAAACCATTTTGAGTCCAAAGCTTGCCTGCTGAAACCCGAGCATTGTGCGTTGAGCGGGCACATGGCACGGCACGACCTGTTTTCGACCGCCATATCTACCCGAGATTGGCGACCAAAGTGCGCCGAGAATTTTGAGGGAGAGGAGGGAACAAGAGGACGCGTGTGCGCCAGACCGCCGAGCTCTGGTTGGAAGACCCTTGGTCGCTACTGCGCTCGTCGAACGCGCTTGAATGCGAAAGCCAAGCGCCGGATGACGGAGTTCCGCGTTCTAACGGATTCGGCGAGAGCAGGGGACAAAAAGGCAGCTAGCTTTAGGTCTACCCCAAGGTGTAAGAAAGGCAGGCGGGGAAACGACCCCTGAAACCTGCCGCAGAGGTGCGAGCGGATGGTGTCCTCCGGGCGGCATCCACTCGGCAGGCGCCTCCGCCCTATGATGGGGCGCGGTGGCACACGGAAGGCGATGGACTCGGGATTGCATGGAACTCTGCGAGAGAACGCGAACTGTGGCATGGAAGGTTTACCATGGCGCTGTGCTCACGTGAGCTGATAATGATACTACGGTTGTCTGCTAGACATGGTGTATGTTGGAAATCCATCTGCAAGTACCCGCACTGTGGCACGACTGTCTTGTCACACGCATCCAATGGCTAGTAAGGTTTCAACAATCGTTTCACATGGTGCTGTCATTTTGACTCTCCAGAAAAAGGGACCCGGAGGCGACTGGGCCGGGCACGGGACTAGAGGCAGGCCTTGTCTCGAAGGCGGTGTCTGCATGTCTGGGCTATGCTGCCTAACGACAAGAAACTGGGACGCTTTCTTGCTAACCTGTCAGCCTTTACGTAAAGTGGGCCAAACGTGCTCCCCTCAAAGGGATTTGGGAGGCGCGTTCAAAGGAACGTGTCCATGCAGCAATGGTAAGAAGACATTCGCCGTTTCGTGCGCTTTCTTATCAGTGTTTGTGTATTGGTTTGTTTCTTTGACTGCTTGTATACGGACTTTGAGAAAATATAATTCAGCGATAGAATTTACAAAAAAAAAATATTTAGAACTAATTCAAACTAAACATGTTTTACATAATTGGATTGCATAAGAAATCCATCGTACGCGCAGTAAACTATTTATTTATTAATCTTAAGGGGAATGCAACAGGCTACTTCACCAAAACCATGTTGCTAGGTGGCGTTGCTGTTTTGTAAGAACATAAAAAATCACCTGGTTTTGACGTTCCGCTAAATAGAATTTGGGTGCGAGAGTACTTGACTCGCTTTTTAATGAGACACACTTTCTGTCGAAATTTCACGGATCATATTCTCCCGCTGAATACAGCAGGAAATTAATACAGCGTGACACCTGGGTGTCACGTGAGACTGTGACGTCACATGACACGGTGACGTCACGTCACGTGACACAACAAGGATTTCCCCGCTAAAGCTAGCGGCAAATGGGTGTCACGTGACAGCATCACCTGAGGCCAAGTCATATGAAACCGTCACGTCACGCAACCACGTCATGTGACCTCAGTCCCCCGATGTCACTTTACCCGCTAAATTAGACGTGGAGACTCATGCACGGGACACCATGATGTCCAGGGACATTGTGACGTCGTGCGATCAGACAAATACGACCAAGAAAGGTCCGTGCAGCAGGGATTTCCCTAGACCCCCCTAGGGGGGGTTAGGACCCCCCCCCCCTCGTTTTTCCGAAGGTACCCCCTTAATTCACAACGACTCCTATATTCGCAATGCCCCCCCCCCCCCTTAACACCCCCAAAAAAATTTAGACACCCCCCCCTGATTTCAATCCCTGGGGAAACCCCTGCCGTGCAGTGTTCCTGTACAGATGCTATCGCCAACGCTACTACAACCTGTTTCCAGAGTTTGGCAGTATCGCGATGCAAATGTATCGGGATAGTATATCAAAAATACATTACGTATCTGTATTTCTGTATCACGATACATTTTTTTCACCAGTATCTGTATTCCTGTATCAAAATATATTTTAATTGTTTATTTGTATCATGATACAATCAGGATGAAATGTATTTCGTTACATTCCTTGAGAAATACTCGCCCCCCCCCCCCCCCAAAAAAAAAATATATATATATATATATAAATCCGAAAGCATTTTCTTTTTTTTTTCTTTTTTTTTTTTCTTACTTCTGAGGGCATTCCAGTCAAGGAAATGCTGGGGCCTCGTTACTGTGCTGGCCAAGGTTCCTTCCGATTCTCCAAACTATTTTTTTGTGCGTCCTCTTCTCTCTTCTGAGAAGTGTTGCGTAGTCGGGGACTCGAACCAGGTGGCGTGCCAGGAGTGGAGTCAGAGCATCTTCTGCCGCAGGTCCTTAGGCAGGAAATTCCTGAGTCACTGTTTGCTGGCATCCAACGCCCGCTGCTAACCGTCTCTCTTGCCTTGGCGTATTCGCGACTCCAGCGACCTATAGGGGGCGCCACTACCAAACAAACATGGCGGCTGAGTCCAGGTCGCGGCGGCTCGGCCGGGCCGCCTGAACAGGTGGCGCGTTCAATTTAACAGATTTTCTTTTGTTTAATGCCTAATTTTATAGGTATTTGAACTGAGATGGTTAAGGTGTAGCCGGTGCCATAGCCTCCTCTATACGGAGAAAGCCTGGCGCGTCGCGTGAAAAGACGGCCGCCGTAAATGGGAAAGGAGGGGCGGAGAAACGGGAGCGGAGAGAACCTTGTCCGCTAGCGCCACAAAAGAGCGAGCGGCCAAACGCAGAAACAATTTTTTTTTTCTCTCTTTTCTTGTCGCTATCGTGGAGAGGAGAAACTCAACGTCCACCCTTTCCCGTTTCTCCCTGCGCCCTTTCGAATCGCCGCGCCCGTTTCTCCCGGAGTACAAAAACGACGGTGACGAAAACACAAAACCAAGCGTGGTTCGGGGAGCGGCCGCTCATGACCCAAGCGCTCGCTGTCTAGGTCTGCCTTTTCTGCTCTGCGCTACCATATTGGTCACCGTTCGGCGCGCTCCTCCTCTCCTTTTTCCTGCGACCGCGCGCTCTATGGCTCCGTCGTCGATGTGCCAGGCTTTCTCCGTATAGAGGAGGCTATGCCGGTGCAGATAAACTTGCAAAGCATAGTTTTGTTTTGCCGGTGTTTTTTTGTTCTTTTCGTGTCAAACTTTCGTTTCGGTGATTTCGTTCAAAACCGAAACTATGGGCTCCGGAGAGACGGTAATATACTAATCGGTTTTGATCATCTAAGGAAAGCGGCGATGACTAAAGAATTGTTCCACAGAGAGTAACTTTTCAGCTAACTCGCATGCCTCGACCATGCGACTTATCTGTCCGCGAAATCGAGCTTTTGTGCGTATCCGCGTTTACGAAACAGCTCCAGTCGTCTGCTCGGCCAACAACACAGGCTGCAGGAAAATTACGAAAATTAAGCAACCGCTTCTTGAGCCAAGGACCATGTTAACCCACCGGCGCCCCACTAAGCAGCTGATACTCGTATTTCGATTCAGGTTTCAGTAGCAATCGAGAAGTCATTTTGACGAGCGGGTTATGTATTATATTACGTACTATGGGGGTTCCCACTAAAGCGATATTAGTATATCCGTCGGGTTGAAATATGAGCTTAGTTGACTAGCTAGTAGGTGAGCTGCTGAATAAAAGTATATTTGACAGACGGAGACATACTACTTAAACTTAGCCAAATGGTTCTATAGCCGGCAGCACGGAGACAAACTGAAGAGAGTCTTCATTGAAGATCCGCGCAGAACCTCTCTGCATCGAACTTTGCTTCGAATCCTGAACGAAGAGAATTAGTATTTTTTTGTGGCCGGTCAACCTGACCAATGTAGACGTATATTGCTGCTGGCTTCGACCTCCTCGTAATATAAATATTGGAGGCGCGATAGGTCAAAATGCCGTGACAGCATCTAACGTTGCGAGACTTGTCTCCCACCTTTTGAAAACGGATAATTTCCCTCATTCATCATTTGCAGCGAGCAAGTTTTCCTGAATCAAGTAATTGCGAAATCAGCCCAACTCCTTCAGAGTGGTCCAGAGACTTTTTCGGCGAAAAGCAGCCAAGATGAATAGCCAACGCACCGACCGGCGTAGGTGGCTCAAACTTGAAGCTAACCGAACACAACCAAACTCAAGAAAAGCAGCTATCAAACCTTCCCATTCACTTGACTGCAACATTGATGTTCCCTCCAGTATCAGTTACCAAGCAGTCGTAACTTTGAATGTGATTCGAGACAGACAAGAAATCAAAAAGTTTTTCCGTGGTTCCTCCCCATCCCAGAAATCGAAAGCACGCGACCGTGTGCTGTGGAGTAAACGGGCTTTCAAACACATAATAGAAGAAAACAATCTACTGAGGCTTCACTACACTAATGATCACTCAGGCAAACTTAAGAAATATTCGGACCTTCGTCAAATTACATTGTTCGAAACCGCGCCGACAACACGTCTCCGCGAAAGCCACCGGAGACGCGGAGGGGCGCGGAGCGACCTGGACCGGCTGGTTCCCGGCTTTCCCGCTTGGCGGCGTCCGTTTTGCTGGAGTCGCGAATACAGTACAGCCAGCCGGCAAAGCTGAGTCACGGTCCGGTTTAGCACGAGCCTGTTGGTGGTTGACTAGAAATAGTAGGATGACTCCCGCAGTGAAGTTCGACACATATTTGAATGCGTCTGCGGCTGCGCACGGCTCAAGGGTACGTCATCAGCCGACGTGAACGTGACCCACTGCTCTGGTGATCCGAAACCCATGAAGGAGGCCAGACGTGGCCTCGCTGTGCCGACCCAGACTTCGTACACTTATGACTCGGCTCGAGCGCGCTGTTTCTCGGAAAGCTCAGACCTGTGCCGGCAACATCAGGTCGCAATCACCGAGGTCTCTGTTTGGATGATGCTAGGCAAAACTTGAGGACTGCAATCCATGCGTCGATGGTGGAGGGTCGGCAGGAAGAACCGTCAGAAAAGGGATGCCACCATACCGTTTTTTTTTAACCGTAACAGAAGATAAGACTTGTGCTCCAGGTTGCTTCAGGTGGTCCACCGTTCTCAAAAATTCCAAATGACACTGCCTGCCTGCACGATCTTCAACCTACAACGAAAGTGCGTATTGTCCTTTCATACAGCAGCGTGGTAAAGTTTCATGTTCAAGGCCACACCTACGAATAAGGAACACCAGTTCATTCCACCGTGACGTCATGTGATCAATGTTGACATGGGTGTCCTTATTGGACAGGGGCGTGGTGACGTTTTGATGAGATTTAGGGTGACATAAAATTTATTTAGAGATCGAAGTCTTTTCGCATCCCTCGTCAGGTAGACAGGATGTCAGGGAAGGGACCCCGGTTAGTCCTGGATGGAACGTTGTTTTTTTTTTTGTTGTTTTTTTTTAAGCCCATTGAAGACTCCGTGTTGTCCGAAACCACTACCTTCAAGCCAAAGGGCCAAGCCTACGGGAAAGTAATTTCGGGATCAAAACCTTCCACTTCAAGCTTCAGGCCTCATCTCAGTTGGCGACTCAAACAAAATATAAAAGACGTATTGCAGTATCAGTATTTTTGTATTTCTCATTTCTGCCCTGTCTAAAATGTATTCCTGTATTTGTATTTCCGAAGACATTCGGCCTCTTTTTAAAATGTATTTTCGATACGTATGGCAATACATTTTACAGATATATTTTAGTATTAGTATTTTAGCTATTATTTAATGTATACCAGTATTTGTATTTCCAAATACATTTTTAAGTATTTCTGCCCAACCCTGCCTGTTTAACACTAAGTTCGACCGTAGCCGTCGCTATGATCAGATGAAGCTAATAGAGCCGCTCCAAAAGTGCATCGACACTAGGCATGTGCGCGAATATTGGATTCTGAGTTCAAAGCGCATTCCAATCGAATAATGGTTGTGACAAAATATTTTCGAATCGAATATCCAATAGTTTCTCTAAGCCTTTCAACATTGTTCCACCGGGCTTAAACGAAGACCCAGCTGTACTCGCGAAGGTTGTTTCCAAGCTTCCACTTGTTCATTTCTAAGCTAAGGGATTATTTTATACTATCTATATGATAGACTGTGACTGTGACTAAACTGTGACTTTCGAAACTACAAGCCCTACATTACGAAGGCATGTAAAGTATGTTTTGATATGCAATTAAACCTGGAGAGATGTTCATCTACACCTAATCAAGAAGATTTATGAATCTTGCTATTTGCAAATATCCTTTCTTTAATCTTGAATGTGAATAAAAAAAAAAATCACGAATGATGAATACAGGTTTTCAGACCATCTTTCAAAAATATATTCTTCTATAGGAACGATAGTTAAATCCTGAAATTTGTATTTTCGTGTGAACATCAACATTCACAAAGTTTACGTTTTTTGTTGTGTGTGTGTGTGTGTATGTCTGTGTTTAAATAAAGCAAACGCGCGCTTGTTTTATCGCGCTTTGAAAGCGTGGCTTGCCCATGAGCAGGCGAGTGCAATATTTGTACTTTTCTAAATGTAGACGGCGGCAAGCTAGCCCTCTTGATCGCTCTACTTACCGATCCCCAGTGCACTGCGGATAGGCAACATCCATGGAGCGCACTTTCCAGGGCGTTGCTTCTCCACAGTGCATCGTTGCTCGGTAAGAAGCGCGCTCAACGAGGCTAACCCGCCGCGATCAACACGTGCAGATCCCACTAAAGCAACCATCCGAGAAGACATTCCTTAAAGTAACCTACATGCCATGCACTATAAATTATCCAAACCAGACTATGCAGACCAACCGAAATATGCGATATGTATATTTCAATGAAACTGTCGTGGATTACGTAGGAAAATCCGTATATCCAACAGGCCTTTAACAAATCTGATATCATTCTAACACAGGAGTATAGTGGATTAGTCAATATATCCGGATATAGTATGTTCTGCAAACCCAGCATAAAAAAGGCAAAAGAAAAGACTCAGGTAATTCACCCCCTAAATGCACAACCGCCGCATACATCAAAGCCTAGTTATACTTGATACTACGCACCCCAATTCGCAAGAACACGAATGCGTAGCTGTCGAGATTAAAACTACTGATACAGATATAGTAATATTAAATGCAGATTGGTTTTCAAATACGGAAAACAAGAAATGCAAGGAGGTAGATCGCTTCATTCATGAAAACAACTGGCACACCTCACTTATTGCCAAGGACTTTAACAGCCCCCACTAAAGTTGGGGTTACTCCTACACTTCGCTTAATTGTAGGAAACTAGAAACGCTTATGGCTTATAGGCACATGACTCTCATAAATGACACTACAGTTGCCACACAAATAGGCAACAGCGTTCGAAAGATATATAACCCCTGACCTACCTTTGTTCAGAAAAAAACTTAACTGTGAGCGGGAGAACCTATTAAAAACTTAGGGTAGTGATCATTACATTCTTAAAATAACCATTCAGAGTCCGTAAAAGAAACCGGAAAGAATATAGAGATATGCAAACCAGAATCACTAAATGGGATCAAATGAGGTAAAAACTTATAGAATCCTCGAAAAACAACACAAGGTTCAACTGGAATTAAGGCTCATATATGATTCAAAACAGGTACAAACGTCAAACTACGAAAATTCAGAACAACGAGAACGCGCCATATATCGATTCTCATTTCTTAACCTTTGGGATAAAAGAAATAGACTCTGCAAAAAACAGAATAAATAAAACTAACACAGGACTTCAGAGAGCTATTAAGAAAACCATGTAAGAAACCTGCGAATACGCAAATTACCTAGCGAATGAAAATTGGCTAACAACATGCGACAGGTTGAACGGCCAATTGCTTACTCCCAAAGTATGAAGGATACTCGGAACGCCACTAGGACCACCTATACTGAAACAAACGAACACCCAACTGTGCTTCGACTATTAAGAAGAACACAAAAAGATAGCCACAAAACTCTTAGACAACCTTTTCCCCATCGTAAGTATATACACGAAACGCAATCGTAGGCATGCTTCGTTTGATTAAAAATGTCACAGCTAAAACAACTTGATTCCACCTGTTCTCAACTATGCCTCCTAGGTATGGGACCCTCACACGATTGTAAATATTGACAAGTAGAAAATGTGCAGGGATATGTATTGCGATTCATTAACAATGAATTCAAAAGAAACGAATCTGTGACGTCACTGTACGAGAAAGCTTAACAAGACTTATTTTCCTCAAGGCGCCATACAACGACGCCGAAGTTTTTATAGTACACGCTACTGAATGGCGATTTTAACATTAATGCGTCAAGATATTTAACGCCACGTCTGATCCGAGATACGTGAAGCTTGCACAATAGGGGGCTGGTTCCGTATCTTTGTCGTACTGACTCTTTTAAATTTTTTTTTCCACGGACAGTGGAAGAGTGGAACATTCTTTCCGAAATACTGGTGAAAATCGTCATCAGTCAAATTATTTATAAAAAAAAAAATAAAAAACATTGGAAGGTTGTTTGTGAAAAGTTGACTGTTTTGTTTTGCTGTTTGTTGCATTTCTATATTATTACTGCGTATTCCTTACATTTCGATATTATTCAGCATAAGTTCTTGTGCAGTAAAATGTACCGACCGCTCCCGCCGCAATCTCAAAAAGGAGGTTAGCAGTATTTAAAAAAGATAACAATAAATAAAACATCAACCGCCTCCCCTTCATCACCTGACCCATGCTCACTGCAAGCGGTTATGGGTGGGAGCGTGGTCGCGTAGAAAAAGATAGAACTTGTGACTGCTCCAACAAGCACGCTGACTCAGCCGCTTTGTCAGGTCAGGGGTAAACGGAGCATCGTGTGCGACGCGGGACATTCACATTCACACATGCGATGTGGGAATAAAAATCATGGCAAGTGCACCATTTTGAAGGCACAAAGCTACTGTTCTATGTATCCTCCAGTAAAAAAAAATACAAAAAAGGAACAGATCATTGTATCACACTTATTTTATAGGCAGCACCCCACGTTTTACCTGTGCGGCTTCGAACTTTACTGCAATCAGTTTCAAATTCTCGGTGCTACTTTTAACTGCACTCCTCTGCTCGGGTTCTAAAAAACAAGCATGCGACACGCAGAAATAAAAACAAATACAACTATAAATATATTTATTTTGCTCATTTGTCAGACATTAACTAAAGACAGAAATACCGAAATTGCACGCTTCTCATTAAACATTCTTGATTTCTGTTTTAGGTCAATGCCTCCGTGGTAGGTGCAGACTCGGGGGCGGTCAAAAGGGACAACAAATAAACTTTGGTTGAAGAATGACTTTACTGTGTTTTGTTTTGCGTGGGAATCCAACAACTGTCTCAAGCGAGGCAGCGACAGATCCTAGGCTTTTTGGTAAGTTCTGAGCATGTCGTAGTTTCCTCAGTAAGTTAAAAAAAAAAGGTTTATAAAAATAAACTTTTGAAAATGCAATCTTTGAAAGAGATAGCAACAAAAGTAGTTCCACCAACTTCCACGTATGACTTTATGCCTGGAAATGCTGCACTCATGTAGCTTTATTTTCGCTCTAACCCGAGGGTCTGCAATCCGACAGGTTTGTATATGCATATACCGTGTGTATCAAAGAGAATGGGAAACTTTCGGAGCGACCGCATAACTCGGCTTCGATGAAGATTTTATACAAAGGGGGCCAAATATGAGTTATTTTGTGCATAGAAATAACAGAGCGGGCAGAAATAAAAAAAAAAGAGAACTCAGGCAGGATTGTACTCCATCACCTCTGCTTTTTATTTTTACCTGGATCGATCCGAAAACAGATTATAAAAGCGCAATTTAGGTTGTGATGTGCCCTATACGGAGAGAGTGGCAAAATTACACCAAGTTATACCAGGAATGCTCTACGCAGGCGACATTGTACTGTTAGAAGGTAGCCGAGATAGGTTACAGAAGCTGATTAAGATCTGTGGAAAGGAAGGAGACTCCCTGGGCCTGAAATTTCGTAGCGACGAGTAGGGAATAATAGTTTATAATGATAAGGACCCACCGAAAATCAAGATGTTCTAATAAAACACGTAAAGAAGTAAAAATATCTACGAGTATGGCTGAGTGAGGGAAAGCGATACTTAGAAGAAGAGGAAGAAAATATTCTGAAGAAAGAAAATATGAATTCAGCAATTATAAAGCATAGGGCACTATGGAATTAAGATAGATGTAAATTTATTAGAGGAATATAGAAAGGAAACATGGTGTGGGGTTCGTCTTTTGGAAATGCGGTATTAGGCATAAAATCTTAGGTCCAGTAAAGTTTAGAGACCCAGCAGAGGAGCGTGGGTAGACTAGCACTAGGGGAGCATGGGAATGCACCAAATGAGGAATGGGCTGGGCATATTTTGAGGTTAGAGGAGTGATGAGCATATTTAAATTTGAAGAAACGCTAGCTGCACTGGAGGGTAGACCATTGACGAGAAAGGTAGATAAGCATCTATATATGAAAAGCCTGAACATTAAATAGACAAACCGAACCCGAAATTTGAAATTTAAATACTAACAGTGAAGTGCTGGAGCAGAGCACACTACTTTTGTGAGAAAGGAAGTCTGAAAAAAGTCAAGGTAAAAATGTGCGAGAAAAAAATGCGAGAAACATCACCCTTAACTACGTATAGGGGAAGAAAACAGGAAATAAGAAAGGAACCTTGATATGATATTTAAGGCTAGAGCAGGGGTATTGAGAACTAGGACAGATAGGACAATGCATGAGGAAATGGATACGCGGTGTGGCGTATGCCAAGGCGTAGAGGAGACAATAGATCCTGTGGTGTTAAGGTGCACCGGGCTTGCTCCCGCCCTCCCTGAGGTCGCGACGGGTTTAGCCGGAATGCTTGGGTCTGCAGACGAGAACGGAAGAATGGATAAGTGCATTTTAATAACAAAGAGGAGATTGCAAGCCCAGTGGAAATTATCCAGGGAGAATTGAATGACGTACAACCAACTAACACAGCTGGAGACAGGCGGGAGAAAGGAAAATGGGAACCCATCTCCGCGTGGCTCCGGCCCAAAGTCTCAACCCTGTCTACCAGTGGGCCCGGCGCAGGGGTAACGCCGACTAGGCTTGACGAGACGAAAATTGTCGACTCCCTCCCTAAGAGAAAGACGACAATGGGATGCTTTCAGTTTTTTGCGCGGTCCCCCAAATGTCATCCTGGTCATCACCCACGCATTCTAGCGATAGTTACAAAATCGCAGAGGGGAAGCAAATAGGCTTAGAAAGGCGAAGAGAGGAATCATACTTTGGGTTTTTAGTTTCTAGGCTAGGTGCCACAACCTACCACCCGTTTTAAAGAGCACAGCCGTTAGCATCCATTCATTCATTCAAACGGTGTCTTAATCTAAAGATGTAAAGGAAAACCCAAACATTTGTATGCTATGGGGGAGGCTATGATTCAACAGGTGTTCGTGCATGACGGAACGTATTTGCTGGAACGTTAGAACGCCGCTCTCATAGTGACGTCTTGCAAACGTTGTAGAAGTTTTTAGACGGCGGCAGAATGGACCTGTTGGCGAAGATGTGCTGCCACCTAGACACGCGAATCGGTTCGAGACTAAGTGCTGGGAAAACAACGCGCGCCCAAGGCCTCTCCCACCCGTTCCGTATACAAAACATCAGCTACATCCTCTTAAAGGGGTTATGACATGAATATTTTGGGAGGTAGATATGAGGTCTACGTGTGTCATGTAGTGTTCACAAGAAGTTTCATGAATTTTGGAGCCCTAGTATTTGCAAAAATCAATTTTCTGATGTTGATCATTTGTAAGAAATTATCAGGCAACCCTGAAAAAATATGACGTAGCCAGCCTCTACCCCTGCCTCCAATAGTCACAACATGGAGTCCATGGGTCACGTGATACTGACTGGGGCTCGCCACGCTCGGCGACTCTCTTCACTCTCTTCGCGTAGGCACTCTTGCGAGCACAGCAGATCCACAGATGCTTCCGCCCTGACCCTGCCGCATGGCGTCTGGCATCTGATCTGATCCTCTCCGCCGAATTGCGAGAATGGTCAAAGTATGTTGTGCGGTGGGGTGCTTTAACGCGCAGAAGAAGGGGGTGGCTGTGTCATTTTTCCGCTTCCCGAAGGATTCGTCGATGCGGAACAGGTGGAAGGTAGGAGTCGCGCGCGACGGCTGGGAGCCATCGGATTCAACGATTTTGTGCGCGGCCCATTTCACGGCCGACTGCTATGAGGACATCGACGACTGTCGATCTTCTGTCGGACTACAGCCTAAGACTGCCCGGCTTAGGCATGGAGCAGTGCCAACGCTCTTCGTCGGTTTGCCACCGAACGGGAACAACGAGGTACGTATACATACGTATGTTGCAACATGTGTGTACGAGCAGCAGCCCTAGTGCGCGCGATGATTGATTTCAATCGCGGCTTGAAGTATGTTCCTTATGTTTAGGCGTATAAAAGAGGTATTCACTGCTTCGCACGATGATTTACCGCAGCACAGCTGCAAGCATGCACTCAATGTTAAGATGCAATGCAACGGATTATATTACATCGTCGGTACCTCGGTCGGAAAGGGTACGAGACTCGTATAAAAGGAATGATTACAAAGAGCTTTCTAAGCCGTGGTATAGCGTAGTGGTAAGGTGTCTGCTTCATATGAAAGTGGACGCGGGTTCGATCCGCGGTGTGGGCCTACTTTTTTTTTTTTTTTTTCGAGGCATTTAGCGATATTTACATCTTTTTTAACAATCATCACAAAAAAAAAAATTGTTGTCGACGAAACTTTGCAGAACTAAAGTGCCTGCCTTGTGATCGCGTGCTGTCGGCTTCGGCAAGCAAACAAGCATTCCCACACGAATAACATCTAGCTCTGCTACACGAACCCTCGTGCCATGAGCCACCTGTCAAAGCTTTGAAACCAAATATTTAATAACAAAATAATGTTACAACACTATCGGTAAAGTGACAGATGGAGTGTTTAAAAAAGGTGTCGCATGACTTGCAAAAATGTTACTTAGATGCTGCCGAATACTACCGAGACAGAAGCAAATTATTTTAAACTCACCAGATACTGCAATATTGTCAAAACAGCATACTATGGTGCCTCCGAATACTTTTCAAACAGAAGCAAAAATTACTGAAAACTGACCGGACACTGCAATCATTTGAAAACAGCTAAGAATACAAAGAAGCTAACCATTGGGATTCTTCGTGCTTTACTTTGAACACTATACCATTGACAGTTTTCTTGTGTTCTCCCTAGATTTCATCCTACCTACCAATTTCACAACCCTGCAGTGAAGGCATTGAATTGGTGCTATTTCGTATGAAAACCTGTTAGAAGCCAGGGCAAAAAGCTGCCCACAGCAAAAAAAAAAGGACTGAAAGGAGCGTGCATAGCACGCCAGTGCACTGTCTGTTTCTTTGTGCCCCTAGTTGTTCACTCATAATCGCCTCTCTATATCAATTAACCCACCTCCCCCACTGAAGACAGCTGGAGTCACTCTCGCCATCTATTCCGATCACTCTGTCTCCAGTTCGGCAGTTAATTTCCTTATCCGTTGTTTGCTTGACTCACAGATCGTCGATGAGCCACTGGGTGCACAGTACAACACTGCAGTGACAGATAGCATCGGTTTGATGACTACCATGGAAGCGTCATCTACAGATATGGCTGATGCTGAGCCATGCACCACTTCATGGCCAGTCCGAATATCACCCAGTGTGGCATCCAAGTCCATACAAGTGGAAATGAGGCTTAAATCTAGAAATGTGCGATGCCAGACAACACCAAAAGTTGCACGCACCGGTAATCATATCTGTAATTTTTTTTGAGAATGCAATATCTGTGTGAAGTAATAATTACAGTTTGCGTCACACTTATTTCACCCCGATTTCTTGAAATTGGTAAGCATTGCTTTTCTTCTGTTCCATTCAGCTGTGCACACTCCCCGCTCTGTAGCCAACCTGGTGAGCACCTCGTCACAAACTGAGGTTGCATCAAGTCCCCATTACTGGCAGTCCTCACCGATACGATCACCTGACAGGTCGCCTCAGCGTTACCTTCAGAACTTCAACGACGAAATGGAAGAAAGTGTCACCAACGATGAAGCTGACTTATCGTATGTTCCTTCAGTGTATGAAATAAGTGCAGATTAAGATTACTGTTAATATAAACTAGACTCTTTGTCACGCATTTCTACCTTACTTTCAGGGTGACCGTTAACTTCGATGACGAAATGCAAGAAAGTGTCGCCAACAATGAAGATGACTCATTGTATGTCCCCTCAGCGTGCGAAACAAGTGCAGAGTAAGATTACTTTTAATGTAAACTAGACTCTTTGTGACGCATTTATACCTTACTTTCAGGACAACCATTGGATCCGAGAGCAACTCCGTTCTAACCACTGTACGGAAGTTCATTGTAAATGAGAGAAAGTTGCTGGCACTCTTTACATCATGCCCAAAATGCCACAAAAGCGTTCTCCCTGAGGTTTGCGTTTCAGGGACGTCAGTTAAAATCTCGACAACGTGTTCCGATGACCATGTTAGATCGTGGGAGAGCCAGCCAACGGCAAAGAAAACATCAGTTGGAAACCGGATGGTGGCTGGAGGGATACTGTTCTCTGGCCTGAGCCCAAGCAAGACATTGAGGTTTCTGACCTCCATCGGAGTGGCAACATACTGCACGAGAACATTCTTCAGATATCAGACGGATCTTCTGTTGCCTGCTGTGCAACAAGTAAACACCAGGATCTAACTCTGTCTGCCAAATAAAAATAGAAAAGGGAAGAATTGAAATTATGCATAATTCACTTTCAGGTTTGGAATGAAGCACAAAAAGACCTTCTGGAGAAGATTGAGCTTCCGGTTGCACTTGCCGGTGATGGGCGCGCCGATTCACCAGGATTTTCGGCAAAATATGGAACTTACACGTTGCTGGACATGAGAACAAACAAAATATTACACGTGGAGTTGGTCCAAGTAAGTTGAAACATATCCTTTTCCATTTATTTGTTGTTCCCGACTTGAGCCTAAGTCCAGAATTTCAGGTACTTTCATGCACCATTTTCGTCTGTAGGCGAATGGAAAATTTTTGTGTAGTCTGCTTTTAGTTTTAGCATGGTCGGCGAAGTTGAGCACAAAGCCATGATAACTCGACATACTTCGGGAATGTTTGAGTAATCCACACAACTGGTTAGATGTAAGGGAAGACAAAAGAGACAAGGACGGTCATGCTGTCTTTCCTTGAATCTTACTTCTGTTACCAGCAAGCTCTTTATTTCAGCTATATACGACTGACTCGTAGTGAAACAATGTTATCCCTGTCAAAGGCACACAGTTGCTACTTCAGAGTCAGTGACGACAGTTTTGCAGTTAGTAAGCGGGACTTGGCACGGATTTGCAAACTTGTATACTCTGTTCACCTTTAAGCTGACAGTGAGGTGGAGGCTACTTGTGCGGCGGACCAATCACTCGCCTGCCTTTTATTGCTTGACATTCCTCTCTGCACGCACGTATGAACAGAGAGTGTGATCACATGACACAAGGCTGACGGTTGAGTGGTCCGCCGAGCCTGTAGCTTCCACTTCACTGTTGCCTTAGGGATGATTGGAGTTTCTTTTTTTTTTTTAATATAGTGTGTGTGTGGGGGGGGGGGGGGGGAGTGAGTAAGTGAGTGAGTGAGAGAGAGAGAGAGATAGATAGATAGAGAAAGAAAGAAGGCCACAGATTTCGAAGTGCAGCTATTGGCCAACCTTTCCACACAGTACAGGTTTCAGTTTCCGTAACCACCCTCCCCCCCCTCAAGAAAGAAAATTCTGGTTCTGCTAATGCATGCAGCAGAACCTTAAATTCAGGTCGAAGGTTGAGAAAGCTCACACGTGTAAACAAGACCTCTATCAGCTATGAATGTCTCGTTTGAATCGTAGTTGAAGCCAACACTTCGCTTCGAGACATGATTTTTTGAGGGGGTATGCTTCTGAAGGTGCTGTCTCTGAAAATGGCAGATGTCACTCTAAGGCTTGGTTTCTTATGTTCATATCAGCCCTGACTGCTCGTGTGTTCTGTTAACTGACATTTTATTTTCTTTTACAGTCAAACGAAGTTGGGGGCAGTGCCCGCATGGAGCTCGAAGGCCTTGTACGGTCCATACGGCACCTTGAAGGATGGGGAGTATCCATCTCCACGTTGGTCACTGACAGGCATTCGCAGATAAGGAAGTACCTGAGGGAACAACATCCGGATACTAAGCATCTATTTGACTGCTGGCACGTTGCAAAAGGTTAATTATTATTTCCTCACATTTCCTCCTTCTTATAAAGGTGTTAACCAAAAATTACTGCTATGGTGCAGTTGCAGAAAAGAAAGTTTCGTACACCTCTGTATGTGCTATCCAAGGGTAATATACAGAAATACAGGCTAGAAGGGCACACTTTAGTCCGTGTTAGGTGCACTGGCTCTATTCTTGTAAGAGCCCTGCAGTGCTCTGGGCTTGACCCAATAAGACAAAATGAATGTTAACACACTTATGACATTAAGAGTAGCTGTTGCATCAAGGGTACTTCCAAATTCCGTGATTATTGTCCTTGGCCGCATTACATGGAGTGTAAACATGTTGAGTCTTTTGATATATGAAACCATTATTTAAACGCTGTGTCTAAAGATATGTGGGACGTATCCCAATCCCAGAGTCTAAAGGTACGTTGGACGTACCCGGAACCCTGGGTCTAAAGATACGTCGGATGTATCCAGATCCCAAAGTCTAGAGATACGTCGGACCTAGTCGGTGAATGGCCACCGGTTGTTGAGAACGTGTGGAAAATTTTACGAAAGAGCAGTGCCGCATGAAAAGGGTAGAACTCTTAGAAAGATAGTTTCGCCGGTCTTGCGGCATAATCAAAAATTCCTTGGCATGCCGAATTGCTGCGTTTCTGCATTCACACGCTTGGATACTGATCAAGAATCAGTGCCGCAGCAAAGTTTTGAAGGTGTGTCAAGCGTAGATGATTTTGCATCATATGTCGACCGTGGAGTTGTGGATCGTCCAGCTGTTCCGGCAATTTGTTATGAATAAAGGAGGGAAAACAATCTGTACGGTTGCTCTTATGCACTATTAAGCATGGCTATGTTCCAAATCTACTCTAATGGATCACATGGCAGCGCAAATAGAGCAACGCTGTGGAGGTTTTTGAAGGCGAAAGTGCAAGACGGCGAGATGGAAAATATTTGAGGTGCGGCCCATATGGTTGTGTGCAATCGACTGAGCAATCACAATTAGGCGAGCTGCGCTCGAACTTGATGTGATGTGCAATTGCTGATAACGAGGGTCAGTGATGAGGAACTGTGTGCGCGGTATTCTGTAAACTGTCAGACGACTTCAAAAAGACATACCTTCCCCCATCTTCCGTCGCCATAGGACGCTGGATCAAGCTCGTTTCTGGACTGCAAGAGCCGCAAGTTACAAATACAGTCGTTGGAGGAAAGTAAAACGCTGCTCCAGAGGCACATACGGTTTCATGCACATTGCACTCGCAAAACACATCCACACGGCGTCCAATCTTGATCGGTGTCCAAGCATGCGAATGCACAGAAACGCAGCACTTCTGTGTGCCAAGGAAGCTTTGATGATGCCACGAGACGTGCGAAACTTGTTTTCGACAAGTTGTCCCTTTTTCCTGGGGCACTGCGCCTTCGTAAAAATTTCCACGTGTTCTCAACGGAAAGTCTCAACACTTACGCAAGTCTTAAAAACATTCTTCGGTGAATGACGATTAACGAATAGAAAACATGTCTTCAGCATGCTAGCAATGCAATGCTAGCGTGCAGTGCAATGCGTGCTTCTGCAATGCTAGCAAAACCGAAATTTGCCTGAGCAAGATGGCTGTTTGGTGGCTTCACTCGCGCTGCAGTGACCAAGCGGCAACGTTACTAAAACACTCAGTTGGGAAACTCGCCGTCGAAACCTGGGCTGCTGGCGTCCACCGAGACCGAGCTAAATGCGACAACAGCGCCACTCTTTATCATTTGTCTGTACTGTGGTCACATTGAGCTTTTACAAAGCATGTTTTTGCGTAAAAACAAACAGAAAACACTCTTTATGTGAAATTTATTGGAGTTTAGTACAAAATGAAGGGCACGTGATGTTTTTGAAATCTTTAGTTTGCTAGGTTTTGTTGCACAATTAATATTGTTTTTATACAACCATGCCTCAGCGGTGCTTTCAGGTAAAGCGTCCCGACCTAGGTGCATTTTAACTTCGGTTGTAAAACGCGGCGCGTCCGCCGGGGAGACGGGGGTGGCACCCCTGTAACCTCTTCCACTGTATCTGTTCTTGAAGACAAAATATAAGTCATGTGCAGTTTCTCGAGTGCCCGCTGCGGGAGAAATGGCGGCATTCTTTTAGCTATTAGTTAGGTTCTCGAGGACAGATCGGGGCCACTTTTTCAGGGCAGTCTCTATGGCAGTTTCCCAACTGAGTGTTTAGTAACGTTGCCAAGCGGGTAAGGGCGACCCAGCAATTGTCACAGAGATGAGTGAATACACCCATGGGAAATTATTATTCTATATGTAGCAGACCTATAATACGGTAGTCTAGTCTGGTACACATGGCTTGCACGTGACATCAAAGCAGTCCTCCTTGCTGGTGGTAGAATGCACTGAAGCTGAGGTGACTCGTTTCTAGTTTGTAGAATTAGTACAGCACTAGTTTTGCATTTCTAGGGTCATTAATGGGGAAAAACCGAAAGCTGCTTGGCAGTGCTCGCTCCTTGTCGGTTTTTTACACCATCAGAGGCATGTAAAGGAACGTTGCATTATACAAGCGCAAAAATCAGTTGGCAGGAGCTGTGACCCGACGATTCTTTTTCACGCATTGCAAGCTTTGCACGTCTGAACGAAACGAAATTTCGACCGCCAGTGAAGGGAACGGCCGGAAACGGCAGGCGACGGTTCATGTTTCATCAGTTTCGTAATCTCATTTCTTTCGAAACTGTGGTGCCTGGAGAGCGTCTTCAACTGGTGTGTTTAGTGTCCTATGCTGCCCATACATCAAACATGGTCCCAAAGTGTTAACAAATAATGTCACAAAAGCCAAAGTGTCATGCTGTAAAGCCCCTGTATCTGGGAAAAGTGGTGCATTCTCTTCCCTCCTCCTCCAAAAAACCGTTCTTACCCCACCTCTAACTTCCGGTTTGCGACAAAGTGCCCTCGGGAAGTTCCCAAGCGTCTCGACGTCTTGGTCAGCTGAAGCGGCGTGATGCCGGTCGTGTGGACTTTTCTCGTTTTATAAGTGTGGCAATGACCCCATTTAGAGCCGCATTCGCATCCGACCGCCCTAATGTCGCTCTAGATCCATTCGTCCAACCGTGGATCTCAAGAATGCTTTGGATAATCGTCCCGATCATCCCTACCGAGTTCCATTATTGGTCAGTGTCTCGTGTCTACCTGTCTGCCCCTTCGGCTTCACAAGAATCACAAATTGCTTTTATTCATCACATAAAACCGCCAAATTGCAATTATATTCTCCACGATTTCAGACGAGTCACTACTTATTTTTAATCTGTGGGGAGAAAGCATACTCGTGCTTGTCGCACTTGATTCGCTCGCACTTGTGTTGAATCGGGGTATAGATACTTCCACATGCTCGCGTCTGCAAGCTTATGAACTTTGTGCGAAACAAAGCATGGTACGTGAGCATGTAAGACACACTTAACGAGTGAGCATACTCCGCATGCACCCATAAGTGAGAGCGATGCCAATGCTACAAGCACGAGCAGGAGCACGCCCAAACCTCTGCACGCACCCATAAGTGCGAGCGACGCCGATGCTACAAGCACAAGCAGGAGCGGGCCATTTTGAACGACGCTTCTTCCATAGCACGGGCATCCAGACTTGTACGTAATCCGTTACAAGTAACGAAATTACTTGTAATCCCTTACATTTATCGGTAATTTAGTAACGGAATAATTACATCTTTTCTAGAGTAATTTTAAAGTAATTCCCTTACATTTTTTACGTAACGGATTCCTTGTAATCCCTTACTTTTTTTTTTTTTAGGGCCAGCCCCTCTTCCCCTCTCTCTTTTAAAGAAAAGGTCGTTTTTACTTTGGTAAAATTAAGCGCAGTGGACACTGTCACGCGCATTGACCAGCGCAAAGGGATGCTTGGCACTCTTCAGTTCTGCAAAGCCTTTTTTTGCAACACCAAGCCCCTAAATCTATTTCTTTTTAGACCCTAACAACAATATCCTAAAATCCAAATAAGCATTTCTACAAAAAAAAAGAAAAGAAAAGAAAAAGGAAGGGGGGGGGGCAAGTTATATCCGCTTTTTTTTGTGTCTATTTTTTTTTTTTTTTTTGCGGTCGAAGGCGGGGAGAGGTGGACATTAAGTGATTGTATGCCTCTTCGAGAAACTCTAGGCGTTAAGTGCACAGACAGAAATTAACAATGTCCTTCTCGGTTATAGTAACTTCGACCATTTTCATAATGTCATAACACGAGACAACGCTCTGTCTGCCCTAAAATCAACTAAAAGGGATGTGATAATATGTGAAGGTATTAATGCCACAAGCATCCTCGTTCGTTGCTGCACACTTATCATCTTCTCTTAGAAAACAGGATGCATTTTTTTCTGCGTCTTTCACATTATTTGAACCTGTTTTGAAAGCTACTTACTTTTTTTGTGCTTTAATTTCTAGGGATGGCCCATTTTATTTGTGAATTTCAGCCAGGTTATCCGCATCTCAACCACCCTTCTTGTGAGTCAGCTTTTTGCGATCACTCCAAAAATAATAATTCTCTTCCTTTTTTTTTCCGCTGTTTTTATCCCAGCACGACCGATCTTTACAAATAGATGATAAGAGATCTTTACAAATAAAACATAATGGTGGCTGACGTAAACTTGAGATTCTGGGCTTGAGGAGAGAGTGAAACTCATGAGTGGGAAGCCATAGTGTGGTTCAGTTCTCTGCCCTTCGCTGCCCGTGGCATCAGCGGAAGTGTATATGGAGAAAACCGGAGTAAACTGCAATCGGTCCGTGCTCCGTGCGTTTTTGAACGGCATCAAGAAGGTACACACGGCAAACGCGCTTTTGCATTTCCTTATTTTAACCGACGTTATGATTTTTTTTTTCTATTACTTATATTTATATATTAAAAACGTTTTCTTACTCACCAACGCGCCTCAACCGAGGATCGACCTGTTCATAATCAAAAGAAGAAGAATGTCGAGCCAAACCTTAAATATTGTTTTATTATCACCTTAGTATTACCAACCCTACGAAAACTCTCGAATATCAGGCAACGGCTGCAACGATGAAGCTTTGCCCTATCTTCGAGCTCAATAGTACTTCCATTGCTTCGCTGTAAAAGTTCAATGCAGAGAATTAAATATTAGTGAGGCACAATACGGCACTCCCATCCAGTGACTCAGTTCAAATGGTGCTCAGCGTGGCAGTCGACATATTCAGCAAGAAATGACGCAGATATGTCTGACGAGACTTTGAAGAGCCAGCTGTTGCTCAAAATACTCAAGGTCAATAAATGGGACAGGTAGCAACAGTAAGAACTTGAATTAACCTTCTTCCTTTCGTTTCTTAATTGAGGAAACTATTGTTGAAAGTAACGCCACGAAAGTAACGGATTACTTTTTGGGGTAACGGTCACTTACTTTTATGAGAGTGTAATTGTAATTGTAAAAAATTACAATTTAGCCTTGAGTAATTGTAAATGTAATTCCTTACAATTTTTGAGTAACGTGTACAAGTATGCGGGCATCCATGCATGCCAACTCGGCAGTGTTGTGATCGCTATTACATCGCTCGCACTTACGGTGGAATGAAGTGCATAACTTGCTATAAACCGCTGTCTCTGCACTCTGGTGAGCTTTATAAGAGCACCTATTTCGCATCATTTTGCGGCTCCCGTCTGGCTGCAATTTTTTCGATCGATTTGGTGAAGCAAGATCTTCCTCCGAGGTTCATTTTCTGTTCCACAGGGAACACTGAAAGGCTCTCCGGCCAACTTTTCCACAGGCGCAACAGCCTGTTAGCTGCGGCGTAGCAACAGGTTGGGAAAGTAATGGCGACCGGAAGTCCAAAACTGAAAGCAGGGCGTCAGGTCACAACCGGCCAATAGTGTGTGCGGTGGCTTGTTCAAAGAATGGCGCCACTTTCCCCAGGATAGAGGGGCTTTATCACGCTGTTGCATGTCGCGCTCTTGGCAGTTGGTCGTGGAAATGCTAACGAAAAGCTGCGAGTAGCACAAGCGAACGGGAGTGTCGCTGTCGTCGCGGTGTCCCAGCTTCTGGCTGTTGAAGCCTCCGTGGACTTCCACAGTGGAGAGCGACTTGCAGCAGAACAGGCGTCTGCCACACACACCACAGCTGTTGGGACGCCGCCAGGATCGTAGCTGGCAACGGCGTGACACTTTTATGATGTAACCAGGCGGAAATGGAGGGACCACTTTTTCTGGATGCAGTAAACACCCCAGTCGGAGACGCGCTCCAGGCACCATACTCAAAACTCATGAAACGAAACTTCGACTGCCAGAGAAGGAAACGGCCGGAAACGGCACACGTTTTATGCCTTGTAAGTATCGTACTCTCTTTTGAGCATTGCTCTTAATACTCGACAGCTGAGCCGGTCGAGTCCGTTGAGCTCAGGGTCGACGATGCATATGGCATACTACTTGGTGCCCCGAACACCTTGAATGTGAATCGCAGCTACGCCCGAAGACTCCGGGTCCCAGGTGCATCCTACGTATCTTCAGACTCTGGGATCCGGGTATGTGCGACGTATCTTTAGATTCTGGGATCCGGATACGTCCGACGCATCTTTATAGACTTTGGGTTCCAAATACGTCCGACGTACCTTTAGACAGCGTTACTTAAAAGTAGTATGCTTATAACTGCCTAGAAAAGTAAGACGGAATACACAATTTTAGGTACACTATGAATTTCTTCAATTTTCAGGGATCAAAAAAAAGCTGATGGCTGCGAGCCACCGCAAAGGTTTTGAGAGAATTGGCTTGTGGACAAAAAGTATCACCAGACATCTGTACCACTGTGCAGCCACTAGTGGAGGAGATGGAGAATTGATGCAGGCAAAGTGGTTGTCAATGCTGAATCACATCGGTGACGTACACACTGGCCACAGTGAGGTCTTCCCAGCCTGCGAGCATGGCCCCCTTGAGCTTAGAAAATGGATTACACAAGGCAGGTGATTTCGGCATAATCAGAAGTGCAGAGATTTTCTTGCCTGCATAGCACTACTGGCCTTAGTATACTGATATTACTGTTTGAAGACATGGTTCATGCATATCCGGTGCTTTTAATGAACTTTCGAATGTGAATTATGAACTCGTGCCAGGACATTGGTCTGATACATACAGGTTCCAAAGGTCCAGACTTGTAGAAGGTTATTCCTGACTCTTTTTCTTCGACTTTCCCTCATCCATTACCGTAGTCTCCGGTTTTCCCACATGATGTCCAGAATTTCTTTGCTCAAAAGCGATTTCACTCTTGGAGAAGGGTTGAATAAAATTGAAGCTGTTTCTAAGAAATACACGGTCTAGAAGCGTGTTGGTTTTGAGGTCAAAGATGTAAGAAAGAATAAACATTTAGGATGGGGACCCATCCTAAATCAGGGTATCACCCGATTCCTTTCACCCCATTGTCACACACGCTCAATCTTACACTGGGTGCAGCCCTTGTTTTTATGATACACGAATTTCGGAGGGCAATAATAGCAGATATGGCCGGTAAATCATAGAGGCGATTGCCATCCACAGCGTAAAAAACTATGTTTCTACCCCCTCATTGCTCCTGACGAAGACTGAAGTCGAATTTCTGAAACCAGAGATGACACTGTCAACTTGACTATGTTTTTATCTTATTGTCTCTTTCCTTCCGTCTATCTTTTGATTTTCCCTTCCCTCGGTTTTTTGCACCTTTAATCTGCTGCTCGCTCTTGGAATTTCATATTTGTTTGTTGCTACCTGAAAGAAGTGGTTGTTCAGTCCCTGTCCTCAATGTTTATTCTTTTTTACATCTTCAATCAGTTTAAAAGAAAGCTTGTGTGTGTCCGATAGGAGTGGTACTTTTAACTCTGTTCAATAGAAATTCTGATATGCAAATGAAACTAGTCAGTAAAACAGGAAAGAGGTAGTGCGTATTTGGCAATGCGGAAGCTATGCTTATGAATCAGCTGGGGTGGAAAATGTGGGTATGCTATTATTCCTTGGACTTCATGTGAATGTAGGAGTGAAGTTATGTAAAGCTGTAGGTACTAATTCTTATAAAAGTTAGAGAAGGCCGGTTATCTTTAGTTATTGGATTCTAAAAGTAGGAACAAATGACTATATTTTGCCACTGATGGTACTTCTGGAGTGGTGGTGCTTGAGGCATTTTAGTCTGAATGTGTGGGTAGAATAGCCAATGCATGATTTGTCAATTGCAGATTACCCTAGGAAAGTTGAATTTTCAATTTTCATTTTCTGTTTGAAGGAACTGATGCCCACGATCGGCTGGCCACTATTCTGGCATCAAAGTCTTTTTTAAAAGATGTCAAGCAGCTGTCGTCAGAGGGTCAAACGTTTAGCGTCGAGACGTTTCATTCGACATTGATTCAGTTTGCCCCCAAGTCTGTGGCCTACTCGTACACCATCATGGCTGCAAGGTATGGATTGGATTATTGAGCTTCCTAATATTGCCGTATTTCCAAGTGGCCAAGGTAGCGCAGTGGATTGCGTGCCCCGCTTTCACGCGGCAGTGCTGGGTTAAAACCGCAGTCACGGAAGTGCCTTTTATTCTTTCTTTTATTCCTCATCTAGTTTCTGGAAGATTCTAGAAAAAACTGGCATGTTCCCCTTATTTTTCGCTTGTACATTGTGTTGTTCTAGTCATAGTACTTCCTGGGCGGTACGCGATGATTATAAAAGAGTGCACCCGTGGCTGCAGACAGTCAGTCTATTGCTAGCACTTGTCCTAACTGTTGCGCCAAGATTCAATGCTCGCGACGTACTGTTATTCTCTTCTGTTTTGGGCACTAGTTCGCCCCATTAAACATTATTTTCCTTAGTTACTCCTTGCCTCTCTCTGTCATTCGTGACAATATTTCAGTAAGAGTTCTAAATTTCCTCCTTCAAGGACCTTCATAGCAGCACTGCATTACAATGAAAATTCAAACAGAAAGCAGCGAAAAACAAAAGATGGACAACCACAGTGGAAAAGAAAATATCCGAAGGCGCAAGGTGGAGAACCAGTGGTCCAAGAACTCATGGAGGATGCCACATACAGTGAATATATTCATTTTCTTTTAGAACAAATGGAAGAAACATGACAAACATGCTATCCCCCTTTGTGAAAGCCTTCAATGGCAGATAAACAGAGCAAACACAACGGACAGAGTAGAAGACTTGCTGGAAACGATGCTGCCTCACTGTCCATTGTCTTCACACTGTTTATGTGTTGCCACTAACTATAGCCAAAGCTTCAATACTTGTGCAGGTTGATACCATCGAGGTTGCCACAGCATACCATGCTCTTGCAGACTGCTACAGTCTGGTATGGGTTGAGAATACCCCAGAAGCTCCTCCCACGTCCTCATTGTCGCCGGCCATTGTTTCTGCGCAATGCTCAAGTAGTCCGCTATTTAGGCTGTGACAACCTTTGCAGCTGAGCGAGTCAATACATTGTATTAGCAGGAAAAAGAAATGGCACAAATACACGATACAGGATATAAAAGGACTGACCGATGTCTCTTGCTTTTGTTCACCTCAGTAAACACGAGCACAAAAGATGCACCAGCAAATATACAGGTGCCTCAAATTTCCAAGAGTTTGACTTAATAAAGAATGTGATATTTTTGTTTAACAGCGCATGTTCCATGTTTTGGGTGGCGTACAGCTGTTTCCCCTGAATCTTTTTTGCAGTGGAGCTGTTCAGGTCTAGTTTCCCCAGTTTCGTGTCCGTGGACAAATAAATCTTGACAACCCTCTGTACAGTTACCGCCATCTATAAGCAACGGCGGCAACTGGCTTGCCGGTTGTCGCCGTCACTCATAAATGGTGGCACAGAGTACAGCTCCGCTACTCTTGCTTCTTCATCGGAGTGGATAGGCTGAAAGCTTTTCTGTTCTTCAAAGTTCATTTTTATTGGAGAAGAAGAAAACGAGCTCTGTCACACTTACATCACATATCTCGTCATGGCTACAGCCCTTCTTGGGTGGTCTGCAGAGCAACTCATTGTCTTAGCTGGTACATGGTTGTATTTATTGTGCTCATTCTTAACTTGTATAAGAACTATAGCATATTGCATGTTTCTGTTGAAACTCTTGAAACTAATAATCTTAGTGACATTGGCACGGGAATACACTATATTTTCTTTTTGTCAATTTCCATGCGCTTCTGTACAACTGGAGCACGTGCTAGTTAGGTCTTTTTGACTCGTATATGTAAACATTGTGCTGAATACATTCAGTGAGGCACAGTTTCTGCTCGGGGATACGGGGCACAATAACAAAACCTCGTGCAGCTGCAATATCTGACTTGTGTATTTCCCGCTTTTAATTCTCAGGTAGGAGAATGCAAATGTGCCCTCTACTACAATATACAGCAGACAACATTTGTCCAAAATATGGTTCAAAATCTCGCATGCTCAATCATTTCATGCGCACCCCAAGCATTTGGAGCTTGTTGTTCTAATTCTGTTATCAGCACAAAGCCAGATTGTGACGTCATGTTTGATCTTTCAGACTACATTGACCGGTTGTTGGAGACGGTCCTGCAGTTAGAGCGGCAGCCGACTGCCCACTGCTCAACATCACGTCCTGTGCCTCCCCCACTCAGCCAGAGCCAACCACATGTTCCTACCCAAGAACTTGTTAGGAAGCGTCGCCAGAGATTCAGCCTTCCTTGAGAGCTAACTATCCAACTGCTTGTAAGATACAAAAGAAATTCGTTGTAGCCCATAGCAACACATGTTTTACCAGAGTTAATCCTCTGATCGAAGTATTCTCCTAAATTGTTTTCTCTATTGCAATTTTTTTGTAAAGCATTGGGGAAATTTTCTTGTATGCCCGCTCACAATGTGAGCAACAATGCTTAATTTGGCCTGTTTGTTGGTCACCCACACATAATCACTCGCTCAGAGTAAATTATATTTCTAAAGTTAGACACAGATATTTACACAGTTCCCTCTCAGTGAAGGACTTCAAACTATGTGCATAAACGTAATATAAGTATTTAGTACTCCACATATCTGAAGCCCGTATATGTTTCAGATGGGTAGGCTGCCCGGATCTTGACGACTACGCAGCTTGGCAGTGGCTTGCGGTGGTGGCGTCCGAGCTTGTGCCAAACCCACCGCACAAACTGATTATAGGCCGTCAACCTGTACCGCCTATGCAAAGAAAAAATAAAGCACATGTTATTTTGCCCCTCTGTGAGAGGAACACGATGAAACAAAACAAGTTTTTGGTTCTTACCTGTGGAGATCTGGGGCGTTGATGGCTTTCCGCTCATGTTCCATTAAGTTGAAATACGCTATTTCAATTGCATGTTGATTTAGAACACCCCCAAGAAATGTAGGGTGCACAGTGATGCATATTTCAGATGTTGGGATTTTTTCTCGCACTTTCTGGATGCTGTGGCAACACAAATTCTCGGTGGCTGTGCCCATCACTTCACAGAGTCCACACCCGCACCTGGAATACACCGAATTTTGCCAAGCGCATCAGTATTTTGTTACTGACACAAGTGACAACAAACATATAGCTGCAACTTACTGGAGGAAACATACTCACCCGAAGGATAAAGGGCAGCTGGCATTACGCCGAGAAAATGTTTGTATAAGCTCTCCCCACTAGTCGCAAGTTTGGCTGAAGTACATTTACAAAAGATGATTCGTGACGCTGTTTCAGCAAATGTGCGAGCAATCTTCAGACCGCAACTTTTGTCTGCGATTATATGGCGACATTCCTAGCCTGGGGTTTTCCGATCTCGATACACAGCAGACTGCGGTTGTTGACGCGCAGAGTTAGGACTTGAACTTAGGAAGAATCCTGGGCTCTGCAGTGCGACCTTCCGTTCCACCAGCTTCAAGCGGCGGTGCGGCTTGGCTACCGCTATCGGCATGGGGTCTCAAAAACAGAAAATATAAATAAGTGTCACGCCAGGCAACGGGCGGCATCGTGCTGAGAGCGCGAGCTGAGCGTGTGCGAAAAACGCACCGCGACAAAAGCTTGTGAGCGAATAAGTGGTGACCTGCCGATATCATAGTCACGCAATCCCCCACTGTTTTCCCATACTCTTCAAGAGCTTAACGACGGTGTTAAGATGGCAATGGCAACGGTGAGCGCATTCAACAGGTCAACAGTCGCACGAGCTGCTATGCCCACACGTTCGTGAACGCGTCACTCAGATGACATGGGCGGCCTTGCAACACCGATTTGCTCGCACTGATTACAAAATAGTATATTAAAACACTCACCACTCCAAACCGTGCCATTGAGCGTTATCGGCCTCCTCAGCGTCGTCTCTGACGACATCGCCGTCGTCCTCCGCAACGCTCTCATCGTCGTCGTCGCTGGAGCTGGTCGCCAGCGGGTCGAATACAAAATGACCAACTTCAGGAATTTCTTCGTAATCGCTCGCGTCACTGCTGAGATCGCTCTCGAAGACGTAGGAATTGCCAAAATTTGAAGAGTCCGACGAAGTGAGTGAAGCCGGAGCCTCCATCGGCTCTAATGCCAGGAGACGAAGACGACGAAATTTGCTGATGCCAGAGGAGAGGATCAGTTTGGGAGTGCTTGCAGCGGGTCAGCCCCAGCTGCCCCAGCTCCGCCGGTTGCGCCGCGGCGCTACCAGGGGCGCGCGTGCAGCAGAGGCTGGCTACGTCACGGACCTCCGAACAGCCAAGACCCACCCACTGGGGGGAGCCGAGGATCCGTGATAAAAACGACTGTATCTCTGAAACTAGCGGTCTGTTTACAAAACAAAATATCGCAAACGCATGCTAACACATAATGGGTTCTTCAGCCATAGTTATCTCATGTTTTATATATTCCGTGTCATAACCCCTTTAACTCATTGAGCCGCTGTGACCTAGATACGGTTCCCCCAAACTCGCCTTTGTCCCCATCGAGCGTAATCTTCTGCCCCGAAGTCGAGACAAAGAAACCATCTTCCCTCTCTGCTCGGCCAAAAGGAAGAGAGAGGGGGTACTGAAATCATTTCCTCTCAAACCGATGTTTTTACATCGGTCCATTGGGGTGCGTATGCTTATAAAATCTAAACTTAGACTTAAGGTACGTTTATACTCCAACTTAACCTTGACGGGCTTTGCGTAGCGAAGCGCGCAAAGATACTGATTGGTCCTAGATATCGAGTTTCTGGTTGACGGCCAATGGAAGGAGCGCGTTCTGCGCTACGCTGCGCTCAATCCGCTCAACGTCAGAGTATAAACATGTCCTTTAGTCTGCTTCAACGGGCGACTTGCCTCTCACCTGTAGATGAGCGATTTAGCCAGTGCAGTACAACCGCTAGCCTGACGTTGTTAAAGAGATACTGAACCAAGGAATGTAGTGTCCGTAATAAGTGGCGCACATTCTTTCCACGAGCCAACAGCCGCCGATGTGCGCGAGCACACGCAACAAAAATGACGCCACAGACCTCCATCCGCGGTTAAGATGGCAGTGAAATGTATGGGCTTCGGGCCAAAGGAGAATAAAGACAAGTTTTTCATCTACACAGTGGTGACTGGTGTAAAAGGTAAGCGATTAATTGGTCTAACAAGCACGTAGCTTTCACTTGTAGAGATGAAAAGCCTGTTTTTATTCTCCTTTGGCCCAAAGCCCATGTTTTTCACTCTCCTCTTAAGCGAGAATGGAAGTCTTTGACGTCATTTTCGTTGTGTGTGTTCGCGCACACCGGCACCTGCTGGCTCGTGGAAAGAACGTGCGCCACTTATTATGGGAACTAAATTCTTTGGTTCAGTATCCCTTTAGCGTGCACCACGAAGTTGTGATACACGACCGCACGCCGGTATACGATGCTCGCCCAGATCGAAACGGGCAGAGGCGTGAATAGACCTTTTGCTATATTACCCAAGCATCAAGGAGAATGCAGGGATTGGTGTTCCACGTGCCACACGCGCACGCCTTCCCGTATAAAAGATCTGAAGTAAATAACCAAAATAAAGGGTGGACGAACGCGCGTGCAAGATACAATTTGTTTTATGTGTTTGCTTTAGAATAGTTACTACTGCTGAGGCCAGCACGTGCGGCGCGTGGAACATCAATCCCTGCATTCTCCTTGATGCTTGGGTAATATAGCCAGACTTGTACCTATCTCAAATACTCTACTCAAGATACTGTATTTTAAGTGCTTTTTTGAAGTATCTTGGTATCTTGCAAATACTCTTGATCGGGTCTATTTGATACTCTATTTTAATACAATTCTGAATACCTTGTACTCATTATCTTAGATACATTTTTGACATTCCGCCATTTTTCGAGTTTTTTTTTTGTTTGTTTTTTTGTATGAAGTGGCGTGGGCGTGGCACGAGCAGACGTGAACATTCTTTCGAGCAACCAAATCCTGTTGCTAGCTCCGATTAGCTACAGTGAATTTGATTGAGCTCATAGAAACATCGCTTTTTTGCCGATTGTGACTCATATTTCAGCCCAGAGTTCGTACAATGAAGGTTTTCCCCTCGCCTTCTCAAAGGCGCCTTTTATTTCTATAGGGTTTCCCCAAAAAAAATCCTCAAATAAAAGGTGTGGTTTTACGGAACTAAAGATGCCACCCTGAGCGCAACGCAGGCCGGGAAACGGCCTACGACAACAATGCAGGTTTGAGTGTCAAGAAAATAACAGATAGACGAAAATAGGAAGTAAATACACAAACACACACACACACACACACAAATAAAAAAATTGTTTTGCTTTTTATTTATTTGACCCCGCTAGGGCAATACGTCGAGGTTTTCTTTTGTTTCTTTTCCTTTTGTCGTCAGTCCATCACCTATTGCTCTCGCGAACACTGTCTGTAAGCAAACATTGATAAGGAGTGAACAGGACAGGAAACGAACTAAAAGCTGGATGATCTCTCAAAATCCCAGCAAAGTGACTGCCAACGTTGAGTGCCTTTCTGAATGCAACCTACTTGAAGAAGGTGCGACCACTGCCGTGGCTATTATGTGGGTTCTCTTTGTTATCCATTCACTCATATCCGTATCCCAAGTTCGTTTATAGTGAATTCCCCATATAAAACATATGGATTGTAGTTAAACGATGCGTCTAAGGTACGCCGCAGGACGTGATATTCAGCGATATCACTATTGGCGAGGCGCTCTGACCCGTTTCTTGCCCCTACACCTCTGTGTTTACCCAACACTAGGCCTGTGCACATGCCCACAGGCCTAGTGGGAATGTTCATGTCACCTTATTTAATAGAGCGCTGGGCACAGTGTATTGTAAAAATACTAATAATAAACGAAGTGACGTTAAGTGCCGCATCTCTCCCGAAATCATCAGTCAGAAGATGCGTGCTTGAGGACTTTTGTGCTGAGTTGGGCACCGTGCATGCTGCATCGTTCATGCAGGCTGGAGTGATAAAAAAAGAGACCCTCCTCCCCCTCACCGAAGAAAACGAACGTTGTTAAAGAGATACTGAACCAAGGAATGTAGTGTCCGTAATAAGTGGCGCACATTCTTTCCACGAGCCAACAGCCGCCGATGTGCGCGAGCACACGCAACAAAAATGACGCCACAGACCTCCATCCGCGGTTAAGATGGCAGTGAAATGTATGGGCTTCGGGCCAAAGGAGAATAAAGACAAGTTTTTCATCTACACAGTGGTGACTGGTGTAAAAGGTAAGCGATTAATTGGTCTAACAAGCACGTAGCTTTCACTTGTAGAGATGAAAAGCCTGTTTTTATTCTCCTTTAGCCCAAAGCCCATGTTTTTCACTCTCCTCTTAAGCGAGAATGGAAGTCTTTGACGTCATTTTCGTTGTGTGTGTTCGCGCACACCGGCACCTGCTGGCTCGTGGAAAGAACGTGCGCCACTTATTATGGGAACTAAATTCTTTGGTTCAGTATCCCTTTAGCGTGCACCACGAAGTTGTGATACACGACCGCACGCCGGTATACTATGCTCGCCCAGATCGAAACGGGCAGAGGCGTGAATAGACCTTTTGCTATATTACCCAAGCATCAAGGAGAATGCAGGGATTGGTGTTCCACGTGCCACACGCGCACGCCTTCCCGTATAAAAGATCTGAAGTAAATAACCAAAATAAAGGGTGGACGAACGCGCGTGCAAGATACAATTTGTTTTATGTATTTGCTTTAGAATAGTTACTACTGCTGAGGCCAGCACGTGCGGCGCGTGGAACATCAATCCCTGCATTCTCCTTGATGCTTGGGTAATATAGCCAGACTTGTACCTATCTCAAATACTCTACTCAAGATACTGTATTTTAAGTGCTTTTTTGAAGTATCTTGGTATCTTGCAAATACTCTTGATCGGGTCTATTTGATACTCTATTTTAATACAATTCTGAATACCTTGTACTCATTATCTTAGATACATTTTTGACATTCCGCCATTTTTTGAGTTTTTTTTTTGTTTTTTTGTATGAAGTGGCGTGGGCGTGGCACGAGCAAACGTGAACATTCTTTCGAGCAACCAAATCCTGTTGCTAGCTCCGATTAGCTACAGTGAATTTGATTGAGCTCATAGAAACATCGCTTTTTTGCCGATTGTGACTCATATTTCAGCCCAGAGTTCGTACAATGAAGGTTTTCCCCTCGCCTTCTCAAAGGCGCCTTTTATTTCTATAGGGTTTCCCCAAAAAAAATCCTCAAATAAAAGGTGTGGTTTTACGGAACTAAAGATGCCACCCTGAGCGCAACGCAGGCCGGGAAACGGCCTACGACAACAATGCAGGTTTGAGTGTCAAGAAAATAACAGATAGACGAAAATAGGAAGTAAATACACAAACACACACACACACACACAAATAAAAAAATTGTTTTGCTTTTTATTTATTTGACCCCGCTAGGGCAATACGTCGAGGTTTTCTTTTGTTTCTTTTCCTTTTGTCGTCAGTCCATCACCTATTGCTCTCGCGAACACTGTCTGTAAGCAAACATTGATAAGGAGTGAACAGGACAGGAAACGAACTAAAAGCTGGATGATCTCTCAAAATCCCAGCAAAGTGACTGCCAACGTTGAGTGCCTTTCTGAATGCAACCTACTTGAAGAAGGTGCGACCACTGCCGTGGCTATTATGTGGGTTCTCTTTGTTATCCATTCACTCCTATCCGTATCCCAAGTTCGTTTATAGTGAATTCCCCATATAAAACATATGGATTGTAGTTAAACGATGCGTCTAAGGTACGCCGCAGGACGTGATATTCAGCGATATCACTATTGGCGAGGCGCTCTGACCCGTTTCTTGCCCCTACACCTCTGTGTTTACCCAACACTAGGCCTGTGCACATGCCCACAGGCCTAGTGGGAATGTTCATGTCACCTTATTTAATAGAGCGCTGGGCACAGTGTATTGTAAAAATACTAATAATAAACGAAGTGACGTTAAGTGCCGCATCTCTCCCGAAATCATCAGTCAGAAGATGCGTGCTTGAGGACTTTTGTGCTGAGTTGGGCACCGTGCATGCTGCATCGTTCATGCAGGCTGGAGTGATAAAAAAAGAGACCCTCCTCCCCCTCACCGAAGAAAACGAACTCCAGCCAAACGCTGTCGTCGCGTTCGGTTATGTCAGCCGAGTGCTGATTCATTGCATTCGTTGTCCCCATCCGTGTAGCTCTAAAGTTAACCGCTTGGGGCGCCACGGTCTGATCCCCTCTCCAATAGCTAAAGCGACCTCTTTCTTGTTGTCCGAGAAATGTTTTGTAACATCTATCAGTGATATTGCAACGCGCGTTGCCCAAAGAGCGCGTGTCCGAGTGGTTACCGCGCTTGGCTCTCACACGGAGGCTCCGGGTTCGGTAACCGGACAAAAGCTCACCGGACAAAAGCTCACCGGACAGAAGCTCACCGGACAAAAGCTCACCCGTTTTTTCACTGACCCGGACAAAAGCTCACCTCATTTTTTTTTTTTGCTACACCGGGTGAAACACGGGCTGGGATAAAGTACAGACGCGATGGACATTCCACCATTTTTATCAGAACTGGCATCCCATCCCATGCAAAGGTGTCGACGATAAGCCATTACAGGCACGAAGCAACGATTTGGGACCAGCATTTAGGTCACTGAAACTGAATAGAGCTGATGAGATCAAGCTTGCTTCACTCAAGGTATGTCGGAGCACCCGTGTGCAACGCCCAAGAAACTTCGTGAACCGAAGTTTTTGAACCCGAAGAGTGACCGAAGGAACGAAGTCACCCTTTCTTGACCTCGCTTTTTCATTGAGCTTATGTCACACTAAACGCGCACATAAAGATTAGGCTCAATGTCTCTTCTTTACGAATGCATGGGTTTTTTTTAATTTAAGTTATCGTTGTATTTTAGTGTCGTACGCATGCACCTAAGTTGTCCGCACACTTTGTTAAGACCAACATGAAATTTTCTCCTGGTGAGCTTTTGTCCGGCGAGCTTTTGTCCGGTGAGCTTCTGTCCGGTGAGCTTTTGTCCGGTGAGCTTTTGTCCGGGATTCCCGGGTTCGATACCAGGGAGCGGACTCCTCTTTATTTATTATTCCAAATTGACATTCTCGTAAGTTCGCGAACCTTGTCGTCTGATCGAGTTACGAATGTTCTACGCGCCAAACTTTCTACGCCGAATCTTCCAGAAACCCACGCGGGTGCAAAAGGGTCTCCGAGTGGCGGTCCGTAGTCAGTCTCGCCTCAGCGCTTGATCCTGCTGTTTCGCCGACATCGGCGCCTGCGATGCTAGCCTTTCTATATTTAGTTTTCGGCACAAGTTCGCTTCATTGAACTTTTAGCTTCATCAGTTATTCGCCGCCTCATCATTTGTCATTTGTGAATATATCCTGCTCCTTATATTTGGACTGCAAAAAACAGCCCTATGATACTTTTTTTTTTTCTTTTTCCGTTTTGTGTTGTTGCGTGCTAAAAACCATTCTGGTAACCCAGATTTGCGGAGCTGTACAACTGTCGTTGTCACTGACGCCCATACAAATTACGCAATGTGGAAGTATCTTCAAAAGGAATTAAATCACATTTCTAAGTATTTGCACTCTACTCAAGATACATTACAGTGAAAGTTACTTGAGTAGTATTTTAAATAGTTTGTGAAGCAGGTATTTAGTAATTTAACTTAAATCCGTTTATCGAGTACTTTGTCCAACACTGAATATAGCAAAAGGTCTATTGAACCCAGGATTCCCGGGTTCTGCAGCGCGAGCTTTCGCTCTGCGTGTTCCGTGCCGGTATAGGGTATTTTCACCGACGTGATTTCGTCCGCCATTTTGTTGTTGTGAGCTGTCAGGGTGTGCCAAACTCGAGCATTCCAAGGATTTACATGCCCCCTTAAATGCGTAGAGCACCGCTGACATCATCTCAATCGGTTACGATGTAATCCTTCAATGTAGTCAATTTAAAAAAAAAAAAAAACTAACAACAAAATGGCGAATTGACTTTATGTGCAAACAACCTATATGCGCTAGCCCACTCGGCCATGCCCACTCGACGATGCCGGAAGGCTGGCACGCGTCTGGCCTCTCGTCCATCTGGCGGTGTCAGACGCCAGACTTAGACGCTCCGGGAGCCGCGAAAGGGGGACGCTACGCTCCTTAGCGTGTTCGGCCGAGCAGCCAAGCCAATCTAGCAGAGATGGGTGTCGCCACTGAACTGTAGGCGGGGCTTAGAGAGCCGGCCGTGACCTCCACCTAGACTGCGTCGAACGACGTAAATATTGCGCTAGAGAAAAAAATAATTGCTTCGTGGAGAAACTTTGAAAAACATAAATACGTGTGCCATCAGTGTTATCTCAAAAAACGCAGAGATTGGCGAGCCGCGAGCATGTTGTTATTTTGGCGCAGCCAATGCTGCTGTAGGGACTGAGCATGCGCGAAAACTATACGCGACTCTAGTTTCTGCGCACGCGCAATGCCCACACCTGATATGGGCAAACGCGCACTTGTATGAAAACAGTGCGACGGTTGTGGGAACCACGTGTTCCCGCATCCCCATCTAGGCCTAGCTCAAGCGGGCCGTGGGGCGTCACCATGTCGGGGCACGTCCCAGATGCGAGGCGAAGCCGTATTCCCTTGTAGACGGCTCTCTCTCGTCCTTCTCGGGTGATTTGCCGAAGGCACACCCCTCGGGATCGTGACTTGGACGCGTCCGCCCCTCGGGAAGCCAATCTACATCCGACCACCCCGGGCGCGTCCCTTTCCCGCAGGCCCAAATCCAACGGCCGAGGGTTCTTCCGGCTCAGCAACACTTCCTTTGGCCCGTTCACAATGTTGCGTTCGGAGCGACCACTACGCTTACACACGAATGCAACCGGTTGGAACGACGAGTTACCATAGCGACGAAGCGCTAAACGGTCGTTTCGTTCGTGTTCGTTCGCCACGCAAGGAGTTAAGCTGGGCTGAACTTTTTCGCTACGTTCGGGAACGGCGGGAGCGACAGACAAATCACAGGTCGAAGAGAGCTCGGTCGCGCGCGTTGCATGCCGGTCGTCCGGGGCTCCTTCGATCTGCAAACATGGCGACGGTGGTGATCGTCGACGTGGACGGCGTGGTGAAAGTTCATCGTTCCTCGTAAAAGCGCTCTCCTTGACTGTGAATTTTCGTCGTGTGTCGTTATGATAACCCAGCACGTACTAGAAGGGAAGATCCACCTACTCGTGCGGCGATCTCGTGCCGGCACTCTCAAGACAGCAGAAACGCCGCTGCCGTCATGTTTGTTTACTTCGACTACAGTGGTGCTTTCTTAGCATTTGTGTCCTTGAACATCACCCGGATTTCTTTTTTGGCGCATTCCATGCGTGTGCTAAAGTTAAAGGTATTACTGGTGCGTACCGCATAAAGGATGAGAATTTTCACGCGTTTTCATCACCCGAAAAAGGGGATTAGTGCTAGCAATCCTGAACGCTCGCAACGTCTGTCAAATTATATTTCTAAGTTGCTATATTGTTGCTAAGATTACATCGCCTTTTATAATCGTAGAAAACGCGTGTGGAGAGATTTGTATGTTGGAAAAGTCGTGTATTGAAGTCGTGATCGTGCAAGACGATCACGGCCCTTGCGGTTAGTCCATGCTAAGGTGAGAGGAAGTATAGTGAAGGTGCACATGGGCAGTCACGGCTGTGCAATGCCAAATGTGAGCACGCGGTACTTGTTAACGAACTACGGTGCTCCCGCAGGCGAAGGTTCAGGCGTCTCCCCGTTTATCAGATGTACACCTTGTGGGATTTTGCTAGCTACCAACACAGGTACCGATAGAGTAACCAAAGGGTTGTCTCAACAGAGGCGATATCTCAAAGGAGACATTAAAACCTAGTATCGCGGTCCCCACATCTCCGGGGCAATATAGACGAACGTTTAGGGCCACAATACCGCGGGTCGGTTCAATTGATTACCTCCGTCGGTGTCAATCATCGTGTACCTTGTCTCACTCTCTCGAATATAGCGGAAGAGAAGACACACGTACCAGAGTAAGGACAGAGTCCAAGAGCATTTATTAACATACTCTTTTAAACGAACTACAATGTCCTCATCCAAAATGCTCCCCGCGCCGGCAAGGTAGGAAAAGGTCCTTGCCTGCCAGACGCGGGGTTCCCGAGAGGCAAGACCGGGAGAGCGTCGGAGAAGTCGCCGACACACGTCCTATCTCTTTCGCGGCCGCCGGACGAGTCCCTTTCTCGAAAGCGGGAAAAGTCGAGGCGAAAGCCTCCTCGCCTGTCAGCAGTGATTCGCATCCGAGCGGAGGGACGGAAAGAGGTCCCCCCCGGGAGAAAGTGAGAGGAGAGTCCCCCAAGCCAGGCGGCCCTCCGCCTCACGAACAGGTCACAGCTCACGGCGAAGTAGGCCGAGTGTTCCGACCTGCGGCCGTTATTGCAGCCATCGGGGAAGGCAGTCAACAGGAATCCCCACAACCCCTTCCGACTTCTCTACATTTTTCGTAACTTTTCCCAACGCCTCCCGTTTAATACTTTTTGCCATTGTTTTTGCAGCCAAGGCGATTGCTGACTCTGGGTAACCGGCGTCTTTTAGTATCCCGACCTGGGGTGGAAAGGCATCTTTTCACTCCGTGCAAGCAGGACTTTTTTATTCACCGACAAACGAACACTCGACTCAAAATTGTCTTTTTTGATGAGTTTTGAGTGCCCCGATCTAAAATCGGGGAGCATTTTTGCGGTTCTAGAATGATAACACCAACACTCGTAAATCTTTTTTTTTTTTTTTTTTTATACGGGGAGATTTTAAAACTGAATTCTGCGGTCCTTAGGGGTCTCAAATGTGCACCGCAAGACCAAAAGGTTTGCTCCCTGAACTCCTCGCGGATGATTCTCCGGATCAGTTGTTGTTGTTGTTGAAGCAATGTTTATTAGGAAATCGACGTTGTTGTTAGTTACGCTCTGGGCGCACTTGTCACTGTCGATGGGAAAGGGAATTAAGGGAAAAAGAGATAGAGAAGGAGAGAGGGGGAAGGGGGAAGAGGATTTCTTCAGAGTGTTGACTTCTTACGGCTTTCGGTACAGAATCGCGACTCCTGGAACTCCCGAAAACCTCTGGATGTAAGATCTCTTGGAGCCCCAGAAGCCGCAAGCAACCCAGATCTCTCGGAAGTTTTAGAGGATCTCGAGGAGTTCCGCGCTCCTTTGGAAGCTGACTACACTCTTGAGTGCCTTGTCCGTAGTAGCTCGTGAGGCTCTAGGACGCAGGAGTTCTTCCAAGTTGGTACTAGGTAGACCTAGGCGGGAAAAAGCATCACGGAGGTTGGTGCGCTCCTCTTCGTAATCACTGCAGTGCAGGAGGAGATGTTCGGCGTCGGCCGTTTCCTCACAGGTCTGGCATATGGGGTCAACATTGAGTCTGAAGCGACTTATCCACGCCGGGGTGAAGGCGCTTCCGGTCCGTAATCTGTGCATTACTGCGGCAGTTTGGCGGTCGAAGCCGCGCGGTACCCGAGCTGGGAAGGCACCCGCCACAACTACGGGGTCCGGGTGATGTAGGGCGATGGCTCTTCTCGCAAGGAGCTTGGCGTCTGAGAAGCGGGGAACGGTTGAAAGCGGGCACTCGGGGTCCTTGTAAGCCCTCACCGCTAGAAAATCAACGACTTCATTGCCTCTAATGCCACAGTGGCTCGGGAGCCATTGGAAGGCAATGTCGTTGCCTTCTTGCAGAAGCTCGACCGCATCCTGCGCGATTAAACGGGCCAGGGGCGTTGCCCGTTCGAGCCTAGATAGCAGCTCGAGGGCTGATCTTGAGTTGCTCAGGATGACCCAGCGTAAAGCCTGCGTGCAGCCTGTCCGAACACCCCAGAGGGCGAGCCGTATGGCTGCTAGCTCTGCCGTGGTGGAGGATGCCTGGTGATCCAGGCGCTCACTGGTACCCACAGCTGCTGCCTCAAAGAAAGCCGCTGCTGTTGCTGTGCTCCCGGAGGGGTTCACTGATTCGTCGGTGTACACTCGGGTCCACCCATCGTACTGGGTAACTAAGTGATCTTCCGTGAGCTGCCTTGCTACGACCACTGCTACTTTCTTCTTGGACCGCAGTCCAGGGATAAGAAGGCTGATCCGCAGGGGGTGTGGATCTTTGTGCAGCTCTGGGAGTGGAGCGAGTGCTCCTGGTGTGCCAGCTATATCACCAAGAATGCAGAGGTGCGCTCCTAGTCTTGATTCAGCGCGCTCGGCGATCCTCATTAGGAGCGTGATGGTCGAATCGCAGTTGCTCATTCGAGTCAGATGGCCCAGCGCCCGTTCTTGCATGATGTTCTCTACAGAGTTAATCCTGGATGCTGTGAGCGTATGTCGAGACGAGGCTGTGTGGGGAACTCCGAGGCAAATCCTGAGTGCCACGCGTTGCGCTTGTTCAAGGTTTTTGAGCTGGTCGGCACTGAGAGTGGCGAAAGGTAGGGCGTACAATGGGCGGGCCAGGATGAGCCCCCTATATAGTTGCAGCATCATGTAAGATGAGGTTCCCCAAGTAGTTCCGCCGAGCATCCGGAGGATCTTTGTATGGATTCGCATCTTTTGAAACACTTCCCTCATTGCTGGGCCCCAGGATAGCCTCGAGCCCAACGTGACGCCAAGATATGTGGCCGTTTTCGCCAGTTTCACTGGAGTGTCCCCGATGCGTAGTGTGGGCATGAACTTGCTTGGCCTCTTTGGAGCGTAGCACAGCGCAATCGTTTTTTCGGCTGATATTGCCAAGCCCAGTTGGTGGAGACGATACACTGCATTTGTCAGGGCTCGCTGGAGGGCGCATACCATACGTTGCCTTCTCCCGCAGCTGGGGGCAGTGGACCAGAGTGCCACGTCGTCTGCATAGACGGCCATGCTGATAGGGTACGCCGGCTCTTCTCCAACCCTTGCCGCCGCTGGGAGTGACGCGATGGCCAGAGCAAAGAGTAGCGGACTAACAACGCTCCCTTGGGGAACTCCTCGGATGATTTTCCGGGGGTTGCTCACCGCGTTGCCTGCCTTTACACACATAGTGCGTTCACTAAGAAACGCACAAATGTATTTCAGTGGACGTCCGTTCACCCCGAAACGGCGTAGAGCTGAAATGAAGGCCTTGTGGGGGAGGGCATCAAAGGCTTTGCGGACGTCCAGAAAGACGGCCACCGCAGACCAACCCTGCGGTTTTGCCTCTTCCAGTGAGCTGACGATATCTTCCATTGCATCTACTGTGCTCTGATGGTGCCGGAATCCCGAAAAACAGCCTGGTAAAGCCCTTGCCCCTTCTAGGTGGTAAACAAGACGGCGTAGCACCATACGCTCCATCACTTTCCCGAGGCATGATGTCAAGGAGATAGGCCTGTATGAGCTTAGCTGGTCTTGGGGCTTGCCGCGCTTCAGCAGTGGTATCGTTGTTGCTACCCTCCAGGCGTCTGGCAGCTCAGCTGTCCTCCAGACTTTGTTGATGAGAGCTAGCATCGCTGGGAGTGCCGACTCGTTGACGTTTCTCAGGGCCTGGTTGGTGACTCCATCCGGTCCTGGTGACGCGCGGTGTCTGGGAAGGGAATCAAGGACGTACTGCAGCTCGTGCAGAGTAAAGTCGGTGTCCGGTTGTTGCATCAGAGATGCCGTGGGATGACGGAACTTGTCCCAATTCTCGGGGGCGGTCCCACTGTCGGTACCAGCGGAACTTTAGTGAAAGTATCCGCGAGGAGTTCTACCATGTCTGTTGGTCGGAGGTTCATGGCCACGGCCATTCCAAGGACTGGGTTTCGGGGAATCGGGCGGCCCGCCAGTGTTCTCGACATCATCCAAGCCCGGCTTCCTCCGGATGGCCTGTCTAGAGTACTACACTTGAGACGCCATTGTCGGCGCGCCAGTTTTTTTCCGTGTTTCCTGAATCTGGCATCCAGTCGCCTATAGGTAGGGTTCGGAGTTTTCGGTTTTAACCGATAAAAACCGATAAAAGTACGCCGATTCTATTTTCGATAATTCGGTTTTAACCGAAAAAGGTCGGATTTTAAGTGCAGCATTTTCGATATAAACCGATAAAAGTATGTCGAATCTGTTTTCTAAAGTTCAGATTTAACTGGAAAAGGTCACCTTGACCTTCCAGTCGTACCGCAGAGCCATGGCGAAAAAGTGGAACAAGAGTGTCTATGGAAACGTGTCCGAATGTATGGGATACACAGATGCCATCAGGACGTTTTGGTTTAATGTGCGCGTCATCGATCGTAACGTGAAGTCCGAAATGCCCCATGACTTGGCCATGTACGAGCGTGTTTTCAAACTCGTTGACTTGATGCAAGCTCTGCATGTTCTGTTGTGCTTGAAAACTTCGCAACGTGTCTCTTTTGGCGGCCACAATTAGTTGGTTGGCCGATTTTGATTCAGGCAGCGCTTTATCTCCACAGCCTGCCAGTGTCCAGTGTTAGCTTGGAGAGGGCATTCTCGAAGATTAGGGTCATATTAACAGGAAAGAAAGAGTGCGGATCAACGAGGAGAACCTCGGAAAGTACACGTGTGCGTGTACTTTAATAAGATCACCTAATAATGATGTACAGAAAGGGAAGTTCCATGTTTTTTGGGCATAGGCTTCATTTCTGACTTGTTCGTACTTCTATGTTATTTCTTGTTTGTTTTTTTTTTTCTTTTACAGTTGCACACATTTGCCAAATAAAGTGTCAATTTCTTTTTCAATGTATCTGTGCCGTTATTCTTTGAGTGATCACAAAAATCAGAGCTACAATGATCATCTGCTCCGGTGTTCGTTGGTGTTTATTTTATATTCACCGAAAAAAGCCGATGAACTTTTGTGGGCATAAATATACGCCGAAAAAAACCGAAAATTGAATTTTAAAATAAACACCGAAAAAAGTACGCCGAATTTTGAAAAAATAGAAACCGAAAACGCGGAACCCTACCTATAGGCCAGGATATCCTCCGGTTTTCCGGTGACCCATGACTTTCGCTGGGCTCACCGTCTTCTCGCTCGAAGTTTAAGCCATTCGAGGTCAGGGTTAGGACGTGTTAATGGCACGCTGACTTCACGGGTGGCTTCTTTGAGGACGCGCGACAGTGTTTCTGAATTGAAGGGAAATCCCCCCTCTAGTGCTTCTCCAAGCAGTGTCCTGTAGTGGTCCCAATCGACTATCTGGCAAGTCCTAAGGGGGACATTCGGCGGTCTTCCAATGATAATTGGAAGGTGATCACTCCCCCAGCTCTCCGCCTGAGGGGTTGCACTGAGCCTCAGGGACCAAGTTGTGAAGGTGAGATCAATCACGCTTCCCGTCACTCCAGGGCGGATAAACGTCTGGCTCTTACTTGTGATGTTCCTCAGGTCAAGTGCTTCGACCGTTGCCTGTAGCTCCCGTCCCCGTGGGGAGCCTTGCTTGTCTTCCCAAGACTGCGAGTGCGCATTGAAGTCTCCGGCTACTATAAGGTCTTCCTTGGCTCGGACTCGAATGTCCGCAAGTACATGGGTGTCCCAGGGTGCGTTAGGGGCCACGTATGCCGAGACGATGGTGAGTGGACGTCTTCTCCATTCCACCGTCACCGCCACAAACTCCGCACTCTCAGTGCATAAATCATTGAGGTCCACCTCACTTTGTGGCAACTCTCGACGCACTTGTAATGCTGCCCGCGGAAACCCTCTTGCCACATGTGGTTTGGGCGTACACTACATGATCCGCAATGCGCATGTCGCCGGCTGACATTCTTGGTTCTTGGAGAGCTACTGCATTGTAGGCGTTGTCCAATAGGTGTTTGCGGAGCTCAGGGAGTCGCGTTCTCAATCCGTTACAGTTCCATTGAAAAACTGAGCAGGAGAGGAATTGAAGATGCTTGGTGGTCCTCCTATTAATGTCTCCCATGGTGGATGAGTTGGTGTGGGCAGGCGAATGGTGGAAAATTGCTGTCCTGCAGCATTGAGATCTGTGACTCATGCTGGTGTATGAGGTGTTTGTGCCTTAAATTATCTGATGAGAGCGTTTTACGAAGCGTATACCATATAAATTTGTAGAGGGCTTGTGAGGAACAGGGTTCGTTCCACTCCATTGCAACAGACTCAGTTTCAATATGATATGGCTCATCTGTTCGATGCGATTTAGCTTTTGAGTTACAGTGAAGAAAATATCTGTACTGACAAGTAAGGCTTTGTTGGAAACGCTCTATCATAGCATTGCAATAATGGGTTCTAGTGTGAGGACGGCTTTGATCACTTGATGAAGTGTTGATGTCTGTGACGTTGTGGCCAGTATCTTGCGAAGAGCAGTGAACATAAGTGGGATTATGGCTTTAAACACAGAGTCGGTCTTTGTTCCACTTTCTTGGTTGGGTCCCGTCATGTGCTCGTTGGAGGTCTTATGTGAACTGATGTTTTTGATGTGTGGTTTGTCCCAAAACAAAGGTTTCCTAGAAACTGGCACTGTAGTTGCTGTGGTACATTTAGCGGTGACCAGATTTGCAGGCGTGCTGTCTACGTCTTCGAGAGGGGGGAAGTCTTGGGCAGTCAGAGGCAGAGTATTGTTGGCGGAGGCGCTAGATTCTTGCATGTCGTTTGAATCCGTTGTTTTGTTTGCCTGTCTTTTTGCATGCACAGCACTTTTTGCCTCACGAAATGTGGTGTTGTGCTCTAACTTGTACCTCGCTACTTCTGCCTCCCTTGCCCTCACTTTGCACTCAGGTGCGTTGGAGGCGTAATTTCCGTGACAGTTGACGCAGCAGGGGTTGGCTTCGCACTTGTCTTTGTGGCATTGTCCACACCGAGAACTTAACTGGGTTTCTTCTGCGCAGGCCGCTGCGATGTGGCCGAACTTGTGACACCTGTAGCACTGCAAGGGGCGTGCTCGGTAGGGAATTACTTCCGTTCTTACAAGACCGACATTGACATGTTGAGGAGCTACTTTTGTTGCGAACAACACTCGCACAACGGGTGATGTCTTGCCAAGACGCTGCACTTCCGTTATAGAGGCGTTTGACTGTAGTCGCGTTTTTATGTCGGTCCCTGTGCAGTCAGGGTTGATGTATCGAAGGACGCCATAGCAATTTGTGCGGTCGCTAGGTAGAAAAGCACGCACCGGCAGTGCGCATAGCTTGGTTAGCTTCAGGAGTTCGGCTTTGAGTGCAGGCTTTTTAACGTCGACCGCAACGATATTACGAGCTTTGTTGATACGAACTACACTAACCATGTCTGGTGCGACGTTGTTCAGGTAGTCAGTCAGTTTAAATTTGCTGAGCGATGCAACCTTGCTGGTGTCAGTTGGCATGTACAGTACGGTGAATCCGACTTGTAGGTTGGTTTTCTCTTTATAATTCGATGCTGAGCTCTGGCTTGTCTTTCGTCTTTTCTTGCCATGAACGACCTGGTAGTCACCGTCGTCGGAGTGCAACTCGTCGTTAGTAGACACGATTGTCGATGAGGAACTGCTCATTGTTTCAGCGGTGCAGTGTGTGGGCGGAATCTCATAGCCGTCTTTGATGATCGTCGATGTGCTTGTCTGAGCTTCATCCATGTCAATGAACATGGGAGCGTTCGATGACTCGATATCCGAGGTCATATTTGTTGATGTCCTGGCCTCCCTTCAGGAGGTCCTATGCGCACGAAGATCCTACGTCGTTCTGTTGGTTGCTAACCGCCGAATGTACTGATTAAACACGCAATTTATCGGCTACGTAAGGAAAATTCAGAGAGACAAAAAGGGTTACCAGCAGCAGTGTCGTCGTCGTCTTCTTTTCCCTCCAGATCAGTTCTGGAAGATTCATTGTGCCCACCGTGCTAAGAGAAACCCCGGGGCAGGCGTTAAAAAGGCGCCTTTATAATGCGATAGCTTTGCAGTTCGTCGTTTGTGCTGCATTTTGATAGTAGTTGTTGCACGCTAGCCAGGGTTTTGGGGGTCAGAATTCAAAGAATGTTTTTTAAACAATCCTTTAAATATCTTTCCGACTTTTTTCAGGTGCAGGGACAACTGGAACAGGGACAACTGACGAGGACCTTACCTGTCATTCTAATACTGTCCATAAAAGCCAGAACAATAATACCCTGTCGCGCATATTTTTAAATACGTGTCATCAGAAGGCGCTACCGCATATTGACTGACTAGGATATTGTAGAATATTAATTGGACTCAAGCCTTTAGACACGTAACAACATAAGATTAGTTAGATCTCTTACATTTCCATTCCTGCCCGCAGAGAGTCGTCAATCCTTCATAAAAAGGAACCTCACGCTGCGCCGCGAATACTAATTATGTATACATATATCAAGAAATATCCTATCCAGATACTAATAACGCCCCTCTCTTGGACAGGAAAGGGGGATCAAAAATGCCAGTCTTTATCCTTGGATCTTCCACGCGCCCGTTTGCCACGAATCTACGCCGTGGCGCTCGTAAAAGTGTCTATGGAAACGTTTAGTAGGCCTTACGCTAAAGCTCTGTGTTTGTAGCAGGAGCTCGTTCCAGGGGCGGATTTAAGAAAAAGGAGAGGGTGGGGGCAGAGTTGACAGCCCTTTCCCCTCAAACCATCCAACGGCATCAATTTACTAAAAAATGAAAGCAGTTTACAACTCCCTGTAACGCCGAATTAGAGCGCAGCTCTTGAGGAAAAGGAGGAAAGGGTACTGAGGGTCACGTGTTCTCGAGGGGAGGGGTCACGTGACCTCGGGGGTCGCGTGACCTCGGGGGGTCGCGTGACCTCGGGGGGTCGCGTGACCTCGGGGGGTCGCGTGACCTCGGGGGGTCCCGTGACCTCGGGGGGGTCACATGACCTTGGGGGGGTCATGTGACCCCTCCTCCCCGAGGTCACCGAAGGTACCCGAGGTCCTCCCGAAGGAACCCAAAGTCCTCCCGAGGTCCTCGCGAAGGAACCCGAGGTCCTCACGAGGTCTTCCCGAAGGAACCCGAGGTCCTCCCGAAGGAACCCGAGGTTCTCCCGAGGTCTTCCCGAATTAACCCGAGGTCCTTTGGGAGGACCTCGGATTCCCTCGGGAAAATCGACCCATAATGTACCGTGCGGTTACTCCGACGGCGACGGCGACGACGACGCCGACGCCGTTCAAGCCCGAAACGGGCGCCTAAGAGCTGCGCTCTAAAAAGACAGCGACACAGAGGAACTTTTTATTAAAAGTAAATGTTTTTTGTTCTTTTCTGTGGAATGACATATATTAGTTTAGCAAAATAGATCTGGGACGCTTCACCAGTGACATCACGGGCAAAATGTCCAACTCTTTGCAAACCACCTCCCCCCCCCCCCCCTCCTACCCCTTAAAGGGGTCATGAAACGAATTTCGGGTTGAAATAAATGAATTTAGATTGGGATTTCACTAAGAGCATATGCCATATAGTTTAGTGGGCCAAAACAAATTAGCTCGAAACTAAAAAGCCTGCTTTTTTTATACGAAAATTTCAAAACACGGCGGACTATTTCGTACCTCCTTCCCTTCGAAAGCTCTCTGCCTTTTCATTGTGATACATCCGCGGTGCCCAAAGTGCGTCACCGGGCCCAAACGCACGTCACACGACACCCGGACCTCACTTATTCCCTTCACCCCTAAGCTGACAGTGCAGTGAAGGCTACGCGCTTGCCAGACCAATCAGCCGTCTCCCTTTCATCACCTGAACTCATTCTCTACGCGTGAGTATGCGCGAGGAAGCGTGATCACGTGGAAAAAGCGTGGATGGCCCAACGAACACGTAGCTTTCACAGCACTGTCAGTTTCGGGGTGAACGGGGTGGGGAAAGCAACTTTTGTCCGAGTTTTGAGCGACGGGCTAATCTTCTAGGGAAAGAATTCCAGTATTCGGGTACACAAACGAGGGTCCGAGCAAGAGTGGAGTTTTTCTTTTCCGTCTTCTTGAACTTTTCAATACAACGCGCGATTTGTGAGTTGAGGAGGAAAGCTATGTAGGAAAAAGTTGGAAAATCGTTTCATGACCCCTTTTAGCCAAATGCCCACCGTTAAATCTGCCCCGTACTCGCAGCGTTACTTCGAGAAACGAGAGCTTCAGTAGACCATACGCTGCGGAGAGCGGGCCCAGTGGTCACGTGCTCAATTTATGCTTCAAAGTGACGCCACGAGCTCCTGCTGTCAAAGCGTAGTTCGAGAATACAGTCAATAAAAAGTATCTATGGATCGAGAAGGCGCCAGTTAGGCCACCAATGTTCAGAGTATACGGTCTACTAAAACAATTTTAATCAATGCTGTCCTCGCCGTTATTCTATAGGCATCTTCAAAAAACTTTAAAGTGATATAAAGCTTCACGCGATACAAGAGTGGCTCTTACAGCAACTAAGTTTCGTTATACTTTTAATTAAACTGCATACTAGGAAACGTTCCCGACTGAAGCGTGAAATATTACCTGCCTGAAATCAAGAAATTAACAGGAAGTACGCTCGTAAATTACGTCTACCACGAAATGCTGAAGGTTCCGAAGCCTTTCATTAGTCGCTCGCGACTATAAAGCGTGGTCCCCACAAGCTTCTCGGCGAGGCTATTAAAACAAGTCAAACTCCAGCCATGAATACCTTCCTCGCTGCGCTTTTCTCGGCGATGATCGTGGTGTCTTTCGCTCAAGTAAGTGTGTTGGACGTTTTCGGTTATCTCAATTATATTTGCGACCCCATCAAGACATGGGGCACCTAGCGTAAAAAATACTGAATTGACCGGAATAGGTCTTTTCGCGATGTCTGCCTTTTTTGTGGTTTCCGTTACTGCAAGTTGTCGGCCGCTGCAGGTAGCCGCCGAAGTAAAGCGAGGAAAGTTTCGCTTGTTGTGTCTAAAGCAACAAAAACGGCAGCAATAAAAGGCCTAAGAGGAAGATATGACAAATAATGGCCTTAAAAATTAGGCGCGCCTTGCATTGCACAATTCTGTCGCTAAATTCTGTCCTATAAGCGTGTTGCATATGGCGCACGGAATGCAACCTGCGTAGCCGGCGTCAACCAGACACTACAAAGTTTTAGTATTGGCTATTGGATATATACGAGCAAACACAAGCAGTGTGCGTTTGTGTCAGCGTTGCGTGTTTTTCGTTGAGAGTGCGCGGCCTTGAGCTGGTACATGGCACGTCACGATCTGTTTTCAACCGCCATATATGCTTGAGATCGGCGACTAATAACTCGTTTTATCGTGGGTAGCGCCATTTTGAATACTGTAACGTTATTTAGCGTGCGTCAGGTTACGCGGCCGTTGGCAAAATTGGTTTTCGCCAACGGCCGCGAAACGTTGCCGAAATTGCTTTTCGGGGCGTCGCTTTCGCGTTGGGTGTGCTAGTTGGGTGCTCTAAAGTGCTGGGAATCTGACATAGGGTGCGTCTAGTATTCGTGTGTGCCACGAATGGCGTTTCTTAACCCATCGGGAACGTTTCTTGCCCCGCACTATAATATGCGCCAGTGCGGAGATGCCAAGAAGTGCGGACTGAACGCGCCACCGAGAGAAATCGGAGGCGAGTACTCAAATTATTGTATCAGTTAACAGCGAGTGATTTTCCCTTCGTTTTCTTTGTTGTTTCGGAAGCAGTACACACATATTATTTCTGGCGTTTTGTGCCGCCCACAACAATGAAATATAATGTGAACAAGGATGAGCGAAATAAGAAAATTGCACAGAACGATCGAAGGAAACTCCATCCGGCTTGAAGTTGTTTATAAGAGTTTTATTTGAGGATCCCGTCTCGAGCACTGTGTCTTTCGTCGAGAAGAGATAACTTCAATATCGAGACGGGCCCAATGCCGGAGCGAGTCGAACAATGATTCAAGGATTCGAAATCGATGCATGATATTGATTCAGTAATAGAAGTTCAAGTTTTTTTATAGGTAAATTATGTACTCATTTTAAAAAAGGAAAATACCAGTCACGTTTTGACGGCCAAAGTAAGTTCACGGCTTTTTGGCATCGCGCAGAAGATCGCGACTCAGGAAAACCGATAGAACTAACTTTTCGACAATTTCCAGCCACACACAGCGGCAGAAATCACCCCTCAAAAAAGCGTTGTAAGACATAAAATTTAGTCTATGTCACCTCTGCAAGATATCAGAATTAAGACTAATTAAGTTACAAAAAGTTACAGGCTGAAACAGTTATTCTCACGAGAAAACTTCCACCCACCTTGCGAGCGTAGCCCATGTTCATCGACGGTACAGCGTGAAGTTCGGTGCGCACTCCGTCCACAAAATGTTCCGAGCACACTCGAAACTACGGCGGTGGGGAAAAGTCGTTTTGGTTTGCGGACGCAACCCGCTGCCGCCGGAGGTCTTGGTCATTCGGAAAGCGATGAAGTTTGAAGACATCGCAGCCGCAGTTGCCTTGTCGGATACCATGCGCGATACAGATGTCCTCAGATAATATTTTGCACTTTCTGTTATTGGTGTAGCTTATTACCGAACCATGGTGTCTCCATGAGCAAGAGATTGTCGTCATTGAATGCGCTAGCTCTACATGAATCTGGAAGTAAAGAAATGTGGGAAACCGCGAAGAAAACAAGCGAACCTAGAGCAACACACGCGTCCAAGGCGTTCATCAAGGTCATTATATCTTTCTTAACTAACCAGCAAGGAGGAAAGCGCCACTAACTGCGGGAAAGAAGGAGACGAGAGTGCGAGGACGTCAGAGCGCCGAGTTCTGGTTGGAAGGATTAGTGGGTACACCTAAAGGCCCGTTCACACTCTTCCAAAAAAAGTCTATTTTTAAACAGGCTAATTGGGACAAGCATGTCACAAAACAATTTTTTCGCCAAAAACAAAATTTTTTACTGCAATATTTATTGCGCGAGAATGATTTTAGTTTGCGGCTATTTCGTCCGTTTTAAATCGCGCGCCACAAAGTTGGTACTATACGTCACGGAGTGGCTGCTATACGTCACGGAGTGACGTATTCCAGCCACTTCGCGCGCGTCGAAAGAGCGGGAGTTTCAAATATGGAGAAGTTGTGAGTCCGACTAAATTAGGTCCTGTGGCGTAAATATTGCTAGAAAAAGTTTGTTTTTCACGGAATATTTGTTTTGTCAGTTGCTTGTCCCAATTAGGGTGTTTAAAAAAAAACTTTTTTTTCTTTGCAGTTACCCTTTAAAACTGTGTTCCGTAAAACCTCTTACAACGAGAGTTTACATTGGCACCATCTATTGGGTAGCAGTGTAAACTTGGCGGTCCGGCATATCTTCTATTTCTCTCGAGCATTATCCTATCTTTCTTGGCTTGAAAACCTTTTGTCAACGTTATAAACGAGCCTTTTTTTTACAGGTGATTACGCACATTTGACCTCGGAAATACCGCAAAACCTTCGCTCTTGTGAAATGCAGTTCCAGGGTCACCGCATAGATGGCGCCAGTGTGCCAGTGTGTTCTCTCGTCTTAAGAAATTTTAAGAGGTTTTAACAAGTCTCGGTCTCTTTCGGTCGTACTCGGTCTCTGTCGCTACTTCACTCGTCGAACGTGCTCGAATGCAAAAGCCAAAAGGAGGACGCCGGCGTTCCGCGTTTTAGCGCATTCGACGAGTGCGGGGACACAAAGGCAGCTAGCTTTAGGTCTACCCCAAGGTGTAAGCTAGGCAGATACAGAAACGACCACTAAACCCTGCCGTAGCGGTGCGGCCGCATTGTGTCCTGGCGGCTTTCGCTGGACAGGTACCTCCGCCCTACGATAGATGGCGCGGCGGCATACGGAAGGGCATACTGGGCGAGTTACAGAACGGGTTTCGGAAACAAAAAAGGTTAGAGGACAATTTATTTTTTCTAACACAGCGTATAGAAATAGCGTTAAAAGAAAACAGACAGCTTTGGCGGGCATTTCTGGATATCAAGGGTGCCTATGACCATGTGAACCAAAGGAACCTGTGGAACATAGTGGAGAGCTTAAACCTAGATGAAGGTCAAACAGCAATATTAAGGAACATTTACAAAGATAATAAGGCGATTATAACATGGGAAGGAAAGGCAACGGGGAAAATAGAGATAAGACGAGGCCTTAGGCAGGCGTGCCCGTTATCGCCTTTGCTGTTTGTGTCTGAGAGGATTGGAGGATAGACTAGAGAAGAGTGGGCTTGGATTCGAGTTACCGTACAGTAAGGTAGGCCAAAAATTTCAGCAATCCTTATCAGGATTGATGTATGTGAATGATATCGTACTAATGGCTAACAACAGGACAGAGTTGCAGAAATTAATGAGCATCTGTGGTAGGGAAGGAGAGGAATTAGGTTTAGAATTCAGTAGTGAAAAATCAGCAGTCCTGATCTTTAACAATGATGAAGTTGAGAGGCTGAAAATACAGAATATGACAGTTGAGAGAGCTAGTAAATACAAGTACCTAGGAGTATGGATATGTGATGGTGCGAATATCTTAGTCAGCGTGAAAAGTATGTAATAAATAAGGGCAACAGAAATGCAGCTGTAATGAAAAATAGAGCACTTCGGAATTTTAACAGGTATGAGGTGGTGAGAGAGATTTGGAAAGGGGTCATGGTGCCTGGCTTGACTTTTGGAAACGCAGCGCCATGCATGAAAACCGATGTGCATGCAAGACTAGAAATAAAACAGCGTGGAGTAGGTAGGCTGGCTTTGGGGGCACATTGCAAAACGCCAAACCAGGGAGTACAAGGAGACATGGGATGAGCGTCGTTTGAGGGCAGGGAAGCTGTGAGCAAGATAGAATTTGAGGATCGGTTGAGGCAAATGGATGGGGAAAAATGTGCACGAAAGGTTTTCAGCTATTTATACATGAGGAGTATAGACACAAAGTGGGGAGAGCGCACTAGGAAATTAAGAGGAAAGTTTTTAGGCTATAGTGGAGTTACGGAAGAGCAGGTCTCAGTTAAGAAGAAAGTTAAGGCCACAGAAAGAGATCGGTGGCTAGAGGGAATGCAGACAAAGACGGCTCTGGAAAGCTTTAGATTAAGCAAAACAGTTATTGCCAAAGAAAGCATTTATGACAATTTTTGAGGAAGCTCAGTGTTGTTTGAGGCAAGGACAGGTGTTTTGCGAACCAGAACATACAGAGCGAAGTACCAGGAAATGGATACAGTGTGCACTGCATGTGGAGAGGAGGACGAGACGGCTGAGCACTTGATACTCTACTGTAGAGGGCTTCACCCTACGCCTATCGAGGACAATATAGATTTAATAAAGTTATTGGGTTTTAGAGACAGCGAATGAAAAGTGGATTTCAAGACAGTAGAGATAACCAAGCAAAGATTAAGTGAATGGTGGAAGAAAGCGAGAGAAAACTAGGTATTTTCTTATTAACTGATGGCAAGGGGGTTCTGTAGCTTCACTTACTTTTCAGTGGGCAGTGAATATAGTTTTCATATTTAAATATTCTAAACTTAAATTGTAAAACAGAATGGCTAGGTGGCGTGAGCTACCGCCCGATCCAAAGGGCTCAGCCGGATTCATCCATCCATCCATCCGGCGATGGACACGGGTTTGTATGGAACTCTGCGAAAGAACTTAGCGCGTCAGCGATATTCTTTATTTCAAAGCATGGGTGATTTCAGATAAGATCGACCAAAGGATGGCTAGTCGACATTTTCAAATCAACTGATGTTTTTATATGTTATTGTCTAGTGTCTGGTATGAACGAATCCAAACTTAGTTTTGACTAGAAAAAATACTTGGGGACAGGAAAAATCGTAAGGCATGAGGTGGTGGACAGTTGCATTAACGCGCACTGATGGAGGGGGCCCGTTTGAGAGTGAATAACTAAAGCGATAACATTAGGAGAACTCTAATACGTTTTAGGCGCAAACTATGGGTATAGCTTGCTTGTAATATAATCATATTTATTTAAAATTTATTTATTTTTCTAAAAATTGACAAACATGCCTGCTCGAACGACAAATGGCAAACTTTGGAGGTCTGTATCTCATGAAATAATTTAATCATTATGATATAATTTGCAGATATTATTCTACTAATATATAGCTAATATTTAAAAAAATAACTAAGGTATCTTTGTGATAAAATAGTTAGAATATATTTAGTCAAACGTGGAAAAAAAATCAAACAAAGACAAATTCCGATGCGAATAAAAAAAACACCACCCTCGATTTTTTTTTAAATTTAGGTAACCTGTTATGCTCTATTTCGGCATTCATTTCCATTAAAAACATGTTGCATCATTTTATTGAGAAAGAAGATACAACTCCCCAAAGTAGGGTCCTTTTTCAAAGCCTACACTTAGCAGTGTTTTATACAAGAACTGACTCTGAGTTCCAGTTCATGAAACCAACACACATCTTTTATATATTTTTACTCAGATGAGGCCAATGATAACTAAAGAAATCGTTCACACACTTAAATTAAGGAGAAACTACTGTGTACAAAGAGGTATCATATTACGGACTAGTGATCCGAGAAAAGATCATGCAGCCATCGGCCACTAGGAACTTTGTTTACTTTATTCTCCTGCGACACTATATGCTATTCCCTCTTCCGCTCTACCTTCATCTCTCTCTCTCTCTCTCTCTCATATATATCCCTGATATATATCCAGAACAAAAACATGTTCAAGCATTCCCTTTCTGCGTGGTAGTGTTCCTGTGGCTAGCAAAAATCATTTCCTCGGTAAGCTCACGATTATGGCAAAATAGTTGCCGGAAACCGCAGACGACACTCGTCGCTAGTTCTGGCAAAACGGCCGATACAATCTTTTTTTCGCATTTCCCCGCTCGCTGTCAAGGACAAGGGGGTTCGCTTCAACCAGCAAAACATGGCCGCCGACGCCTGTTTACTGAGCAGTCATGCCTGTCGCCATCTCACTCGCTGGCGTCACGGGCGATAATATCAGGCACAAAGGGGCACACCAACCGGCAGCATTATCCCCAAATGAGCCTCGCGTAAATACATAGGGTGTAAACGCTGTCGCCATGTTATCGTAGTAAGACCGCCCCCCCCCCCTCCCCCAACGGGGGACTGCGGTACGCGACGGCGTACTAACACAACGGCGACGATATCGACATCGCGGGCAGCGAATTTTCCCATAGTTCTACTCCACGGGCATTTCAAGAAACGCTTGATATTGTGTGCGCCCGCCTGGAAGGATTTCAGGCGCGTAGTTAAGATAAGGCGGTTCTCCGCGGCAAAAGAAAGCAACTTCACAAAAGCTTAAAAGCGGCGGCGACGCGTGTGCGGTGAACGCTTGTAGTTTTGGTGTAGACAGGATGTGTGTGTTCTCGTTGTTGACACCAGCCGGCGATAAGGCACTGCAGGCGGTAGCTCAGTACAGCAAGGGCTAATCCGAGTGACCATCAACGTAACCCCACCGCCAACCCCTCGCGAACCGGTCGCCGACATGGCTCAGGCTGTGTCATGAACCACGTGGTAGAAGCTCGGGTGCTTTCATATCAGCGCGTGGAGGGACGACAGTGCGATTCCGGAAAGTCTTTTTCGAAGGCCGCTGACCACAATTTTTTGTCTGGAGACTTTCCCTCTTTCTTCCTTTGACGTGGATCAAGCTTTGCCGACAGCCTCAGTTGTGACCTCTCTTTTCAAATGTACGTTTGCAGTGAGTGAGCTCCTCAGCCTCGGATTTGTCACTTGTGCACCCAGTAGTTCTTTCACTTGGCAATTATATGCCATCAGTTGGGGTTTAATTTCTATTATTCATGTATACATTATGAAGACGTCCTGGAGCTCCGAACGAGTGTTTTGTGCAGATTACTTTTGCAAACACAAAAAGACTATACCAAAGCAGCGGAATTTTCGAAGTGTTGGCGAGTTGGACCTTAACTCGTTGAAGCAAATTCTTCCGCCTGACTGTTCCACCAAAGTGAGTGCGACGGACTACCTGTGCTACCTTTGCTTCATGCACATCACTAAGGAGATCTCGATGCGAAGCTCAGAGCAGTGCCCTGACATATTTGTGCCAGCTGAAGAAGCAATTGAAGATCTAAATCGCAGCATACTACCTACAGATGTGTCGCCGCTGAGATAACCAAGCGTCGTAAGAAGTCGGGACAGGCCTGCCTATGTCAAGAGAAAGCAGACAGAACTGGAGCAGGTTGCTGTCGAGAATATACGCTCAAGGCTACGTATTGCGTACGACAGGGACGCACCATCGGGGTCGTCCGAACCAACATGCTCCACATGCACTGAGTGGGTGGACAACTTTCGGCAGGCCTTTGTAACCGCCACCTCTCTCCGGGAACGTTGTCAACTGCTTACACTCCTGCCGTCAACACTGACGAAGAATGAGGTTCAAAAGATGATTCCACAGGCCTCAATGTACCTCATCAGTAAATCCCGAAAACTCAAGGAAAAGCATGGCGTGTGGTATGAGCCGGATCCTTACACGAGGTGCAAGGTGAGCCCTGAGAACCTGTCTGCTGCCCTAGAGTACTTCACGAAAGACGAGCTACAATATTCGCGCCAAAGTCCCAACCAGAAGGACGTCATCTCTGTCATGCTCAACGGAGAGAAAACGTTCGTGCCAAAGCGCTTCATGACACGCTCAATACGAGAGGCCTTCCGTATATACAAAGACAAGCATCCCGATTCCGGCGTTGGGCTAACGAAATTTTATTCGTTGCGCCCTAGATGGGTTGTATTCCACACCAGGAAGTGTGCGTTTGTGTGCGCTGCGCCAATTATTATCTTTGTATTGCCGCTCTAGAGAACGTTACAGGCTCAACATTCAACACTCGTGAAATGAACTCGGCATTTCTGTGCGACCCAGCAACAGAACTGTGCCTTCAAGGAGACTGTGATCACTGCCCAAAAGGCCAGTTTCTTACACTCCAGGAACTTGATATCCCGGAGGATGAAGAGATTGTGCTTGCAACATGGGAGTCCGGCGACCTTGTGAAAACAACTTTGGAACCTGAGACTTTCCTAAAAGTCATCCAAGTGACGGTTGGAAGTTGGTTACTTCACAACCATATCCGGCAAACGCAAGGTAAAGCGATCTACGATGAAAAACAGTGCATGCAACACGGGAGCATTGTCTTTCATTTTGACTTTCCTGAAAACTGGACCATCGTGCTTCCTGACGAAGTGCAAGCATATCACTGGAAAAAAAAAAAAAGTTTCGATATTTACATGTGTAGTGACGACAAGAAAATCTACAAACAGCTTTGCCATCATCAGTGAGGACCTGTGTCACGACGCCGCTCACGCTTGCTTGGCTCTAGAAAAAGTGAAGGAGTGGGTTGAAGACAACGTTGCGGTATACTCGTACGTGACGTACGTAAGTGACGGCGCCGCCAGTCATTTCAAGAATCGCTACCAGCTTCACCAATTTGCAAAGGACGATTGCCCACAAGCCCAGTGGTTATTTTCTGCATCTGGACATGGGAAAAATGCATGTGACGGAGTTGGCGGACTCGTGAAGCACCAGGCCACGCTGAACAACCTGAGAGAACGTTCAGTAAGCGCAATTCAGACGGCCAGGACAATGGTGAGCGTTCTATCATAGAAACTGAAAGGCGTGCATCTTGTATATCTGGACGAAAATGAGGTTGTTCGGTATCGTGATCAAAAAAAAGAAGAGTGGCTGACGGTGCGCGCCTTCCCTGGCATTCAGTCTTGGCACGCGTGGCGGCTCAGCAAGTCATCAACAGAAGGGACCTGTGACGTATATGTAGCACGGACAGTCGGATCTGCTTGGAAGCAACTTTATTAAATGGGTACAGCGAGGAAAACCTTAGCGTAAAGTGCCGAATTTGATTTCCCAAGGACTGCTCATTTTGAATGCAGGGACATCTTATTTATCACATTTTTCTTCACGGGGTATTTAACCTACTGTTTTTGTTGGTGGTTACTAATAATTTTTATCTGATCACTATAAAAAAAATCCCAAAATGTTACCCTCGAGCAGGATAAAATATATCGGCTTGCCACGATTCATTCATACACCGAGAGCATCGAAGCTGCTCCAGTTAGGCACTATGGCATCCGTCACCTGAAATTTTTTGTAATCGTAAATACACAGCCAACCTAAATATCTTACTATTATATCTTTGTTTTTGTGTGTGGAAGTAAAGTTATTTATTTTACTCTAGATGTAAAATATACCGGAAGGTACAACTTCACACTGCATCATCTTTTCTCAAATCATTAGTCTCTAATATGATACCACTTTGTACGCTTATGTAAAATGCTGTATATAGTTTCTCCTCCCTTTTACTGTGTGACCGATCGCTCTTTTTATCAATGACCTCATCTGAATTAATGTATATAAAAGATTTGTGCAAGTTTCATGAAACTGAAACTCAGAGTCACTTCTTGTATAGGACACTGCTAAGTGTAGGCTTTGAAAAAGGACCCTACTTTGGGGAGTTGTTTCTTCTTTCACAGTGCAATGATGCAACATGTTTTTAATAGAAATGAATGCCGAAATAGAGTATAACAGGGTACCCAAATTTTAAAAAAAAATCGAAGGTGGTGTTTTTTTTTTAATTCGCATTGGAATTTTTCTTTGTTTGATTTTTTTCCCATGTTTGCCTAAATATATTGTAAGTATTGTGTCACTCAGATACCTTATTTATTTTTTCAATAATAGCCATATATTAGTAAAATAATGTCTGCAAGTTATGTAATAATGATTAAATTATTTCATGAGATACAGATTTCCAAAGTTTGCCATTTGTCGTTCGAGCAGGCATGTTTGGCAATTTTTAGAAAACTAAATAAATTTTTAATAAATATTATTACTTTATATTACAAGCAAGTTGTACCCATAGTTTGTTTGTAAAAAGTGTTAAAATTCTCCTAATTTTATTGTTTTAATTATTCACTTTCAAACTTGCCCCCTCCATCAGTGCGCGTTATTGCAACTGTCCACCTCTCCCTGCCTTACGATTTTTCTAGTCTCCAAATTTTTTTTCTGGTCAAAACTAAGTGTGGATTCGTCTATACCAGACACTAGACAATGTCATATAAAAACATCAGTTGATTTAAAAATGTCGACCAGCCACCCTTTGGTCGATCTTATCTGAAATCACCCAGTAACGTTTACTAAATCCTGACACGACAAAGGGGACGATTATCTATAGACAGTTTTCTTAACTTTAATGTACTTTCCAAGCTGCGTAGGCGGCTGGCTGTGTTAAGTCGTCTGCGAAACATTTGACGTTCTCTTTGCTTTTCGTTTAGTTTGTTTTGATCTCGAACGCGCGCTTGGAGCAGACGAGTTCGGATGGTAGCAGACGAAATTGGTATTTCTCGCCGTGTTTTGGCGTCTGGGTACGACCAAGATTTTTTAGGTATGGGTCGGTTGAGTTACGGCTTGCAGAAACAAAATACGGCGATATTTAATGCGAGCAATGTTGAGTTCGGGTGACTCTGTCGTGCTGAGCAAAGTGTGATAGAGGTGCAGTGAGTAACCGTAGCGCTGGCTTCAAATGACGTTCAACTAAAACTTGCCTTGCTTTCACGCAGAAAGCTCAAACGTATAAGCTTTATCGCAGAACACATGTGCAGGCGGAGTGAAATCGACACCGTCGACGCATTGCACGAGACGCCTCAACTCCTCGACTCACTTCTCAGCTCTCATTATTTTGCCGCATTGCACACCCCCTTGACCATTTTAGCTTGTAATCTTAAACAACAATTTGTAAGTGAGAGAAAAATAAAAAAATAATGGGTCTCTCTACCTGCACTACCTGCACCAACAACAGGCAAAACAGAATCTATATTACAAATATATCATTACTTTGCTCCATTAAAATTGTGTGGTTCATGGACAACTTATGAAATAAATTGTCAGTTACTCGCGTAGCCTGCAAAGCTCAGCTCAGAAAGTTTTAATAGTGAGTTTTAGTAGACCGTGTTTCCCGCTCCGCTAAGCCCCTCCGCTACCCGGAACTCTACAGCCAAAGCCACCGGTGCGCAGGAGCAGTGGCGGTTTCTTCATAGCGGAGGGCTAGCGGAGGGAAAAACACGGTCTACTAAAACTCCCTAATATGCCTAAGTACAGGCGAACGGGAAGAGGGAGAGCGCCGGGGACTACGCAGTCGGGACGCTGGCACGAACGAAGGGAGGGACTATATGAAGAAATATAACCTGGCCCCGTAGATAATATCGAGCAGGCTTGTTAGGGGTCTTCTTTGGTCGTTCTCGGATCCAGGCGGGTGAGTCCATCTTTTCAGGGAGTCGATTTCGGGGTGTTGGTGCTTGGTTCTGGCATCACTTGATTTGGGGCACTCCCACAAAAGGGAGTTTTAGAATAGCGCACGCTAAAGCTTTGCGTACGCAAAGAATAGCGTCGTCGCCACTGCGCATGCTCCGAACGCAAACCAGGTTTTGCGCTTTGCGTGCGCAATTTTAGGGTGCGCTATTTCCCGGAAATAGCGTGCGTACGCAAAGAGTCTTTGAGCTTCTCCAAGGAGGATTCGTGATGAGAAGTTGACTAAAGCCAAGACGAGCAGAGTTAAAAAAAATGGCGGCTTCCAGGATTATGTCGGCGTTTTTTGGCGGCGTCGTGAGTGCGACGTCGGCGGCGTCCTCGCGACTGCGATTTTCAATACGGGACGACGTTGTACTCTGTTTGGCAACGATCACCGACAGCTTGATGCTTGTGACGCGCGAACATTTCTCGGCGAAAGTACGATGTGCGAAGGTCAGTCAGTACACGAGAACTCTCTTGCCGAGGCGACGCAGGCGGATACGACCGGTCAACCGCTCGCGCCGCATTCTCACCAAAAACTTGTTTTTTTTTTTTTTTTATTTGTTTGTTTTTTGTTTTCTAAAGTTATAGTATTTCGTGTGTGAAATAAAAATTGTGACTGTATCTTGGTGGCATCGCAAGCGCGAGATCCTTGGGCTTTTGCGTCGCGACGCAGAAACGATATTCTAAAACTCTCTCGCGTCGCGTGCGCTAATACGAGCGCTAAATTTAGCGCTAGCGCGCGCTAAAATTGCGTACGTTATTGTAAAACTCCCTAAAATCATGCGAGTATCGGCCTTTTTTACTATGCTAACTCTTGAGCAGGTTCCAGACTTGGTTCCTTTGCTTCATGATGCGACGAGAGCCGGCTTGAGAGTGGTGTTCATTCGAATTTTTGTCAGGAGACCTTGGCCCGCCTGCCAAAATTGCTTATGATCCACGTTCGGGGGCAGTTTCTCCCATAGTGTAGTTCGGTACTGGTCCTTCGCCTGGGCCCGTTCTGCCACAGCATTCAGGAGTACGACCTGGAGGATTGTCCAGGTCGTTCTCCTGAATGCTGTGGCAGCCTTCGTCCTGATCACAGGCGGGGCGTAGCCATGTGCGTGTGTGTGTGGAGGAATTTCAGCAACTTCGCGGAGAGAAGAAATGAACGCGCGAGCTAACTGGTGTTCCTCTTCATTGCACTGCATGCTTGCATGCTCCTGGATCCACGGAATTTCGGTGGTTGTTCCCTTCTGCAGGAGGCAGGACGCTAGCTTATTTATTGCAAGAACCAGGCGGCTCGGGCTTCTCGCTTTTGTGCACTCCACGACTGCGTCCTGTGAGTTCAAGAAGAATCGGAGCTTGCGAGGGTGTATCATTTCTAAGTTGAAGGTGGTTTTGATTGCTGGTTGGATCGCGGTCAGTTCGCCCCCCTTAGTGGACTTCTGCGTTGGGAGTGCAGTTGTGGCCGAGGAATTGAGAGACGGAAAGGACATCGCCGCGGTTTTCGGGTTCTCTTGCAGTTCAGGTTCTCCTGAACTGCAGGAGAACCTGAACCGCGGTTTTCAGGTTCTCCTGGAGAACCTGAAAACAGCGGCGAAGTTGTTTGTCTGCTTAAGTCTTGTGCAGCTGTGTCTGTCTAATCGGTCATTATGTGAGTGGGATCGGTCCAAGTTTCGACCATTTTAGAGTGCACTTTTGCGATGAGTGCTTGCTGCTGGGAGCCACCTTTTCGGGCAGTCGGCTTGTTTTCGGTAATTTTTATGTCATCCTCCCAAGAAAGGAGTAGCACAGGAAAGTCGGGAAAGCCTTCGGTTGAACGCCACAGAAATTTGAGGATTTTCCGTCCTTGCTTAGTGTGCTTGAGACATTTGCCGGGTGCGATCGTGCGGGCGACTATGCTATCGTGGAGTGAGTTGATCTGCGCGTGCTCCTTCGGTTTTTTGAGAGGGGAGAACTGGTGGAGGACCGTGATGATCCTCATGGTTTGGTTGCTCAGGAACTCCAGTTTTTGCCACCGTGCCTCGGTGAGCCAGTATTTTGGACTCCGTAGCAGATTTCGGGGACTATTAGTACCTTTACTATATACGTATG